>NC_041397.2:132787283-133102283 GCF_900747795.2 Erpetoichthys calabaricus | reverse complement strand
CCCTTCCAATCTTTGGGTCAAATCCAACAGAGTTTTGACTTTGCTCCAAATCATCTCATCACAGAGGTCATCGCTTATCCCAGTCAACACGGCATCAATAGCAAGCTTTTCCACAATGCGCTCGAAAGTGTCTCCACATAACTAACTTTGGATTAGGTCTACTAAGTCCTGCACCTGTCCCCAGTTAGGGTGATCAGAATTTATTTTCCACAGCTGGAACCTGCGCCCCCTGGCCAAGGAGCTCATAGCCATACACAGAAGGATTTGCTGCTTCAGGAAATCATATTCATCAAGTCTCTCGGAAAGGAGATTTCGCATGATCTGTAGGGCCTCCCCAGTCAAAAAGGGGACCCAGAAAGCTGCTCAGCCTCCCTTGTCCAAACGCATCAGTGTGTCTGTGCATTCAAAACAGAATGGGAAATACTCAGGGTCGTCCAAAGGAACCATCTTCAGGAGCACATCTCTGGGATGTCTAAGGGCAGGAGCCCCTGCAGCGGCCTCATCTCGGGGTAAAGGAACGTGTTATGGCTATTGGGGATCGATCTGTGCAAGACCCATTTCTGGTACCACTTGTGATGTGTGGGTCACAGACGTACACAAGAGAGGAGGAGGTGAATTCAGGTTTCCAAAAAAATCAGCTATATTATTGTGAAGACAGGAGCATTCTCAAGGCATTTTATTCAGACAGGAGCTGTCACATAAGCACACAGCATGCAAGCAGTGATGATGACAAGTCCTGCATTTGCGACCTTCACAGATTAAAAAAACAGATACCTTCCTGCACAAGAGAATCAAAAGAAAGTGAGTGCAAGGCCAGGTCAGTGGCTGGTTTTAAATATTCCTCACATCATCTTCGGGTGACAGACGCATTATGTGTTAAGCCTGTGAACTTGGTAGTTGCACCAATCCCTGCCTGTGGTAACAGAGTTTCAACGTACAGTGTAATTGGCGGGTTCTGAGGTTCTCAGGTTCATACAAAAACATACTGAATGAACAAATTTGCATTGTAACATGGACACAGCTCACCAGCTCTTTACTTCAGTGGCCCTTCATCAGGGAGATGTAAAGCCACAGTACCATTTACTCATAAACTTTGAGCAGTAAAAGTTTGTTTTGAAAAGCCCATTTATTCATCATCCATACTAGTTTCTTGGCTATGAATCAGTTTGTGTTAGTAAAGAAAACAAAGAAAATTTAAAAATGACTTTTACACATTTGAGGGTTTCAAACAATGGAAAATAATATGAGATGTATATTTAGAGAATTGCAGGACATCATTTAAAAAAGCAGCAGGGGATCCTCAGTTATGGCAAACAGTTATGTGTTCTTTTACAGTTAACCTCAGGTAACTCAAAGGAAGTTCATAGTTCCTTATTTCTGCAAGGAATACAGGATGAAAAATTAAAGAGGAGGGGTGTGCAGTTGATTTATTGACGTTGCATGACATACATTTATTAACACACGCACACATATATATATATACTTATCTATGTAAATGAGAAAATCATTTAAGGCATAAAAAGCTTGTTGATCTTAGAATTGTCTAAACTCTAATTTATCTTCATCAACACACTAGTAACACTTGATACTTTCTACCAATATTTCCTTAATTTTAATTGTCCTCTGCATCACAGATTGATAATTATTTAGGCCATGATGGCATTTTCTTCCTAACAGGAATGTAAAGTATATACTTCACATACTTTCAAGTGCAGATGTGAGATGATTTGACCTAAAAATGAAACTGTCATCCCCACATTTGTATCTACTAAACCTTTAAACACACACACGCACACACACGCTGTTAGAACATGCAGTGTTTAAATAAAAATCATAATAATAATAATGTCCTTGAAATAAATATTTAATAATAATCTGTTGGATTGGCAAGGAGATGCCAGGATTAAAAGAGGCAGAGACAAGTGGCTGTATGGGTAACTGACCTGAATAAAAATCCTGAAAAACAATGAAAACTTGTGTGCAGCAAAGAATCTTTAGGTGCTTGTTTGGGTAAGCAATCTACTGGTAGATACTCTCAGTACAGACTTAGAAGAAAGAGCCATTGTCAGGATAGTGCAGGTTCAAAGCTGTTACTGGGCTGCAACTCTCTCACCGCCATTGTAATGGGAATCCACAGTGGAGATACTCTTTGCTCTGCAGGTACAATTTTAATGTAAACGATAGGCAGAAGTCTGAAAGTGTTGCAATAGACTGTTGAGAGGCAGCAGAAGTCTCCAGTATGGAGCATGGGTGGCCTTGCTGCATGCTTAGAGGGGCAGGCTAGATTTTCTAACATATGAACTATATATAAGAGCTTAGAAGTGCAGAGTGACCTGCACTTTGGCCACCTGGGAGAGCTCTGGGACAATGATACTAGACTGCATACCAGACCCTAGAGGTATGTCCAGGGACTGCCCCATATGAGGTAGAAACCTTGCCCTTAGTCAGTTTGAATTTTGAGTTTAGAGGTGAGTTGTCAAGGGCTCAGCTGGCAGGAGTTAAAGTGGTCTGAGATTTGGGAGAGAGAGCAGAAGTGCACTTGAAGGTGAGTGGGAGGCTCTGTGCTGCTGACATACTGTTTTTGGCTGGTGGACTAGATGATGTGTCAGCCTACCTTATAGGCAATGTCCTAAACTTGTACAGTTAGGTCCATTGATGAAGCAAGGGTTCAATTTATTTTAATCGCATTGTGTATTTTGTGTTCTCTCATCATTTATTCCTCTCTGACATCCATTTGTGTAATGATAAAGCTATTTTTCATATACAGTATATCTCATTTTGGCACTTTTATACCAGGTTTGGACAGCACAGTGGGTTGTCACCTGTCACAATATTATTATAAATGTTTACCTGTGGGCAGGAAAGTTCCACAGTGCATGTTATGTATATACAGTATATTAAGAAGAAGCTCACAATGCATGAGGTCATCAAAAAAGTTAGGTAAGCTATGAAGAGGCAGAGCAAATCTAGAAGGAGAAGAATATACCAGAAAGAATCAACAATACTTTAATGGAAATTTGTGTTAATTTGACTTTGTTTTGTTAGATAAAGCTTCAATTCTTCTTTACTATCTCAATAGCCTTTTTATGTGATACACTATGATGGTCCTTAAACAGTTTTTTTTCCCCGAAGTATCTTCTGTACATGGCTGTAATTACTTCCGCATTACTCTTCTCCTTCTCAGTAAAATGAAGATTCTTTTAGATGACATAAAGCTCTTTGTGTCCTTTTTTTTTTTACTCAGTTTATTCTTTCCACACTGCTGGCTGGTAATACAGTATTTACCAGTAGATCGATGCAGACTGGAGCCACAGTTCTATCAGTATGTACAATACATCCGTGGAGTTAGGTGGCTGGTAGACATACTTCTGCCAAACAGGTTAAGCTGGAAGGTCACAGGACACTAAGACACAGTCTGGAAAGCTTGTAGCAACATTTGTTGGTTTACCATTAACAGTACCAAACACTTTACTCTGCTTAAGAGGTTTTAAAAATACAAAAATAGCAGTTATGCCTGTTTTATTTTATTTTGGCATTGCCGTTGCTTGTAAGACATGTAGAAAATGGACAGTTATGAATGCCTTGGTTAACTTTGCTTTTCTTCATCTTTTCTGTGGACCAAAAACACTTAACCAAGATTGACTTGAAAGAATGTGTGATAGTTTCATGAAAAAAATGTAAACAAAGTTCGCACCATTTTTTATATTGCCATCACTTCATGGGCTTGATAGCTAACATGAACACAGAATAATGGAACATCTGGGACAAAAAATTGTATTATACTTTTATTTCTTTATAAAAAAAAATATCAAAAACTGAAAAAAATGAAAACTGACATTTAAATTATCACATAATCCCTATCTCCTTAAATGTTCATAAATTTTAGGGGAGACTGTGTCTAGCTCAGGAGCTCCTCAGGATTTTCCACCATGCATGTAATATGACTGAAATGTTTTAAATTTCTCATTTTCACACTTTATTTCAAATTTAAGAGAGGGTTGGGAAAGGCAGGAAATAGAATAACACAATAGCTAAACTTTACTCATAAATAGTGCTTTACAGCTTGAAGACTTGCTAGGACTCAGTCAGATCATCTTTGGACCTAATATTCATAGTCTTAGGTTTATTTCTCATGAGAAGTTGGCGGTCCAGACAGTCTTCAAGAAGAATGCAGTTTTGTTTTCAATTATAACTTTTAACTTGTAGCAGAGTTAAAATTTTCTATTAGCTTAAAGTTAAAACTGAAGATGGGAACTGCCAAGATAAATTAGCAGACCCTGTAAACTACAATACTGGGCCTGTCAAGTGTCTGTGTGCTGCACTGAACTGAGGTGGGCACAGCACATTTTGGCTTCTAACAAAATGGCTTTCCAGCACCTTTACTTCCTGAGTCATTTCAAGGCAGCATGAATCTGTTTTCATAAACTTCTATAGGTACACAGTGGAGGCCATCCTCACTGACTTCATCTCATCCTGGTACAGCACCAGCTTAGCTGAAGATGGTAAAGGGTATTGAAAGTGGCACAGAATATTACCAGAACCAAGCCACCTTCTATTCATGATACTGTATATCCAGTACTCACTTCTTTAGAAAGGCAAACAGGGTAATTAACGACCTTAGCCATCCTTCACAGCTGTTTTTCTCACTCCTTCCTTCTGGAAAATGATACGGAGCCATTGGCACTTGCACTAGTAGATATTTACTCTACGCGGCATGCTACATTGTGTCCTTTTTACTTGTGTACTATGCACTGTATATATGGAAGTAAACTTGAATCAATGATAATTTTGTATGTTACTAAGAAACACGCAGATCCTCCTAAGATCAAGGTTCCAGCCCCAGTAGTTCAAGAGAATCAGCAGGTTGCCACACTGCATGTGCTTGACGTGCAGTGGATGTTACAGCTGTCATTCCTTTTCTTACTATCATGTAATCAGCACCTGCAATTTACTTCATGCTCAGTAGATGTTGCTGCTTTTCTTTTTCTTCCAGCTATGTCATCTTCTTGCTCAATTTTACAGTGTAGTTTGCCATAAGAAAGACGCAAACCCTGATAATTTCACTGAGATTGCCAGTAGCCACATTTGTTGCTTCTCTAGGAACATATCACTTCTTAAGCTTGTGATTAGGTGGAGTTGTGGCTCTGTGGCTAAGGATCTGGGATGGTATCTGGAAGGTTGACAGTTCAAATCTTATTACTGCCAGAAGGGATCTTACTCTGTTGGGCACTTGAGCAATGCCCTTAACCTGAAAATTGCTCCAGGGGCGCTGTACAATGGCTGACCCTGTGCTCTGACCCCCAAAGGTTATGCGAAAGGACAATTTTCCATCAGGGAATACAAAGTATATCAAAAAAAAAGTAATGTGTGAGTAATCATCTGACAGCCAGACACAACCTTTAAAATGTTATGTATACAGATAACTAAATTATGAGTATTACCTTATATCATTTGTTGGAGAGAAATAAACTTGAGTTAAATTACTAGAAGACTATAATTCATTACAATAGGCATTAAAAATAATTAAAGAGGTATGTAAAATTTAAACCATAATATAAAACAGGGACATATATTTTTAAAAGCAGCATTACTACCTGTATCAGGCAAACAATAAATAGCAACATTTAAAGAAAGGTGAGCACACTATTATACATACTGTGTCAAAATGCAAAATCAGTGTAAAAAAATGAAATTTATAAACGTATTAATCATCAGTGTGTCTGAGACATGGAACACAGGAAACAATATTGATTAGGCAAATATAATCCAGGGCGGCACGGTGGCGCAGTGGGTAGCGCTGCTGCCTCGCAGTTGGGAGACCTGCGTGGAGTTTGCATGTTCTCCCCGTGTCTGCGTGGGTTTCCTCCGGGCGCTCCGGTTTCCTCCCACAATCCAAAGACATGCAGGTTAGGTGGATTGGCGATTCTAAATTGGCCCTAGTGTGTGCTTGGTGTGTGGGTGTGTTTGTGTGTGTCCTGCGGTGGGTTGGCACCCTGCCCGGGATTGGTTCCCTGCCTTGTGCCCTGTGTTGGCTGGGATTGGCTCCAGCAGACCCCCGTGACCCTGTTTGGATTCAGCGGGTTGGAAAATGGATGGATGGATGGATATAATCCAACTCAATTCAACCTTACTTACAGGTCTTCTGTGTCATCCATATACCAATACAGTAAAATATATGAATAGGAGAATGAACCCTCAATTTGGATTAAACAGGTTTAGTAAAAAGATGTATGGAAAGTCTGCATTAGGGCTTTGTGGTGTTTTCTCACGTGTTAACATGTCCTCTAGCCTTGTACTGATTGTTTGGTCTGAATATCAAATTCAGTAACTAATCACTACATTTTAAGAACTGCTATGCTACTTGCAGAGTTCCACTATAAAAAACAGTAAAATACCCAGAACCGTTTTTAATTTGTACTTTTACTTGTTAACTTGGATGATTGAAAAAAACGTTGAAAAAAATAATCAAATGATAAAATATTACAGTGAAGATTTGTGAAGGTAAATCTAGCCATTATATCTAAATCCATTATGTGTATAATGTACTATACCTTAATGCATGTGATAACCTAACAGATGGAAGATGCTACTTGTCTACTGCATGAGTGAAGCTAATTAATACACAAGATTCTCTTTCACAACATGCAGTCACATGGTGTGGTGTTTAGATGTGGATAAAATTACACCCTGCTGTTAAATATAACTGTGTGCTTAAAGGACATGTGCTTAGCTTGAAAAGATGGCTTTGTCTATGAATAATCTCCTAAAAAAAAACAAATGATATATCAGGAATTTCTGATTTTGCCCTGGATTTCAGATATAAAATCTATGGGAACTTCATCTGTCACTCATTTCAGGGGGGTAAGTAATTCAGAAAATATACATGGCTTCACATTAAGCTATTGTATTGAGCTCAGCAGTAAGTATATGAAAAATGAAACATGCATGCAACATGGCCAAAGACTGACAACTAAGAGTCAGGAGAAATGTTTCAAGGAATAAAATGAAAATTGTGAAGCAGAATTCAGAATCCTTACTGGGGAAAAGAATCAAGGTACAGTAGAAAATTATTTTTTTGGAAGGAATAGACAAGTTGTTTTTAGACTGCATATGAAACTGATGACATTTAGTAATTAATCAACATGTTTTACATACCATTATTTGTAGTCAGCTATGTAATGTTTTGTACTTTATAAGACATTACACTGTAGTTCCCTTTCTTCAAATGTGTCATTGGAAGAACAACCAAATGCAAGGTTTACTTTTCTAGGACTTCTGAAAATAATTTCTGCCTAAGTTTAGGTGGTTTGCTAGCACTCTAGTCAACAATGAACTACAGCACTAGGGACCTGGGTTCAGTTCCCAGTCCCAGCTAATAATGATAATGATACATTTAATTTATGTAGCGCTCAATCATTGTTTGTGTGCAGCTTGCACAGCTTTCCTTTTCATGTGCAGATTATTGCTGTATATTCCATCCATCCATCCATTTTTCAACCCGCTGAATCCGAACACAGGGTCACGGGGGTCTGCTGAAGCCAATCTCAGTCAACACAGGGCACAAGGACCCACCGCAGGACACAATCATACACATAAACTCACACACCAAGCACACACTAAGGCCAATTTAGAATCGCCAATACACCTAGCCCACATGTCTTTGGACTGTGGGAGGAAACAGGAGCACCCAGAGGAAACCCATGCAGACACGGGGAGAACATGCAAACTCCATGCAGGGAGGACCCAGGAAGCGAACACTTACTGGGAGGCAGCAGCACTACCACTGCGCCACCATGCCGACTTGCTGTATATTAGTTAGCATAATTAAGAGACTGAAAATACTGCCAGTATGAGCTTCACTGCACTCATTTTTAGGGTTGAAACCTGCCTTAAGCCTCATCATACCATGATAGGCTCTTCCCTCAAACCATTTAATTAAAAAATCAAGTTCAGGTTACTCGAGATTCAGTCTTAGGTGTGCAGGGAGCCATGATGTACCACAGCAGTATCTTGCAAAATGCAGAAACTAACTCTGGACTCTGAGGTAGTGTTTCCATATGTGTTTAGCAATGAGCGAAATGATCCTTGAGAAACTGAGTTTGCAGCGAAACTCTGTGTGAAAAGTTCTAAATGAATTGCATTTCACATCCTACAAAGTTTCTGCTATTCACACACAAAGTTGCAAAACCAAAATTTGACTTTGTGTCGAACGAGCGGTTCCTCACAGAGTCCAGAAAGAGGCACATTAGAAGCATGAGCTCAAGTGCGTGCAGAAGGAACTCCGAGTCCAGCTCAGGGCAGCAAAGGAGCAGTACAGAAAAGTGGGGTGCCACCATCGAGAGAGACATGGAGAGAGCAAACCTGATGAATAACTTCTTTAACAGGTTTGACAACCCTAACCCACTCTCACCTCAGAGTACTGTACCCTCCACCCATCCTTCTGCTGATACCAGCATAGGAGAGAGTTTCCCTTCCCCCACAATTACAGCAGCCCAGGTAAGTAGAGAGCTGAAGAGACTTTGTGCCAGCAAAGCAGCGGGTCCAGATGGAGTATCGCCACGACTGCTGAAGGCCTGTGCGTTGGAGCTGGGGAGTCCTCTACAGCGCATCTTCAACCTGAGCCTGGAACAGGGGAGAGTCCTGAGGCTTTGGAAAACATCTTGCATCACCCCAGTCCCAAATGTATCACGTCCTAGTGAGCTGAATGACTTCCAGCCTGTTGCTCTAACATCACATGTGATGAAGACCATGGAGCGGCTGCTGCTTCACCACCTGAGGCCACAGGGCCACCACGCCCTTGACCCTCTGCAGTTCGCATACCAGGAGAAGGTGGGAGTGGAGGATGCCAACATCTACATGCTACACCAATCCTTCTCCCACTTGGACAGAGGCAGTGGTGCTGTAAGAATTATGTTTCTGGACTTCTCTAGTGCCTTCAACACCATCCAACCTCTGCTCCTTAGGGTCAAGCTGACAGAGATGGGAGTAGATTCATACCTGGTAGCATGGATCGTGGACTATCTTACAGACAGACCTCAGTATGTGCGTCTCGGGAACTGCAGGTCTGACATTGTGGTCAGCAGCACAGGAGCGCTGCAGGGGACTGTACTTTCTCCGGTCCTGTTTAGCCTATATACATCAGACTTCCAATACAACTCAGAGTCCTGCCATGTGCAAAATTTCGCTGACGACACTGCTATCGTGGACTGCATCAGGAGTGGGCAGGAGGAGGAGTATAGGAACCTAATCAAGGACTTTGTTAAATGGTGTGACTCAAACCACCTACACCTGAACACCAGCAAAACCAAGGAGCTAGTGGTGGATTTTAGGAGGACCAGGCCCCTCCTGGACCCCGTGATCATCAGAGGGTCATCAGATTGTGTGCAGAGGGTACAGACCTATAAATACCTGGGAGTGCAGCTGGATGATAAATTGGACTGGACTGCCAATACTGATGCTCTGTGCAAGAGAGGACAGAGCCGACTATACTTCCTTAGAAGGCTGGTGTCCTTCAACATCTGCAATAAGCTGCTGCAGATGTTCTATCAGACAGTTGTGGTGAGCGCCCTCTGGTGTGCCGGGGAAGCAGCATAAAGAAGAGGGACGCCTCACGCCTGGACAAACCGGTGAGGAAGGCAGGCTCTATTGTAGGCACGGAGCTGGACAGTTTGACATCTGTGGCAGGCTCCTGTCAATCATGGAGTATCTACTGCATCCACTAAACAGTATCATCTCCAGACAGAGGAGCAGCTTCAGCGACAGACTGCTGTCACTGTACTGCTCCACTGACAGACTGAGGAGATCGTTCCTCCCCCAAACTATGCGACTCTTCAATTCCACCCGGGGGTGTAAACGTTAACATCATACAAAGTTATTGCCTGTTATACCTGCATTTTTATCACTTTTTTTATCAGTATGCTGCTGCTGGAGTATGTGAATTTCCCCTTGGGATTAATAAAGTATCTATCTATCTATCTATCTATCTATCTATCTATCTATCTATCTATCTATCTATCTATCTATCTATCTATCTATCTATCTATCTATCTATCTATCTATCTATCTATCTATCTATTGCCTGCATCATGAGGGAGCATCAGTTATGGCACTACGGCCATGTGGCGTGATTCCCAGAGGCTGATCTAGATTGTAGGATCCTCATTGCTGAGGACCCAAGTAGCTAGACCAATGGGATGCCCATGTAACACCTGGCTGTGGCAAATAGATGGTTGTTTCTGCAGGGGGAGGCTGGACCACATATCTGCGTGGGGGGTTGCCAACCAGGATCCTGAAGTGTTTAGTCGTGTGGTCGGTGTGGCAACGCACTGTACCAGTGCCTGCTGCCCAACCTGATATGACCTGACCCACAGTCTTCTTGTCTGTTTTCATGCATTAATTCTACATGCATCTGCTTTGTCATTCAGTATTTAAATAATGATGTCTAGTGAAAAAAAAAAATCCCAGAAGTGCAAATATCCTCAACTTGAATAAGGCAACACTAGGGGGTTCAGGATTTGGCAGAGGTTTCCTGGGGAGAAAACACAGTAATGTGCATGATGGTGCATTTTAGCACCAGCTTTCCTTTTCATGTGCAGATTATTGCTGTATATTCCATCCATCCATCCATTTTTCAACCCGCTGAATCCGAACACAGGGTCACGGGGGTCTGCTGAAGCCAATCTCAGCCAACACAGGGCACAAGGACCCACCGCAGGACACACACATACACATAAACTCACACACCAAGCACACACTAAGGCCAATTTAGAATCGCCAATACACCTAGCCCACATGTCTTTGGACTGTGGGAGGAAACAGGAGCACCCAGAGGAAACCCATGCAGACACGGGGAGAACATGCAAACTCCATGCAGGGAGGACCCAGGAAGCGAACACTTACTGGGAGGCAGCAGCACTACCACTGAGCCACCATGCCGACTTGCTGTATATTAGTTAGCATAATTAAGAGACTGAAAATACTGCCAGTATGAGCTTCACTGCACTCATTTTTAGGGTTGAAACCTGCCTTAAGCCTCATCATACCATGATAGGCTCTTCCCTCAAACCATTTAATTAAAAAATCAAGTTCAGGTTACTCGAGATTCAGTCTTAGGTGTGCAGGGAGCCATGATGTACCACAGCAGTATCTTGCAAAATGCAGAAACTAACTCTGGACTCTGAGGTAGTGTTTCCATATGTGTTTAGCAATGAGCGAAATGATCCTTGAGAAACTGAGTTTGCAGCGAAACTCTGTGTGAAAAGTTCTAAATGAATTGCATTTCACATCCTACAAAGTTTCTGCTATTCACACACAAAGTTGCAAAACCAAAATTTGACTTTGTGTCGAACGAGCGGTTCCTCACAGAGTCCAGAAAGAGGCACATTAGAAGCATGAGCTCAAGTGCGTGCAGAAGGAACTCCGAGTCCAGCTCAGGGCAGCAAAGGAGCAGTACAGAAAAGTGGGGTGCCACCATCGAGAGAGACATGGAGAGAGCAAACCTGATGAATAACTTCTTTAACAGGTTTGACAACCCTAACCCACTCTCACCTCAGAGTACTGTACCCTCCACCCATCCTTCTGCTGATACCAGCATAGGAGAGAGTTTCCCTTCCCCCACAATTACAGCAGCCCAGGTAAGTAGAGAGCTGAAGAGACTTTGTGCCAGCAAAGCAGCGGGTCCAGATGGAGTATCGCCACGACTGCTGAAGGCCTGTGCGTTGGAGCTGGGGAGTCCTCTACAGCGCATCTTCAACCTGAGCCTGGAACAGGGGAGAGTCCTGAGGCTTTGGAAAACATCTTGCATCACCCCAGTCCCAAATGTATCACGTCCTAGTGAGCTGAATGACTTCCAGCCTGTTGCTCTAACATCACATGTGATGAAGACCATGGAGCGGCTGCTGCTTCACCACCTGAGGCCACAGGGCCACCACGCCCTTGACCCTCTGCAGTTTGCATACCAGGAGAAGGTGGGAGTGGAGGATGCCAACATCTACATGCTACACCAATCCCTCTCCCACTTGGACAGAGGCAGTGGTGCTGTAAGAATTATGTTTCTGGACTTCTCTAGTGCCTTCAACACCATCCAACCTCTGCTCCTTAGGGTCAAGCTGACAGAGATGGGAGTAGATTCATACCTGGTAGCATGGATCGTGGACTATCTTACAGACAGACCTCAGTATGTGCGTCTCGGGAACTGCAGGTCTGACATTGTGGTCAGCAGCACAGGAGCGCTGCAGGGGACTGTACTTTCTCCGGTCCTGTTTAGCCTATATACATCAGACTTCCAATACAACTCAGAGTCCTGCCATGTGCAAAATTTCGCTGACGACACTGCTATCGTGGACTGCATCAGGAGTGGGCAGGAGGAGGAGTATAGGAACCTAATCAAGGACTTTGTTAAATGGTGTGACTCAAACCACCTACACCTGAACACCAGCAAAACCAAGGAGCTAGTGGTGGATTTTAGGAGGACCAGGCCCCTCCTGGACCCCGTGATCATCAGAGGGTCATCAGATTGTGTGCAGAGGGTACAGACCTATAAATACCTGGGAGTGCAGCTGGATGATAAATTGGACTGGACTGCCAATACTGATGCTCTGTGCAAGAGAGGACAGAGCCGACTATACTTCCTTAGAAGGCTGGTGTCCTTCAACATCTGCAATAAGCTGCTGCAGATGTTCTATCAGACAGTTGTGGTGAGCGCCCTCTGGTGTGCCGGGGAAGCAGCATAAAGAAGAGGGACGCCTCACGCCTGGACAAACTGGTGAGGAAGGCAGGCTCTATTGTAGGCACGGAGCTGGACAGTTTGACATCTGTGGCAGGCTCCTGTCAATCATGGAGTATCTACTGCATCCACTAAACAGTATCATCTCCAGACAAAGGAGCAGCTTCAGCGACAGACTGCTGTCACTGTACTGCTCCACTGACAGACTGAGGAGATCGTTCCTCCCCCAAACTATGCGACTCTTCAATTCCACCCGGGGGTGTAAACGTTAACATCATACAAAGTTATTGCCTGTTATACCTGCATTTTTATCACTTTTTTTATCAGTATGCTGCTGCTGGAGTATGTGAATTTCCCCTTGGGATTAATAAAGTATCTATCTATCTATCTATCTATCTATCTATCTATCTATCTATCTATCTATCTATCTATCTATCTATCTATCTATCTATCTATCTATCTATCTATCTATCTATCTATCTATCTATCTATCTATCTATCTATCTATTTATCTATTGCCTGCATCATGAGGGAGCATCAGTTATGGCACTACGGCCATGTGGCGTGATTCCCAGAGGCTGATCTAGATTGTAGGATCCTCATTGCTGAGGACCCAAGTAGCTAGACCAATGGGATGCCCATGTAACACCTGGCTGTGGCAAATAGATGGTTGTTTCTGCAGGGGGAGGCTGGACCACATATCTGCGTGGGGGGTTGCCAACCAGGATCCTGAAGTGTTTAGTCGTGTGGTCGGTGTGGCAACGCACTGTACCAGTGCCTGCTGCCCAACCTGATATGACCTGACCCACAGTCTTCTTGTCTGTTTTCATGCATTAATTCTACATGCATCTGCTTTGTCATTCAGTATTTAAATAATGATGTCTAGTGAAAAAAAAAAATCCCAGAAGTGCAAATATCCTCAACTTGAATAAGGCAACACTAGGGGGTTCAGGATTTGGCAGAGGTTTCCTGGGGAGAAAACACAGTAATGTGCATGATGGTGCATTTTAGCACCAGCTTTCCTTTTCATGTGCAGATTATTGCTGTATATTCCATCCATCCGTCCATTTTTCAACCCGCTGAATCCGAACACAGGGTCACGGGGGTCTGCTGAAGCCAATCTCAGCCAACACAGGGCACAAGGACCCACCGCAGGACACACACATACACATAAACTCACACACCAAGCACACACTAAGGCCAATTTAGAATCGCCAATACACCTAGCCCACATGTCTTTGGACTGTGGGAGGAAACAGGAGCACCCAGAGGAAACCCATGCAGACACGGGGAGAACATGCAAACTCCATGCAGGGAGGACCCAGGAAGCGAACACTTACTGGGAGGCAGCAGCACTACCACTGAGCCACCATGCCGACTTGCTGTATATTAGTTAGCATAATTAAGAGACTGAAAATACTGCCAGTATGAGCTTCACTGCACTCATTTTTAGGGTTGAAACCTGCCTTAAGCCTCATCATACCATGATAGGCTCTTCCCTCAAACCATTTAATTAAAAAATCAAGTTCAGGTTACTCGAGATTCAGTCTTAGGTGTGCAGGGAGCCATGATGTACCACAGCAGTATCTTGCAAAATGCAGAAACTAACTCTGGACTCTGAGGTAGTGTTTCCATATGTGTTTAGCATTGAGCGAAATGATCCTTGAGAAACTGAGTTTGCAGCGAAACTCTGTGTGAAAAGTTCTAAATGAATTGCATTTCACATCCTACAAAGTTTCTGCTATTCACACACAAAGTTGCAAAACCAAAATTTGACTTTGTGTCGAACGAGCGGTTCCTCACAGAGTCCAGAAAGAGGCACATTAGAAGCATGAGCTCAAGTGCGTGCAGAAGGAACTCCGAGTCCAGCTCAGGGCAGCAAAGGAGCAGTACAGAAAAGTGGGGTGCCACCATCGAGAGAGACATGGAGAGAGCAAACCTGATGAATAACTTCTTTAACAGGTTTGACAACCCTAACCCACTCTCACCTCAGAGTACTGTACCCTCCACCCATCCTTCTGCTGATACCAGCATAGGAGAGAGTTTCCCTTCCCCCACAATTACAGCAGCCCAGGTAAGTAGAGAGCTGAAGAGACTTTGTGCCAGCAAAGCAGCGGGTCCAGATGGAGTATCGCCACGACTGCTGAAGGCCTGTGCGTTGGAGCTGGGGAGTCCTCTACAGCGCATCTTCAACCTGAGCCTGGAACAGGGGAGAGTCCTGAGGCTTTGGAAAACATCTTGCATCACCCCAGTCCCAAATGTATCACGTCCTAGTGAGCTGAATGACTTCCAGCCTGTTGCTCTAACATCACATGTGATGAAGACCATGGAGCGGCTGCTGCTTCACCACCTGAGGCCACAGGGCCACCACGCCCTTGACCCTCTGCAGTTTGCATACCAGGAGAAGGTGGGAGTGGAGGATGCCAACATCTACATGCTACACCAATCCCTCTCCCACTTGGACAGAGGCAGTGGTGCTGTAAGAATTATGTTTCTGGACTTCTCTAGTGCCTTCAACACCATCCAACCTCTGCTCCTTAGGGTCAAGCTGACAGAGATGGGAGTAGATTCATACCTGGTAGCATGGATCGTGGACTATCTTACAGACAGACCTCAGTATGTGCGTCTCGGGAACTGCAGGTCTGACATTGTGGTCAGCAGCACAGGAGCGCTGCAGGGGACTGTACTTTCTCCGGTCCTGTTTAGCCTATATACATCAGACTTCCAATACAACTCAGAGTCCTGCCATGTGCAAAATTTCGCTGACGACACTGCTATCGTGGACTGCATCAGGAGTGGGCAGGAGGAGGAGTATAGGAACCTAATCAAGGACTTTGTTAAATGGTGTGACTCAAACCACCTACACCTGAACACCAGCAAAACCAAGGAGCTAGTGGTGGATTTTAGGAGGACCAGGCCCCTCCTGGACCCCGTGATCATCAGAGGGTCATCAGATTGTGTGCAGAGGGTACAGACCTATAAATACCTGGGAGTGCAGCTGGATGATAAATTGGACTGGACTGCCAATACTGATGCTCTGTGCAAGAGAGGACAGAGCCGACTATACTTCCTTAGAAGGCTGGTGTCCTTCAACATCTGCAATAAGCTGCTGCAGATGTTCTATCAGACAGTTGTGGTGAGCGCCCTCTGGTGTGCCGGGGAAGCAGCATAAAGAAGAGGGACGCCTCACGCCTGGACAAACTGGTGAGGAAGGCAGGCTCTATTGTAGGCACGGAGCTGGACAGTTTGACATCTGTGGCAGGCTCCTGTCAATCATGGAGTATCTACTGCATCCACTAAACAGTATCATCTCCAGACAGAGGAGCAGCTTCAGCGACAGACTGCTGTCACTGTACTGCTCCACTGACAGACTGAGGAGATCGTTCCTCCCCCAAACTATGCGACTCTTCAATTCCACCCGGGGGTGTAAACGTTAACATCATACAAAGTTATTGCCTGTTATACCTGCATTTTTATCACTTTTTTTATCAGTATGCTGCTGCTGGAGTATGTGAATTTCCCCTTGGGATTAATAAAGTATCTATCTATCTATCTATCTATCTATCTATCTATCTATCTATCTATCTATCTATCTATCTATCTATCTATCTATCTATCTATCTATCTATCTATCTATCTATCTATCTATCTATCTATCTATCTATCTATCCATTGCCTGCATCATGAGGGAGCATCAGTTATGGCACTACGGCCATGTGGCGTGATTCCCAGAGGCTGATCTAGATTGTAGGATCCTCATTGCTGAGGACCCAAGTAGCTAGACCAATGGGATGCCCATGTAACACCTGGCTGTGGCAAATAGATGGTTGTTTCTGCAGGGGGAGGCTGGACCACATATCTGCGTGGGGGGTTGCCAACCAGGATCCTGAAGTGTTTAGTCGTGTGGTCGGTGTGGCAACGCACTGTACCAGTGCCTGCTGCCCAACCTGATATGACCTGACCCACAGTCTTCTTGTCTGTTTTCATGCATTAATTCTACATGCATCTGCTTTGTCATTCAGTATTTAAATAATGATGTCTAGTGAAAAAAAAAAATCCCAGAAGTGCAAATATCCTCAACTTGAATAAGGCAACACTAGGGGGTTCAGGATTTGGCAGAGGTTTCCTGGGGAGAAAACACAGTAATGTGCATGATGGTGCATTTTAGCACCAGCTTTCCTTTTCATGTGCAGATTATTGCTGTATATTCCATCCATCCATCCATTTTTCAACCCGCTGAATCCGAACACAGGGTCACGGGGTCTGCTGAAGCCAATCTCAGCCAACACAGGGCACAAGGACCCACCGCAGGACACACACATACACATAAACTCACACACCAAGCACACACTAAGGCCAATTTAGAATCGCCAATACACCTAGCCCACATGTCTTTGGACTGTGGGAGGAAACAGGAGCACCCAGAGGAAACCCATGCAGACACGGGGAGAACATGCAAACTCCATGCAGGGAGGACCCAGGAAGCGAACACTTACTGGGTGGCAGCAGCACTACCACTGAGCCACCATGCCGACTTGCTGTATATTAGTTAGCATAATTAAGAGACTGAAAATACTGCCAGTATGAGCTTCACTGCACTCATTTTTAGGGTTGAAACCTGCCTTAAGCCTCATCATACCATGATAGGCTCTTCCCTCAAACCATTTAATTAAAAAATCAAGTTCAGGTTACTCGAGATTCAGTCTTAGGTGTGCAGGGAGCCATGATGTACCACAGCAGTATCTTGCAAAATGCAGAAACTAACTCTGGACTCTGAGGTAGTGTTTCCATATGTGTTTAGCAATGAGCGAAATGATCCTTGAGAAACTGAGTTTGCAGCGAAACTCTGTGTGAAAAGTTCTAAATGAATTGCATTTCACATCCTACAAAGTTTCTGCTATTCACACACAAAGTTGCAAAACCAAAATTTGACTTTGTGTCGAACGAGCGGTTCCTCACAGAGTCCAGAAAGAGGCACATTAGAAGCATGAGCTCAAGTGCGTGCAGAAGGAACTCCGAGTCCAGCTCAGGGCAGCAAAGGAGCAGTACAGAAAAGTGGGGTGCCACCATCGAGAGAGACATGGAGAGAGCAAACCTGATGAATAACTTCTTTAACAGGTTTGACAACCCTAACCCACTCTCACCTCAGAGTACTGTACCCTCCACCCATCCTTCTGCTGATACCAGCATAGGAGAGAGTTTCCCTTCCCCCACAATTACAGCAGCCCAGGTAAGTAGAGAGCTGAAGAGACTTTGTGCCAGCAAAGCAGCGGGTCCAGATGGAGTATCGCCACGACTGCTGAAGGCCTGTGCGTTGGAGCTGGGGAGTCCTCTACAGCGCATCTTCAACCTGAGCCTGGAACAGGGGAGAGTCCTGAGGCTTTGGAAAACATCTTGCATCACCCCAGTCCCAAATGTATCACGTCCTAGTGAGCTGAATGACTTCCAGCCTGTTGCTCTAACATCACATGTGATGAAGACCATGGAGCGGCTGCTGCTTCACCACCTGAGGCCACAGGGCCACCACGCCCTTGACCCTCTGCAGTTTGCATACCAGGAGAAGGTGGGAGTGGAGGATGCCAACATCTACATGCTACACCAATCCCTCTCCCACTTGGACAGAGGCAGTGGTGCTGTAAGAATTATGTTTCTGGACTTCTCTAGTGCCTTCAACACCATCCAACCTCTGCTCCTTAGGGTCAAGCTGACAGAGATGGGAGTAGATTCATACCTGGTAGCATGGATCGTGGACTATCTTACAGACAGACCTCAGTATGTGCGTCTCGGGAACTGCAGGTCTGACATTGTGGTCAGCAGCACAGGAGCGCTGCAGGGGACTGTACTTTCTCTGGTCCTGTTTAGCCTATATACATCAGACTTCCAATACAACTCAGAGTCCTGCCATGTGCAAAATTTCGCTGACGACACTGCTATCGTGGACTGCATCAGGAGTGGGCAGGAGGAAGAGTATAGGAACCTAATCAAGGACTTTGTTAAATGGTGTGACTCAAACCACCTACACCTGAACACCAGCAAAACCAAGGAGCTAGTGGTGGATTTTAGGAGGACCAGGCCCCTCCTGGACCCCGTGATCATCAGAGGGTCATCAGATTGTGTGCAGAGGGTACAGACCTATAAATACCTGGGAGTGCAGCTGGATGATAAATTGGACTGGACTGCCAATACTGATGCTCTGTGCAAGAGAGGACAGAGCCGACTATACTTCCTTAGAAGGCTGGTGTCCTTCAACATCTGCAATAAGCTGCTGCAGATGTTCTATCAGACAGTTGTGGTGAGCGCCCTCTGGTGTGCCGGGGAAGCAGCATAAAGAAGAGGGACGCCTCACGCCTGGACAAACTGGTGAGGAAGGCAGGCTCTATTGTAGGCACGGAGCTGGACAGTTTGACATCTGTGGCAGGCTCCTGTCAATCATGGAGTATCTACTGCATCCACTAAACAGTATCATCTCCAGACAGAGGAGCAGCTTCAGCGACAGACTGCTGTCACTGTACTGCTCCACTGACAGACTGAGGAGATCGTTCCTCCCCCAAACTATGCGACTCTTCAATTCCACCCGGGAGTGTAAACGTTAACATCATACAAAGTTATTGCCTGTTATACCTGCATTTTTATCACTTTTTTTATCAGTATGCTGCTGCTGGAGTATGTGAATTTCCCCTTGGGATTAATAAAGTATCTATCTATCTATCTATCTATCTATCTATCTATCTATCTATCTATCTATCTATCTATCTATCTATCTATCTATCTATCTATCTATCTATCTATCTATCTATCCATTGCCTGCATCATGAGGGAGCATCAGTTATGGCACTACGGCCATGTGGCGTGATTCCCAGAGGCTGATCTAGATTGTAGGATCCTCATTGCTGAGGACCCAAGTAGCTAGACCAATGGGATGCCCATGTAACACCTGGCTGTGGCAAATAGATGGTTGTTTCTGCAGGGGGAGGCTGGACCACATATCTGCGTGGGGGGTTGCCAACCAGGATCCTGAAGTGTTCAGTCGTGTGGTCGGTGTGGCAACGCACTGTACCAGTGCCTGCTGCCCAACCTGATATGACCTGACCCACAGTCTTCTTGTCTGTTTTCATGCATTAATTCTACATGCATCTGCTTTGTCATTCAGTATTTAAATAATGATGTCTAGTGAAAAAAAAAAATCCCAGAAGTGCAAATATCCTCAACTTGAATAAGGCAACACTAGGGGGTTCAGGATTTGGCAGAGGTTTCCTGGGGAGAAAACACAGTAATGTGCATGATGGTGCATTTTAGTGTGTCTTCCTATTGAAATCATGTAGCATGTTACATGTTTTTAAAAAAAGTACTGCACCCCTCCACAATACTGTAAATAAAATGCAGAAAAGAACACAGGTAAACATAGAAATGTGTATGAGGCTTAAGAAAGCAGTGCTCCTTGTTATCTACTGAAAAAAACCCTTAATATCTTCAAACAAGCATTTAGTTAGTTTTAGATTTCATAATTGCTAAATCCTATAAAATCCTATAAAATTAATATAGCGTCAATTTCGCATAACTACGTGAATCAAAACTTCCCTGCTTTGCTCATCACTATAATTGTTTCTATCATTTTTTTGAAAGCAACTAATTAATTATAAACACATGTATATTCCCATGCACACCTGTTTATTAATTATTCCAGTATCTGAGACAAGAGAACACAGCTGAATTCAAATTAAGCAAACACAACGAAAGAAAGTAGTGGACTCCTTTAAATTTTAAATATATGACAAGAAAATTTCCCTGCCTTGAAAATCAAAACACTTACTATTAGGTGCTACTTCTAAATGACAGTGACAACAAGCCATCAGATTATGTTAAAGTATTCAATTAATGGAGGCAATTTGATTCTGATTAAGAAGAAGGTTGGAACCACAAGGAACTGCTTGGGATGGCAGGAATAATTACAGGGAGAATCCAATTAAAAAATAATAAACAGACAACTTGAAGACTTGTTGCCTCACTGGACTTGCCCCTTCTCTGTCTTTAAATTGTATATTGCCAACTTATGCAGGCTAACCTAGGAAGTCAAGATTCTTTGCAATTTTAAGATGTAGTACAAATCCAATAAAACCTCCCTCTGCTATTTATGAGTGAAACAAAACAAGGAAACTGCTGGAATAAAAAAAACTGTATGGTAATGTATAAAAATTATATGACTATCCCAGTTATTTCACATTGTTTAACAGCTGTTTGACAAGTATGTTGAAATTGGACAGGTTCTGTAATAGGAATCCCACTTTAAATGCTATGCAGGAATTCATAGAGCTTTGTTACCACCAGACATAACCATTTCAGGGCCACTGAGGTCCACTTCACAAAGTAGAGGTGTGCTCAGGTAGCAGTGAAGCAGCGGTTTTGAATGTGTTTGTAGCTCAAGGACATTTGCAATATCTTTTCAAACCTACTTGATTATTTTCAGGGTTACAGAGGGCTGGAGTGTATCCTAGGGGCATGCATTAGACGCAAAGCAAGAACCATCTTTGAACAGGGTACAACCATAGTAGGGCCTATTTATATACGCACTGTAACAAAAACAGAGAACACAGATAAACTTTTGGGGCACCAGCCAGTAAGCCCCATTTAATTGTCAGGTTCTTAAAGCCAAGAAGAGCTAAAAACATTTGAAAAAGAATTCAGCCAGTGCTGCGTTGTGTGTCTTTCCAGGTAGGACTCCCTAGAATAGCTGCTAACTTCAGGTGATGCTACTCTTTATATCACTGGAAGGTTCAAGACTTTCTGTGAGCGTGTAAGTGATGTCAAAATTTCTCAATCCTTTTTTCTTCCATTTTGTAGGCAGAAAAGGGAAATGGTGTAAAAGATAGCGGTAACCCACTGCTTGGGGAGGTATTACCATTAATATACAAGCTCTGAAGATGCCCCCTACACACACGTGTGTGACAACATGTACTTTCACACTTGCACAAGGCTTAGAGTTCTCAATTAACCTAACCTGCATGCCTTTGGGGGATGTGGGAGGAAAGGAAGAATATTCACCAAAAAGGGAAAAGCCCCTTTGGACAATGGCTAGATGTTTAATTGAAACTCATTGGAGCCAGATTTGTAAGGTAGCATTATTATTCACTATTCCATTGTGCTGATGTTTCAAATACATTTATGTGATAGATAGATAGATAGATAGATAGATAGATAGATAGATAGATAGATAGATAGATAGATAGATAGATAGATAGATAGATAGATAGATAGATAGATAGATAGATAGATAGATAGATAGATAGATAGATAGATAGTGTACAGCCATCACTGCTCATAAACTTAGTTTTCTGTTACCGTACATGTGAACCCTATAGTTAGTTTTGCTAACAAGTCTAAACAAGCTAATCCTTATAACATTATCTAGATTTGTCAACTCAGTAACTTCCTGGATTCCATATGTAAAAGAGGTTTATGATTACCAGTGTTACAAAACAGCTCTTTCTGTTAATGAGGTTAATAGCAGGACTGTTTTTGCATATTAGCCTAAGTCTGAGATATGAACAGACTTGTCACAGCTCTTGTGCAGAGGAGAGGCTTGCCTCCCTAGCTATCAGCACTGTGGTCCTGTGTCAAAACAAAATCTGGTTATAAAATATATGCAAAAAAAAAAAAAAAAAATGAAATTACACTACCCTTTCAAGTGCTTTCACTTTTTTCTACCTTTTTGGAGACATTTTTCAAGATTACACAGATATTTAATTAAGTGAACAAAGGCACAAGATTAGCAAGAAGCACCACAGATTGCATGGGCACCAACAGCAGTACCCTGGTTTGTACAGGCTCACTTGTGCTGCATAAGTTTCAAACTTTTTTCAAAGACGAGTGAGATGAAATGTGCCTTATAGCAAGAAAACGGCACAGGTGCTGAATTTGTAGTATACAAAACAAGCGGTGTTACAGTAAAAAATTGAATGAAGACAGATACAATTAAATGTCCAAAACCGTGAATTGTTAGCACATGCAAATTTTTATACATCAGTCAATTACCTGAATTTGTGTTTTTTGAATCACAGTGTTGAAAGGTGCTACAGATTATCCCTGTAGCACTGGCTAGTAAGACAGAAATCGTCCTTGAATAGGATGCCCATCCTTTAAAGGGCACACTTACAAACACGCACACACTCACACACACACTTGCACACTCACTCATGCCAATTCAAGTTAATCTTCACTTCTTTGGTGTCATGATCTGGCTTTTGTTTTTAATTTTATAAAGTTACCTGTCAAAGACAGGTAATAGAATCATTTAGAAATATTTGATATCTCTTACCCTAAGTGTACCTTCAGTGCCTTTTCTCAGAATCTTCATGTGTCTGATCTTCTCTTGACCAGTGATCCCTCACTCAAGCGTGCTCCTATATCGCCTGCATTTCAGACTCTATCATTATTTTCATCATTGAAGGTGTGCCCCCCAAGCCTTTACTCCTCATCTTGCGTCTCACACTTGGACTTCCTCTTTTGATTGCATCACCAAAGACAACTGATCATTCAGATTGCTTGGAGGGACACAAACACACAGACCTTATATATATAGATTCCTTGGCTTCTAAAATATTTGAAATAATTTTGGGATTTTACAGATCAATGAATATAGCTGTTAATTTATTTTTAGACTTGAGGTGTTTTCTCTATGTTACAAACAGATTACTTTCTCCTGCTTGCAATTTTGTGGTCTATGTGGTCTCTTTTTCTAAGCACTGGGTCATAGGTATAAAGCTTGGACACTTCCAAGTTTATGGATATATCCTGAAAATCCAGTGCTAGGTTCTTTAAATCTTAATTTGAATTTTGGTTCTGAACTTTTTTTTTGTCCCTCTGACCACAATCTTCGATTTTTATGTTTTGGCTCAGTTTACGTGTACATTCTTGGATTTCACTCTTTTTTGAATATTGACTATGACTTTTGTCTCGTGTTCTGGGCCCTGCTACTTGAATTTCACTCTCCTGGATTTGACACCTTAGCCAGTTTATTATGCCACATTCATCTCCTGATTCCATTTCTCTTCCCACAATGCTGCTGCCTGGTGCAGTCAGTACAATTGGGTTGTAAAATATTAAGTGCAAAGCCACAAAGACATGGTGAAAATGTGTAAAAAGCTTACAGAGGCTGGGTGGGCAATCTAATGAAGGTTTCTGGGGCTGTAGTAGAACTAACCACTGGGAATTGTGCAGTTCCTTTTGATTTAGAGATTAACTGTTTAATACTTGCCTATTTTTACACACACGTTGGTTAGTATTGTTGCTTCTCAGATTCAGCATCTTAATTTGAATCTTTTGCCCTGATGATGGCCATGGGGAGTTAACACATTGTCTCTGTGTCTGTAAATGTTTTCCTCCAGGTAGTTCATTTTTCCTTACACATCATCAAAGATGTGTAGATTAGGTGAACTGGAAATTCCTACTTGACCCTGTAATGGACTGTCCTACTGTATGGCATTGTTTATTACCTTCCTGCTGGGAGTAGGCATGTTTGAAATTTATATGATATGATATGATGGATTCTTGTGGTGTCACCATATCCTTTTAAAATTTATTATAAACCACTGTCTCAAGACAATTTACTATAAATGGCTTGAACAAAATCAAATTTTATTATATATAGCCTTTCATATATGACCTCCATTGACAAGAAAGTGTGCAAAAAAGTAAACAGCTTTACAATTCAAGTTTCTGTTTAAAACTGTCCTTCTTCTCTGTTATATTTTCTTGCCATTAGTCTGTTTCAGCAGTATGAGGACAAGACTGGTAGGTACACTTTATGTTAATGAACCTGAATCTTTAAATAATCAGGCACTGAAATAAAGTATTTAATGGTTTATTGCCTGCAAAATGATATCATGCTTAAGTTATTTTATTTCAGGTAGTACTCTTTTTTTAATGAATTAATACAATGAGCATACATTGGGAATCACATACATGAGAATGCAGTTCATTGGTCTTGGACTTCTTGGCTCTTTCTCTGTCTTTTGCAAACCTCAAATCTGCAATCTAGGTGTTATCTTTGATAGTAACCTCTCTTTTGAGAAACAAGTTAATTGTGTAGTCAAGAGTTGCTTTTTCCAGCTTCGTCTATTAGGTAAGATCAAGCCTTCTTTATCTTATAGGGATCTTGAGAAAGCTACTCATGCTTTTATCTTTTCTCGCCTTGATTACTGCAACTTACTGTAAATCCCTGATACACAGGTTACAGTTGGTCCAGAATGCTGCTGCTCGCTTTCTGGTTGGAGCAAGAAAGTATGACTCTATTTCTCCAATATTAGCTTCTTTATACTGGCTGCCTGTCAGTTTTCAAGTTGATTTTAAAATCTTGTTGCTAGTTTTAAATCTTTACATGGGCTTGCTCCTGCCTATTTATCCGAATTGTGTGTTTTACACCAGCCATCCAGAGAGATTAGATCTGCTGGTCAGTTGTCTCTTGTTGTCCCTCGTACCAAGTGTAAAACTAAGGGGGACAGGGCTTTTGCAGCTGCTGCTTCTCACCTGTGGAACTCTTTACCTCATCACATAAAGGAGTCGTCTACAATTGAACTGTTTAAAACTAGATTAAAGACTCATTTCTATTCACTTGCATTCCGCAACTTTCAGTAATACTGATGGTTTCCTCATTGTGATTATGTAACATTACTTCTATTTGTTATTTATTTTATTTATGTTCATTTATTTTATTTCTATTTATGTTATTCATGTTACTTGTATGTTTTTCTTTAATTCTATTATTGTAAAATATTTTGGCCACAGCATTCCTATGTTTGTTTTAAATGTGCTATATAAATAAAGTTGACATTGACATTATAACACCAGGCCCCTCTTCTAAAATATACTACTGCATTTGAGTAGCCATTGTGACCCTCACAAAACACTATACCCAATGTATTAAGTGATCCTTATCAAAAACTACTTCAACTGAGCAAGAAATACTGGAAATTCCAGTGATCCATTAAGATTAAAGCTTGACTGACTGACCTGTGGGCTGGGACACATTTGGGAATAAAAGGATAAGGCTACGCCCAGCATTTACATGCATTTTCTAGGAAAGGGTATGCGCTTGTCTTTAAACATGGCAATTGTATTTTCTTCTGTTTATTTTGTCTGGGATAATAATTCATTAGTTTACTTATCAGCCAAAATAAGGCACAAATGAATAAAGTAAAAACTAAAGTAAAAAATGTTTAACATGGAGTCTAGTACTTTTGAGGTTTGAAATTATCTGTTCATATTCCTCTGTTTCTCAAACAAGTAAATTTATAACATTTAACATGGTATGAGGTAGGATGTGTTATTGTTACATGTTATCAAACAATAGCATATCAATTTTCAGTTTCTGACAAGCCTTCTTATTTATTCTTTTTAACTTTTATACATAGGAGACTGTAGGTACACAAGGAAATGTTTAAGTTTACTGTTCATTTTTGACTACCGGTAAATTATATTCTGAGAAATTACAAATTAATTATTATGTAATTGGCTAAAGTCTTAATCCAGGATAATCTATAACATCAGGATAAAGTGCAGTAGTTTACACGTGAATTTAAAAAGTGTATCCCAAGTTTGTCATGTGAATTTGTCACAGTCATAAAGAGAGTCAGAGACAGTAGTTGAATTGTCAATAACTGCGGTTTAAGGTCTGGTTAGCCACTACACCACTGAACCCTTTTGGGATAACCCTAAACCAACCCTAATCTTAACCTCTTTTAAAAATAAAGCATTATAAAAGTAAAGCATAATTCTAGAACATTGATTTTACTTGTTTGGCTTGTGTAAAGTGTTTTTTTCAAAGTGACTGCAGTCAAAGTTTTTGATGTTGAAGGAGAGTAGCATTGTTATCACTTAATAAACTGCTGATCATAAACCATATGGTAGGTTCATCCATTACAGTACCTGCTGGGTCCACTTCTATGGAAATAATAAATGTCAATGATTAATTCAAATGAGTTGTAAATAATAATAATAATAATAATAATAATAATAATAATAATAATAATAATAATAATATGGAGAAGAACAACACCCTGAACTAAACAAGGTGAGTTTTTCACCAAGGTGAGAATTAATAGATCAGTACAATAAATGATACAAAAATAAAATTATTTAAGACAAATAATTCAGTACTGATGCTAATAAATAATAAATGTAGCTGTTGTAATTGCAAATATGACAATGCACAATGTTGTGTTACTGGTGTTGTCTTTTCATTATTTATTCTATGAATATTAAGTAAACATCAAAATAACTGAAGTGTATCATCTTCCAACAAGCTGCTCTGTGTGTTCTCCTCCCCTCTCAACACTTCTGTCTTTCAAAGACAAGATAGCCATGTAGGTGTGGTCAGAAATAAGATAAAGCAAATAGGAAGTCAACACATGTCAAGTCAAACTGGCAGTGTCTGTGAGCAGTGTCTTTGTGGAAGATGCAAAGAATACTTACTAAATTCACACCTTCAGAAGAAAGCCAGGCACAACAGAATTATATTTATAATGGATACATTTGCAATACACTCATGAGTGGTAGGTCTCAGTCCTTTTCCTGTGTAAATATCTATCTATCTATCTATCTATCTATCTATCTATCTATCTATCTATCTATCTATCTATCTATCTATCTATCTATCTATCTATCTATCTATCTATCTATCTATCTATCTATCTATCTATCTATCTATCTATGATATAAATTTCACAATAAAAGAAAATATAGATTCTTAAGTTTCAGGTAAATAAATATGAGTATTCTTTTTAAAGGCTTTGATTTTTTTTTCTTTTTTATATCTTCTTTAAAAATGGCTCATCTAAAACTAAAATAAAAAGTGAAACTGAAAAGAATGAATTAATAGGAAAAACACATCATTTTAAACCATTTACAGTTTTGCTCAAGGTTAGCTGTCAAAAATGAATTTTTTTCTATTTTGACCAAATTGATAAAGTTAAAGTTTAAACTTTAAAACTCGCTGATTTTTAATTATTTCTTTATAAATGTATTTATTAAATATTAAGTTCAGTTTATTATCATCATATGAACATCAGTCATTTTTGCAGCATTAATATGTAAAGCTCCATTGTAGTGACCAAGGATTTGCTGGTAGCATTCTTGCATAACAATTTGTCTCTTTAAAATGTAAATTTTTTCAGATTTTGGTGCACCACAATCTATGTAAACCACTGTTAATATTTAGTAAATTATATCTCCTGGTGTATTTTCTCAAGAAAACTGACAAACATCTCTGAAGAGAGAGGTTGTCAGAAGTTTCCAATAACCTGAAGAAATGTCCAATATTAAATCTTTTATTTTATGACAGTGTAAGTGAAAAGCAAGAAAACTGTGATAAAGCGTGTAATACTCATGGGAAACTTGAAATGTATTAGTTGGCACTATGGAGCACATTCTTTTTAAATAATGAATCTAGTCTTTATTTATTATCTGAGCTTTAAATTACAGAAAAAAAAACTTGTTCATTATTGTCACACCACTGAGTAAAATTGCATAAAAGAACTACATAAGAAAAAAATTGAAATTGAGATACAGGTGAAATTCTGAGTCAAATGAGGTAGAAGGAAAAGCAGATAGCTGATTTTATTCTGGTAAGAAGACTTTAAAATTATAATAATATAATGCACTGTAAAAGAATAGCCCATTAAATAACTACTTTGTCAGATTGTTCATGGAAAACAGAGTCAATAGCTTGTGAATACCATATTTAATAAGACACTTATTCCTTGAAGATAATGTGTGATACTGTATAGCTAGGCAATCATCCTGATTTTTAAAAGGTTTAGATTCTTTAGAAAATTTACTGCATTTGATTACTAATTTACAAAATAGAATGAAGGGTCTCTTAAATATTTTCTGAATGACCAATTAGCGGAAGCTTGCTATAAAAAATAAACATGCTGCATCTGTTGATAGATAGAAAACCTTGAAAACAAGTGCAGCTTTAGAAGTGCGGTGTTGCTGCTTTGATCTCATTGGTCTGTGCCCAGAAAACAGTGAGTCAAGGAGTATTGCCACAAAAATGAATCACTGTGTGCCGGGTATTGCTATCTGCTTGTCAACAGCAATTCAACTGTTGTCACATTTAGTCACTGGAAAGTTTCCATTCAACATCACAGCAGGAGGTACTAGGCTGATGTTCAAAGGCAGAGCTGGGAGAGAGCACACACTTTTATGATGGACTCACGATAGCACTGTTAATTGAGTATTTTCACTTAAAATTCTCCTCTCCATAATATCTGGTATAAAAATATTTCTGCATTTTACTGTCCTGCAAATTAAAATGTTTGTTTTCATTTAAGTAATGAAATATTTAAGCATTCTAAGTTACACACACTGTCTTAATTATTCTATTGATATTACATTGTTTTAAAAATAACTATTTTAAATGATGTTTTTGCTATTTTGCACTGTTTAATAATGTTAACAAGGTTTAAAGTACATTTAATAACTTGAACTGTATGTTGAGATATAAAATGTTACCAATTTAGTTTAAGCCATTTGTCCTTAACCAATATATGAGAAATATTCTAAGATTTAAAATGGAATGTATCGCTTGCATGTTTTGAAAATGCATATATTTCTCTATTTATAATACTTTTATTTTTAATTATGGAACATGCTTTTTTTGCTGCATTTGAAGTGTTATTAATAACTTCTGGCAAGTTTATTGAGCTGATGGTATAGTTAATTATAAAGCATTCAAGTATTAGATAGCATTATTTATTTATCATACTACTTTACATTTAGAAATGGTGGTGTAGTGGTAGTGCTGCTGCCTCGCAATCAGGAGACCAGGGTTCACAACAGGAGTCCTCTTTTGCGTGGAGTTTGTATGTTCTCCCCATGTCTGTCTGAGGTGTTTCAATTCCCTCCCAGAGTACAAAGACATGCAGTTAGGTCGATCGTCAATGTTAAATTGGCCATATTGTGTGGTTGGGTTGTGTGTGTGTGTGTGTTCTCCCTGCAATGGACTGGTGCCCTGTCCTGGGTTTGTTCCTGCCTTGTGCCCTAAGCTACCTGGGATAGAGTCCAGCACCCCCTGCGACACTGTCCAATACTACACAGGTTAGAAAACGATGATGATAATGATGTTGATAGTTGCTCATAGAATTGGATGCTTATAATCCATAAATAAAGTGCCACCGCATTCTGCTCCATAGAATATGTTTAGTACAGGCAGGAGGCAGTGGGATCTGGTGGCAAAAGCATTGAACTTTAAACCACCGGGAAGCCAATTTAGTCCTCCCCTCTGACTCTCTAACAGACACTGACCATGTCTCTTCTCTTGCCTGTTCTCTAGTTGTGAAAGATACATGCAAGCAATTGTACTATGCAATATCTCTGTGACTGTTATGTGATTCAAAAAGAAAGTGCTGTATAAAATACAATTTTGTCAACACTAAGATCTGGTGTTATGCATTATGTCACTCTTCAGAGTAGCACTAGCAAAGCAGCTGGCACTGTTGACTCTTAGTCCATACTACATATAAATTCACTTCAATTTGTTATTATTGTATCTTACAGCACTATAAAAAGTATTTGTTGTTAGTCCCAAGTGCAGAAACAAAAGTCAATGACACAGTAGGCACAATTTACTAAACACAACAATGGCAATTAGACTAGGGTTGCCAGACGTCCCTTATATACAGGACATGTCCCATATTTGGTAATTTTATCCTTTACTGACCTTTCAGGGACACCCAGATGTACCGTATTTAGTTCATTTCCAAATTTCATAATAAAAATATATTTTTACTACCTTCTTACGGTACTAGTTGTAACTTTATAAGTAATTATACTTTCTTTTCTCATATTCTCTTAATGAAAATAACCCAAATGTAACAAGGAAACTAGTGTTTGCTGCCTGTTTGAAACTTGTTCAGTTGCTATGGTTGGCTGAGGACAGCGACACTGTTACCATTTTGCTTTCCAGCCGCACTGCTGTGCAGTTCTGTTATCAGCATTGCAACATACGGTGTCAACAAAGTGTGCTGTTACTACTTGCCACGGCCCACTTTTTTTTAACCTAAAAACTGATCCATCCATCCCAAGATGCCAAAACGTGAGTGTATATTCCAGCGAATGGACATTTATCAAACAAGGCAGAAGCTGTTTTGAAACAAACTGTGGTGTATGTAATTGCACTTTCAGTAAATAATTTTCAAATGATTTTACTTTTGTTTTCCTCATAACCCACTAAAATCCTTGCTTTATGTTTTTAACTTATGTCTCTACTTTTAAATAATATATTGGTCTGGGTGTGTAGGGGGCATGTATAAACTTATATATATAGTAATATAGAGGAAGATTTTAAGAGTGTCCCGTATTTCTAATTTATTAATCTGGCAACCCTAAATTAGACAAAACTGCAACAATATCAAATTTAAATAATTAAATATTTCATATAAGTTTTCAGTATACTTCAGACAGAATAAGCAAAACCTACACAATATAAGCAACATAGTTATGGATAGTCAGTAACATTGGATCTATAATGCAAATTGATTAGTAGTGCAGATAGTTTTGGAACTATTAGTTTAATTGTCTCAAATATATTTGCACTGCAATATAAGACTTTACAACAATTCTTTTTTTCTGTTATAGTCATTTGCATTTCTGTAGGGATTGTAACATATGCCAACAATGCCGGGTGCAAAGCTGGTACCAACCCTTCACAGGCTGCCAGGCTATTATAGGGCCCACTCTCTAACACATCCACATTAGGAGTCAGTAGGAAACCAGGCTACTGGGAGAAAGCCAGGGAGACATTATGAGAACATACAAATTAACCACAGGCAGTTTAGATTTGAATCCTGGACTCCTGAGCTCTGAAGCTCAAATACTGAGGATGTACAAGTTAGGTTGACTGACAGCTGTTAATGGATGTCCATTAGTGCAGTGTGAGTGAGTGTGTGTGACTATTCCCTGTATTGTATTCTAGTCCCATTCATGTTTGGTTCCTGTCTTTTGCCACATATTGTTGACCATGTTTCACTTTTTCCAAAATTGATGGTTACATAGTCATCATGTCATGGTGGTACAGTGTTAGTGCTGCTGCCTTACAACAAGAAGACCAGAGTTCATGTCCCATGTCCTTCCTGCATGAAGTTTGGACATTCTCCTTGTGTCTGTGTGAGTTTCATTTGTGTGATCCGGTTTCATCCTTCCATCCAAAGACATGCAGGTTAGGTGGACTGGCCCTAGAAAGTGTGTTTGACTGTATGTTCACCATGTGATGGACTGGTAGCCTGTCCAGGAATTGTTTCTGCCTTGTGCGCTATGCTTGCTGGGATAGCCTCCAGCCTCCTCTGAGTCTGCTCAGGATAGAGCAGTAGATGAATGGGTTAAGCAATCTTATTAAATATGAAAAAAATGTTCTGACACAATTTTCTTAATATCAGCCTGTAACATCTGACATTTTGTACTTTAGATATTCACTGTACAAAGAAAGAATAAAATTTATTCCAAATTTATAACAGAGAGTTATCCATCCATCCATCCATTGTCCAACCCGCTGAATCCGAACACAGGGTCACGGGGGTCTGCTGGAGCCAATCCCAGCCAACACAGGGCAGGAAACAATCCTGGGCAGGGTGCCAATCCACCGCAGGACACACACAAACACACCCACACACCAAGCACACACTAGGGCCAATTTAGAATCGCCAATCCACCTAACCTGCATGTCTTTGGAATGTGGGAGGAAACCGGAGCGCCCAGAGGAAACCCACGCAGACACGGGGAGAACATGCAAACTCCACGCAGGGAGGACCCGGGAATCGAACCCAGGTCCCCAGATCTCCCAACTGCAAGGCAGCAGCGCTACCCACTGTGCCACCGTGCCGCCCAGAGAGTTATCTATTCTAAATTTAAGTTATTGACTTTACAATATTTGTCTGTATTACAGGTTCATGGGCAGACAGATCTCCCTTACATGAAGCTGCATTTCATGGACGTCTATTGTCTTTAAAAACCCTCATTGCCCAGGTATGTAATACTGCATTCAGTGTATTTAAGTGGCTAATGTGTTGGTCATTGACTCACTCACAGATCCAGCATTTTTCACCTTAGAGACACAAGGAACCAGCTTCTATCTTCATAGCACAAAGCAAAATGTAGGAACCAGTCTTAAATGGGATACCAGCACATTGTAGGGCACACTCATGTACTCACCGACAGTCAGCCTAACACAGTGGCTTTGGGTAGAGAAAGAAGTTCGAGTTCTGCACCAGGACATTAAATGATTGTGGCTATGGACAGTTTTCTGGCTCAAAATGTTGTAATCAACAAACCAGATGTTTAATTAAACCTAATATGGGATCTTGGGTTTATGTAAGTGTTGAATTGGAGTGCTTTGTTTGATGGCTAAATGATAACATTAAGTAACACTCTCATCCAAATGTTTTCCAGACTCAAGGGTTAGATCCTATCTTCACAGCATCACGTCTAAGACAGGAAACAACCCTGGAGAGGTTTGCAAATCCATTGCAGTACTCATTCACACATATTGTACACATACACTCACACTCACAACAGGGCCAACATGGGGTCGCCAGTTATTCCAGCCTGCCCCTTTCTTGACATGAAAATCAATTTCAGGATAAGATAACCTAAATAATTTGACTCCATTTAAAGCATGAGGCTACGATGATTTGATTATCAGAACAGTTCTCTTATGCAGTACAAATATTTACACCATAGTCCTACTTAGAGGTCATACAAATCTACCATAACGGAATACTGTGTATGATTTTTTGAAATAAATGCATTTTCTAAAAACAGAATTATAACAAGTCAAAAATCATTTAAAATATACCTTGCTATTATTATATATCTGTTGGTATAAATAAGTGATGAGCACATTTGAAAGGAGTTCTTGTTGAAAAAGTAGAATTACATTAAATTCTTGTCTTAAGCATGTATTTTATAAAATACTGAATCATCTGTATATAGCATATGGAGTTTGTAGGTAATGCATATCATTGTTTTGAGTAAAGTTTTTGAAAATTTTGTACTGTTCATAAACATCTGTTGTATAATATGCATCAGTTAGTTTGGTAAATTTAAAAAGTAATAATGTTTTGATCTTGTCTATAAGACTATTTCAGTGTGTTGCACGAGTGGTGTTTTAGGCATTCAAATTCTCTTTGTGCCAGAACTTTCCAATATGTATGCAGACGTCTCTTACATAAACATTAATTTGCATAATTAATAATATCTATCACTCTTTTGCCAATAATAGTCAAACATGCAAATGTATGCAATGTTCACATCACAAAAGAAAAATAAATCAAACAATGGCATGATGTTGCCTGGATTGATTGGCTTCTGAGGTAAACATGGTATCCTCTGACATTGTCATTATCCGATAAAATAGAATACAGCCACATAGATTTAAACACAATTTAAAAAAAAAGCTTTGCAACAACCCACTGCTCAGGAATAATTGACTATGAACTGCACTAAATTGAAATGGCAACACCTCAACATTAGAAGTTCAGTGGCTTTGAGGTGAAAAAGTGCAAGCCAACTATGCACACTGTATGACTCAAACTGCATACTGTATGTCCGGTAGCAGCACTAACTGCCATGCAGCCAGGTGTTTGCTGGTCAGTGTGAAACCATCAAACAATTAAAAAAATATCTCAAACCAAATTCACACCTGTTCCTTCTACACCAACGGTTCTGTGCTTCTTTGAAGGAGGACCATCACACTGCTGGTACAGTCCTCCCCAGCAATGGATGCAAATCATGATGTCTTGTGAATGTTATACTGCATACTTGATATTGATCTCCTTTCTTTTTTGTCAGATTACTGTGGCTGCCTTAAAGGAAGCAAATGGTACAGTAACATCAGTAGATCCTCATTGTTATACTGAGCAATGACTTTTGAAGCCTCATGATCTAAATTTGAAATTTCAGGTTGCACATGCACACACACACATACCCAAGGGCATAGAGAACATTGCAGGGCCAACTGGTCCAGGCCCTCTGTCAAAACAGGCTTGCAGCACATGGCATAAAAACAATCCATATTACTAAACGAGAATGGTAAACCGGATATGGACGCAGGGACCTGCCCGTGGACGCAAAAGACATAGTGCGCAAGTGCCACACAAAGCCCCCCCCCCCCCCCCCCGAGTGAAATGGGAGAGACTACGCACATGCGCAGGCGCCACACACAGCCCCCCAAGCACCAGAGCAAAACGGGAGAGACTACGAACCGTCAGAGTAGGAAACAAAGTAAAACATCATAAAGAGGTTAAAGAACAGGGACAAACACATGGAGAGCAAGTTACAGAACAAAGCCCCCTCCCCAGAGTAAAACGAGAGAGACTACGAACCGTCTGACATGCCGCAAGCAGGATAAAGCGAGGTCAGAAATAAAACACAGAGTAGGAAACAAAGTAAAACTTTATAAAGGGATTAAAGAACGGGGACGAACACATGGAGAGAGGGTTACAGATGATGAAAACTGGAATGCAACAGCTTCAAAAAAACCTAGGCACGAAACACATGCACACCGAGATACAGAATATAAAGGCAGAAACAACGACAGTTAAACGTCCACACCACACAGCGGAGGCGGACCCGGAAGGTGCAGGCGCCTACATCATGCGTTGGAAGGCACGGTAAAGTACAAAAGGCAAAGGCGCCTACACAGCATGGTAAAAACCGACATAATACGGAAGGCGCAGGCATCACCGCCATATTGTGAGTGGCACTAATGCGTGGTGAAGGCACAGGAGGAGACATAGTAAAACAAGAGGAGTCAATGCCCCGCCCCAGAGTGAAACGGGACACACTACGGAGTCCACAAAGGTTCATACATCTAACCCGAGATGGTATGGACACGCATCTGAAACCGTGGAAGCAAAACTGTCTCGGCTCCAAAACCAAACAGCTCAACAACTAACACAGCTTCCACACCGAGCCCACGTGGACAGATCTAATGAACGTGGACGCCTACAACGCGCGTCTCAAACTGCGTAGGCAAAGCAGGCACGGATTCAACACGACACAGCTCGAGTGACCGAGATACAAACACGCGCCTGCCTGGATATAATTAATGAACGCAGGCGCCTACAACGTGCGTCTGAAATGCCGCAGACCAGGCAGGCACTGCTCCAAAAAGAAAGAGCTCGACTAAATGAGATACGAAGTGAAACGGGAAACACTACAGAGTCCGCAGTGCTTCACAATGCACCGCATAATAGTTCGGAAAGAGCTTCGTAGTAACAGTGGGGAGACCCAGAGTGACACGGGCGAACGCTCCGTATTAAACATACGTCATCCTCACACGTCCAAACTATACAGCATAGGTGAATCACATTACAGTGATGCATTATTAACAGTACGATAAACATCACAGTATCGCAAACAAATGAAAATTATTACTCGAAAAAGGGAAAATATATTCACCACGGACCAGGTGTCATTGAAACAAAAGCAGAATAAAGCGAGATCAGAAATGAAAGACAGAGTAGAAAGCAAAGTAAAACGTCATAAACAGGTTAAACGAGGGGGCCAAACACATGGACAGCAGGTTACAGATAATGAAGACCGGAATTCAAAAGCTTCAAAAACAAAAGCTCGACTGACCGAGATACAAACTGAAACGGGAAACACTACGGGGTCCGCAGTAGTCCACAATGCACCGCATAATAGAACGGACGGAGCTCCGTATTAACAGTGGGGTGCCCCAGAGTGACACGGACGAACGCTCCGTATTAAATGTGCGTCATCCTCACACGTGGCTGCCCAGCCTGCACGGGTTCAAAATGCCGGGGGTAGGCGAGCGAAGCGAGCAGGGGGCGGAGCCCCCTTGTTTCACATATTACATGAAGCAATATTTTTCTAGATATGTAATTGCATTGAGCATATGATAGAAAATTGGCAAAAAATAATTAAGAAGACAAGCCTGAGTGTTATTATAAATAAAGTTAAATTACTGAGGGAAGCTTACTACTTATTTTGCACAATGTTGGATGGTGTGCAGAGATACCACTGCGTTGTTTGTGTCAATCAGTCAGTCATCATCCAACCCACTATATCCTAACACAGGGTCACGAGGGTCTGCTGGAGCTAATCCCAGCCAACACAGGGCGCAAGGCAGAAACAAACCCTGGGCAGGGCGCCAACCCACCAACAGGGCATAAGCACACACACACCCCCACACCAAGCACACACTAGGGACAATTTAGGATCACCAATGCACCTAACCTGCATGTCTTTGGACTGTGGGAGGAAACCAGAGCACCTGGAACATGCAAAGTCCACGCAGGGAGGACCCGGGAAGCGAACCCAGGTTGAAGCCCCTTTCATAGTGATTACAACCCGGAGCCTTTTTGGTTATGACACAGAAAGCTCCACACACTTGGATTTAAGGTTTTTCTACTATTCTTTTCAGGTTGGATGGAGATCTCCAGTGGACAGCTATTTTCAGGTCTCTCCGGAGATGTTTGATTTGGTTCTAGTTCAGGCCAGGCCACACAAGAATATTCAAGGAATTGACCCTAAGCCATTCCTATGTTGTCTATGCTTTGTGATTAGGGTCATTGTCCTGCTTGAAGGTGAACCTTTGGCCCAGTTTGAGGTTCAGAGTTCTCTGGAACAGGTTTCCCTTAAGGATATTTCTGTGCATTGCTCCAATTATCTTTCTCTGTCTAGTCTGTCTCTCACTGAAAAACAGCACACAGCAAGAAGTACCCACCTCCATACTTCCCCATCGGATTGCTATTACATAGTTGGTGAGCAGTGCCAAGTTTCCTCTAGATGTGATGCTTAGAATTAAGGCCAAACAATTTAATGTTGATTTCATCAGACTAGAGAATATAGTTTCTCACAGTCTGAGAGTCGTTTAGATGCCTTTTAGCAGACTTGCATGTGTTGTCTAGTTACTCTGTCATAAAGCAGTGATGCAGTGATAGTTGTCCTTCTGGAAGTTTCTCCCATCTCCACACAGGTTCTCCTGAGCTCAGCCAGATAGACCACTGGGTTCTTTGTCACCTCTGTTATCAAATGTTTTCTTCTTTGATTTTTCAGTTTGGCTGAACAGGTAGCTCTAGGAAGAGCTGTGGGTGTTCCATACTTTTTTCCATTTAAGAATTATTGAAGCCACTGTACTTTTGGGAACCTCCAATGCTGCAGAAGTTTTTTGTAGCCTTCCCTAGATTAATTCCTTGACACAAGTGTTTCTAAACTCTGCAGGCAATTCCATCAACCTCATGGCTTGGTTTTGTTCTGATAAACAGTGTCAACTGTGGTACCAATGGCATCATTACCAGCCGAGTCGCTAGATTTAGCACCCTATCATTAGTCCAACAAGTATGGCTGGAAAAGTAGGAGGGTTCTCCACGGAGCTTCATGCACCAGAAGAGTGGAAGGGGAGTCCCCCGTTGGTGTTTCCCTTGAACTAAAAAATGCGTGGGGGTGGTTTTCCAGTTCCCCCCGGGTTGTGCAGATGAAAGGGGGGCATTGCCAGTGAAATTTACACACTTGAAGAGTGGCGAGGGGATCCTGTTGAGTTTTCACACAGAACACAGAACCGAAGGAAGGGGGCTGGGTTCTTGAAGATCAGTGGCTGGATACCTGAGATCAGGAACTAAAGTCCCAGAAGCCCCCACTAATGATGCCACTGGTCATTTCAGGCATCCATGCCCCTTTCTTCTATTCTGACATGCGAAAAAGCCCCCACATTTTCTTCATACATACTTGTAAGATAAACAGCATTACTGGCACTAAGCCCTTAATAAGTGTTAAAGCTACCAATGCCCCTAAGTGGTAACTTGTGTGCCTTTACTTTTCAAGTCCAATCACATGAACTGAGCACAGGTGGGATGTGCCTGAGTCGGAAATCAAGTGCCATAGCAGAGTCTGAACACTTGTGTCAATGTGATATTTCATTTTTTTTATTTTTAAATCCTGTTTTTCAATTTGTCATTCTATGCTATTGAGCGTTGTTTGATGAGGGAAAACAATAAGTAAGTAATTGTACTATATTTCATATGTCAATTTTCTGTCTCCTTGGATAAAGATGTTGACAAAATGTATAATATTAAGAAGCAGGATTGAGTAATATCAATGACACTTTACTGATTTCATTGGTAAATGAGCAAATGAGAACTGAATACTAAAACAGTGACGCCAGATACAATTTTCGTTCATCATAACTTAAATAGATGCATTAAGCCCTAATGCTACACTAGTATTATTTCACATCTAATTATCTTGTATGTTGCTTTTCTTTCCTTAAAGGGTTTTAATGTGAATATTGTCACTATCGATAGAGTTTCTCCTCTTCACGAAGCTTGCCTTGGAGGCCATGTAGCCTGTGCTAAAGTGTTGTTGGAGAACGGAGCCAATGTAAGTGCAGAAAAATGTTAAGATGCTTCTTACATGAACAAGTGATTTTCAAAGCATTATTATTATTATTATTGTTATTATTATTATTTTGATCTTTTCATTTCTGGGCAATCCACTCAGGTTGACCTATTCCTTTGATCTGAAATAATAGCCTTATAATAAGTTGAATACTTATCAACCTTCTTTTTTTGTAATTCAGTATGCTCTAGGCTGCTAAGAAACTGCATGTTACACACAGGTGTAGATATTGTATTTTATTTAAGTCAAACATAAAACAAGCTGGAAGAGCTTGGCAGATTTTTGACCAACCAGTATATACCTGGGCAGAAAGTAGAAGTAATCACACAGGTAAAGTGATGTGAGATGTGAGCCTTTTTTAATATGATATATGAACTACATAAAGTTAATAAATAAATCTTGTAAAATAACTGTAAAATAGAACACAACATTTGATAATAGTAAATATTAATACTACTAGTTATCAATAGAGTTTTATTCAGTTCAATAATTATGTTATTTTTAAAAGTGACTTTTCTGAACAGAACATTTCAAAATAGCTTATTTATTTCAAAACGTTTCATTAAGCCTGGTTTTGTCATCTACCAATCATTCTGTTATATACATATCTGCACAATAATGGACTCGTGTTAACTCTCAAAATATTACAAGATGTTATCTCATGGTTTTGTCGACTCATTGCAACCCAATGGAGCTGACTAATTAGATGACAATTTAACTACAGTGATAGTGAATCACAGAACACAAAAAGTCGAGATAAAAGCCCTAAGTTTTGGATTTTCAGAATAGCTGTTCTATATTCTGGGTCATTCATATCCTTTTCTCTTGCTTCTTTTGCCCCATTATGTAAAACTGCTGGTTGCTCCAAAGATACTACCATGAGTAAATAAGCTGAATCAAACTAACTACACATTTTTGGCATGTATGCGCAGCATAAAACGTAAAGGATATCTTATGAACACATATGCCCTTATTATGTTTTGTTTTTTGACTGCTAGCAGTTTAGGGTAGGTCAAAGGACCTGACTGAACCCACCCAAAGGCTACACCCCTGCATGGAGATGCAACCTTAAGGCTCGTTTATACTTCACGCTCAGAATGCGTATGCGCATGCATCATGTCTGCCACGCATTTCCAGCGTTCATTTGATGCATCCTCAGAGTAGGTCCTCAGAAATTAACGTGACGCATGCGCGAGTTGCAGTACCAGCAAAAAGTCGGGGGCGCCGTGTGATAAAAGTTGGAATGTGACGTCAGGATCTCTGTTTACTATCTACATGTGATAGAAAGTCGCTATGCGGATCCTACGGGATCGTTGTGTGCGCTTTGATGTTTGATGAATGGTTCGATGTGGTGAAGCAAAATGCTGACATACAGATGCATTTGTGGTGCTTTTATATTTAAGCATCACATATTCCCCATCGCAATGACACGGTACATTTTAAAAGTCTCACATAAAATCTTTTGTGCCGTCTTTTTTTTGCAACTTCACAACAGCAACATAATTTACAGCCACAGAGAAAAAAAATTAAGGACATGGTGTAAAGGTGTATTTTGTGATTAAAGTGGAAATTTTGGCTTTAATCTCGAAATGTCCACTTTAACCTCGTAGTTTACTTTATCATTAAAGCAGACCATCGTAAACATCATCCCACTTTTTAATCGCTGCGAGCTTCTGGAACTTCCTCCTGACCTGACAGCAGCGACAAGCAGCAATAGATCACCACACAGAACACATTAAATGTATGATATTCCAACTCTCTGCAAATTTAGAATTCTTAGATTTATACTTGATATCACTTTCATGATGAAATGCATTAAAGTATGTATGTTACATTTTACAGATAAATCGTTAATTTCATTTAAATAATGAATACTGTTAATAATTACGCACATGGGAGTGACACGGTGGCGGAGCGGTAGCATTGCTGTCTCACTGGGAATCACGTCACTGATATTCTCTGCCTGGAGTTTATATGTTTTCCTGCTGGGTTTCCACAGTGTGCTCCGGTTTCCTTCCAAAGATATACAGATCTGGTGACACTAAAATGACACTAGTGTATGTGAGGGCTTGTATTCACCTTGCGATGAGCTGATGCCATGTCTAGGGATTGTTTCTGCCTCGTGCCCAATGCTAGCTGGAATGGGCACATCCCTGGATTGATGGGTTTAATCATTAAACATCCTTTTCAGAGATATTACGGTAAGGTGTCATTGGAATTTAATGGGTGTTCCAAGCAATTCACAGCACAGCAAAGCCGAACCTGTTCTCACCGTGATAATATCTCGCACTGCCACCTGGTGGATTCTTCCAGGTTTACGTAAAGTATGCGCGCAAGTATAAACAGTAAAACGCTTGCATAGCAGGAGTGTCCACTGTAGCATGCATCACGTCGCATGAAGTATAAACCCAGCCTAACACTCACATATTACCATTTTAGAAAGACATTAGCAGGGGTACCCAGTGCTGCTTGGGGTGGAAATAGAGTAATGGTGAAGTCATTAAATAAATTCCCCAGAATAGCTTCGCAAAACTGTGGCAAGTTGCAAAGAGGAACTTCCACATGAAAGCACAAGTGTGGTCACTAAATAAATTTTTAGATTGAAACATAGCTTATGCTCTTACCTTTTTCTATTATTAATATAGTAATAATAATATATTTATATATTAGATCTGATTGTTGTGCAGATGATGATTGAAATCTTTTCTTCCTTTATGTCAGGTGAATTCAGTCACCATTGATGGTGTAACACCCTTATACAATGCTTGTTGTTCTGGAAGTGCTGCCTGTGTCAATGTGTTGCTTGAGTACAAAGCAAAGCCACAGCTTGAATGCCAGTTGCCTTCTCCAATTCACGAGGCAGCAAAAAGAGGTAAGCTTATTCCGCAAGTGGAAAGGGCAGTGATTTTTAGTGATCCCTGAGGCCACAGTGAAAGCCATGGGGACCAAAGATATTAAAAGGGGCATCATAATTGAGATAAACACACAAAAGGAACTAAATGAACAAAAGAAGTAACATTATTGCAAATGGGAAAACAACATACGTACTGCCTCACTAGTCATCATTATTCAGATTAATCTCCCTATCTATTAGTTTGGGTGGCTGATTCTCTTCCCACACCTTTACCAAGCTAAACACTGCCTCATGTTGCATGTCTCATTCTATAATTTCTTTTGCCCAAATTCCTCTCACTAGCCAAGCTCTTGTTTAGATGTGTCATTCCAGCGTCATGCTCATTAAAGTAATGGCCTGAGAGGGATCATAATTACCGGGCAAGGTAAGTATACTTTCCAATCACTTTCTAGGTTAGGAATGTCTTCTTAGACTCATGGGACCTTCATTCCAGAAACACATCCATCCTATCCAGGTACTCCTGCATTACTGTTTCCCAGCACACACCTAAAAAGTCATGCAACCTTCAGGTAGCCTGTCCATCATACTACAGAGCAATGGGCCACATACCCTGTAACAAGTCTCAGTGCTGCCACCTGTAGGACTTGAGAACTTCTGTTAAATTAGTAAATATACCACATGAGTTTTTACTTCCAGGTCAGGCCTGATTAGTATATGCTCTGCCACCTCCAGTGACATTTCATTTGTCATTCTTGCACTCAGTTGCTTTCAAGGCTGGTCTTGATGCAGAATCCATCCATTTTTAAAACTTGAATCATTGTATTAATCACTTGTTGTTTTGTTTATTAAGTAGTTTCCAGTTTTTGTGTGTTATCTTGAAAGAATGATTACTCATATAATCACAGTAACTACATGCACAGCAGCGGGTGTCAACATGACTTTCTGCAACATATGGTATAAACTCTTTGTAGTCTAGCTTTGGGTAGAACATTGACACAAGTTCAAGTGATCTTCTCTATGTTTAAAAGAACATCAGGTATCTATACATGTATATACTGTACTGATGGGTAAATGGTCAATTGGAATGGTGGAACAGTCTTCAGTGTGGCTGACTAACACCTCCATGAACCTGGGATAAAATCTCAGTAGTTTCATTGCATGCAATAAATGTGTGCCTTTTCCCCATGGTCTTGTACATTTTTCTGTTAATTCCATATTACAAAGATGCACGTGTTTGATTTACTGGCAACTCTTTATTTTCGTTTTATGTTATACTTTTCTTCCATGAACCTTTCTTCATCGTCTACTTACGTCAGAAATATGTATGTCTGATTCTAAACAGCCCAAGAGCCAATTGTCCATCGTCTGAATTTTGGATTACATATTCGTGTTGCTGCTACACTTCAAGTAAACATGAATGCTTTAAGATATGTATTATGCTGCTTTACACATTACGTATTAAACTGCTGTAAATGTTCAAGAGGAAATATCTCAGGAAAACAACCTGTGTTTCTTCAAACCAAAGTGATTAATCTCCATTTATATGAGTCAGGTAAATAGTATAAACAATTGGTACGCATAAAATCTACAACTGGGCAGCCAAAGGCATGTGGAAAGTCAAGGGATGTTTGTCTAAACTGAAGCCATTTCTTTATGGACTCCCTGAATATGAGCAAGTCCCACTCAACCATTTCATACAGGCTGGTACTAGTATGTGCTTTTATAGCTGTTAGAAAATATCAGTCCCTTCTTCTGTGCAAGGCTTTGATTTTTTCAGTTTTCATCATTGGAACAAAGTAACAGGGCGGTGACACCACTCCACTGAAATGTGAATGGCAACTCTTGGCACTCTGTGCGTCACAAAGGAGAAAGAAAAGGCGTCATTGAAAACAATTTTCCTTTTTTTCAGGACACAGGGAATGCATGGAAATACTACTTGCACATGGAGTAAATATAGACCAAGAAACATCCCAGCTTGGGACTCCTCTTTATGTGGCATGCAGCTTTCAGAGACCGGATTGTGTGAAAAAACTCCTTGAGCTTGGTGAGTTTATTATTAGGTTTTACAGTTTAATTGGTATTAAAGAGTTACTTTTTTAACAATCCTTCATGTATATAGTTAAGTCCCAGAATGCTGTGCAACTTTACATTATCACCACCTGATGGAGTTTAGAGGAAAATGGTTGTTCCTAAACTACGAAAGCAAATCAAGAGAAGATCAGATAGTGGTTTGTAAAATATATGGACCCAATCAATGAAGTTACCATTGAGCAAGTTAAAAGGAAATTAATTTCAATGATCAAAAATATTTCTCCAAACTGTTTCATCTAATAATGAACAAACCGAATAATGATCTGTATTGTAAGATCACTAGCTTAAAACCGTGTGATCTGATGAGCGTGTGATCTTGCTGTATAATTATATATTCCGCAGACATAAACAGGCCATCCCCTTTTCCTTGAATTTGCTTAATCCTGTTCTGAGACAACAGGCAGTTGTCTGTCACTGAGCTGTCATACACAAGTCAAAAAGAAGGCTGACTTGATTCTGTCAGATTGCACTCATCCTTTATATCCTAAGTTTCATTTGATGTGATTCGACTGGAGATTTAGTTTCCCAAACCTCATGAGCAATAGATTTAAGAACTTGTAATGAATAGGTATGCCACAGGTGGCATCATTCCCCTGAACCCGGGACATTGATAGATGGTAAATCAAGATGGACTGGGCAATGAGGACACATAACAGCAAGATTAGTTTAAATGTGCAAAAGCTTTTGTTCCATACAAAGTTTATCAAATCAAGTAAAGTGCACGGCACGGTGGCGCAGTGGGTAGCGCTGCTGCCTTGCAGTTAGGAGACCCGGGTTCGCTTCCCGGGTCCTCCCTGCGTGGAGTTTGCATGTTCTCTCCATGTCTGTGTGGGTTTCCTCTGGGTACTTCGGTTTCCTCCCACAGTCCAAAGACATGCAGGTTAGGTGCAATGGCGATTCTAAATTGTCCCTATTGTGTGCTGTGTGTGTGGGCGCCCTGCGGTGGACTTGCTCCCTGCCCGGGGTTTGTTTCCTGCCTGGGATTGGCTCCAGCAGACCCCCGTGACCCTGTAGTTAGGATATAGCAGGTTGGATAATGGATGGATGGATGGGAAAAAAACAAGTGGAGGTTAAAAGTCACAATAAATAATCAATAAATAATTAATCAAAACAAGATAAAACTTCAAGGTTAAAACATCCAAGATTAGTTTCTTTAAAATCATTTCTGAGTCCCCGTGCTTCACTCACTAAAATCAGGGCCACTTGTTCATACTACTGTGTGCATCTATGCCCACCTGGACCCTGAGTGCACACTTTTTAATTAAACTACCACAAACCCCTAACATGCATCACCACAGATCTCTTCAAAAGCATTTTCAATCTTAATAGCTCTAGAGATCCTGCAGAATTCTGAATTAGTATTTTGAACTACTGGAGCGAAAGTACTGATTGAAGCAATGGTTGTCATATACGATCCCTTGGCTTCTTTATTTGTTTATGAGCTTATAGGGTACATTTCTTTCACCTGTGTAAAAAAATTTCCTGCTACAAACAAACTTCCCTCCTGATGGCAAAATTCCACCTACATCCTAAACCAATAGCAATAGCAATGAGTGTCATATTGCAGTGTGTGAAAGACAGCCTCACCCCAACTGGCTTAATCCTAGATCCACTGGCCTGTCTTGACCTTGGTAGGGCTTAGGTTTCTAAGCCTCAAAAAAAAAAAAAAGTTAAACAACGATGCAAGTAAAAGAAAACAGTAAAATAGCATTGGTGTACAAAGATCAATCCCCCCAAAAATCTTTACAAATGAAGAAAATCTATTTATCAAAGAGAATATTTTCTAAGTAGAAAAAGGACTTGCCTAAAAGCAAACAAGTCCCAATACACAAACCAAATGAATAATCCAAGAGCAGAGAGGAAAAAAATAAAAAATAAAACAGTATATCCAATAAGGAAAAAATACTTGCATAGAACAGTTCCATCCATCCATTTTCCAACCCGCTGAATCCAAACACAGGGTCACGGGGGTCTGCTGGAGCCAATCCCAGCCAACACAGGGCACAAGGCAGGAACCAATCCCAGGCAGGGTGCCAACCCACCGCAGCATAGAGCAGTTTCACAACCTGAATGTGCCACTGTTGAGCTTCCTTGACTCTGGGTTTAGGAGTGGTGACATCAGGGTAGCCCTGCCTCTTGGTAAACCACCCACAAAACATAAGAGAACACTCTTTTACACACAGGAACACAGACACTCTTCTCCACCTATTCTACCCTGCCTGCACTTTCTTTTTCACCTCTCTTCCACAATTCCCGTTACTCTGTACTGTTGATCCCAAGTATTTAAACTCATCCACCTTCGCCAAATCTACTCCTTGCATCCTCACCATTCCACTGACCTCCCTCTCATTTACACATATGTATTCTATCTTGTTCTTACTGACCTTCATTCCTATCTTCTCCTGAGCATATCTCCACCTATCCAGAGTTTCCTCAAGCTGCTCCCTACTCTGGCTACAGATCACAATGTCATGAGCAAACATCATAGTCCAAGGGGACTCCTGTCTAATCTCGTCTGTGAACCTGTCCATCAGCATTGCAAATAAGAAAAGGCTCAGAGCTGATCCATGATGTAATGCCACCTCCACTTTGAATGCATCTGTCACTCCTACCACAGACCTCACCACTGTCACACTTCTCTTGTACATATCCTGTACAACTCTTACATACTTCTCTGCCACTCCCGACTTCCTCATACAATACCACAACTCATCTCAAGGCACCCTGTCTTATGCTTTCTCCAGGACCACAAAGACGCAATACAACTCCTTCTGGCCTTCTCTAAACTTTTCCATCAACATCCTCAGAGCAAACATTGCATCTGTGGTGCTCTTTCTTGGCATGAAACCATACTGCTGTTCACTAATCATCACCTCACTTCTTAACCTAGCTTCCACTACTCTTTCCCATAACTTCATGCTGTGGCTCATCAATTTATTCCCCTGTAGTTACTGCAGTCCTGCACATCCCCCTTATTCTTAAATATCGGCACCAGTACACTCCTTCTCCACTCCTCAGGCATCCTCTCACTTTCCAAGATTCCATTAAACAATCTGGTTAAAAACTCCACTGCCATCTCTCCTAAACACCTCCATGTTTCCACAGGTATGTCATCTGGACCAACGGCCTTTCCATTTTTCATCCTCTTCATAGCTGTGCTTACGTCCTCCTTGCTAATCCGTTGCACTTCCTGATTCACTATCTCCACATCATCCATCCTTCTTTATCACTCATTCTCTTCATTCATCAGCCTCTCAAAGTACTCTTACACCCTCCTTGCTTGTGAGTATGTTTCCATCTTTAACCTTTATCACCCTAACCTGCTGCACATCTTTCATAGCTCGGTCCCTCTCTACTTGTATTACTTGTATTCTATTCTAGACTCCTGAATTAACAAGCAGAAAACAAATGTTGGATTACAGGAAAACAGTGGCTTATCATGCTAAGTGAATTAATCAGAAAAAGGGGTCTAGATTCGCAATAGGACAATGTTTTGTACTTGTCTTTCTTTATATATTATTTATATATATTGCAGTATTACAATGTTTAGACTGTTACAATAATATTTTGATATTCCACATCACAACAAATATTTTCATTTTGTAGTTTTTTTTTTTTGCTTGAAGCCAGCCATCGTCTGATTAATATTAATTATCCAGCCAAATGTTTCAAATTACAGTTTTTCTTTTGGCAGGCTGTCAGAGTGGAAAACATTTTAAAACTGCTGTTGATTACTTCTGTGGATTTCAGACAACCAGCCTTTTCCTGTTAACACCAAGGGCAGAAGTAACTGAATAAATCAGCAACATGGCCTTGTAATTTGTTGCTTCTAAGTTATGATACATGTGTTTTGAAATTTTTCGAGTAGTTAACACAGAAGTTTTAGGTAAGGTAGTTATACTCGCTGAACATGATGCTGCAGAGAGGCAATAAGTTGCATGACCATTACCACATGCAAATAAGAATTTCACTGTACTGTGCACATATGACAATACTGGCCCTATAAACCTATAAACTGCCAGCAGAGCTTTATGAGGGAAGAGCCCTGGTAAACTAATCTATTAGGCATTTCAAAATGGACACATCGGGATAATTCGATTTTCTTTAACACTTGGTACGGTATTGGTATGAGAAGTAAATTAAAAAAGTTGACCTCAAGTTAATATCCTGGAGGCAAAGACTATATAAGAGCAGAATACACTACATGAAGTTAGATCTTCAGTGGTGTACTTCAGGGATCTCTATTTGGGCCTTTACATTTTCTAATTTATTTTAATGACATTGAATGAGATACAGTATAAACTAAACAAACTAAACAGAACAACATGGGGGACAAGGAGTTGTCTTGAAATATTCCTTATTTGATAGAAATGTTTTCTGTCTTGATGTGGCCTCGGGTGTAATAAAGCCTCATTTCAATCTTACATTCTTTCATGGATGCCTCAACAAATCAAGTAATAGTTGGACAAACGTGATAGATCTCCATGACTCCTACTATCCAGGTATAAAGCAAACTGTCAAACGCCTACCTGTAGTCTATCCATGCCATAACTAGATTTTTTAGATGTTTTTTCGCCATCAATACTACCATTTTACTCACTAACAACTGATCTTTATGTCCTCTGGAAGCCATTCTACATTCTTTCCACAAAACCTGGGAGGATACCATTTTTGAATACGTAATTATATATCCTGTTTTTCAGAGTAGCTGTCAGGATCTTGTAGGTTGTTGGTAGACAAGTAAGTGAGTTCTTACCTTTTGAGAGTAGGAAGGTGGGTCCAGGTGTTAACCATACAGGAATACCTCTTGGGTCATTCATAATGTCATTAAGAGCTCTTGTCAATACTTCATGAAGAGCTGTGAATTTTTTAGACCAGAAGTTTTGAAGTTTATCTGGCCCAGGATATTTCCAGTTGTGAGTTTGCTTGATGACTTTAGCTATCTCATCAACAGTGAAGTTTTTCCATGCCTCTGGTCTCTGTTCATAGTTCTTCCTCTAATGTTTGATCCAAGGCACTTTGTCATTGTGGATGACATTATATTTGAGGATTCCACGTCAGAAGAGTGTAACTTGTTCTTGAGAGGGAGATTCAGCAATATCAGTTTTTTGGTTGTTCAACTAATGATAGAACTTTTTAGCATCTATGTTGAAGATCTTATTCTGATTACAGTGATTAGTTTTCTTCAGGTACCTTGTCAATCATTGAACTTTGCTTGGAGTTTCATTTTTATGTTTTAGTTTAGTATGTCAATGATTTCTTTGTCTGCTTTGTGCCTATTCTTAATCTTGTCTATCTTCATGCAGACCTGGCATGTTGGGACTCCTTTTTTGAACTAACTTATCACATTGAGATCTTTTCTGTAGGATTTTCTTGCCTTCTGAATCCTTTCCTTCTATGCCGGTTTCTTATGAGCAGTCTTTGGCATCTCTTTATCCTCACCAGCAATAACTGCAACAGCTGCATAAATAAGCTGATTGACTTCACTGAGATTCAAGAAGTTGCCTCATGCTATGCTCCATAAAGTGATGTAGACTAAAGTGATTTGATACCCTACAGCTCCAATGGGTTTAACCTTATTCAGTTTCTTGTGAAACTCTTTATATCGAGCAGTTTTTGATTGATACACTGCTCCACCTCTAATGCTTCCTCACTGATGTTGCTAACTGATGCTTTTGTCTTTTCTAGTTAGACTGTTATCAGTTGTTGTTGTATAACAGCAGAGTAGTATTGGAGCTATCTGAGGCCTCAGTTTGGAGTGTTGTTTGACATCAGCCTCAGTTTGTTCAAGTTCGATGTCGGTGATCTTCTTTTTGTTGACTATGAACCACCATTCACCTTCAAGTTCGTGAAGACGTCTGGATTTCTATTCCTCCAAGCAGTATATGTACCTTTTACAATGCCACCTTCGATCTTTGCCATATCAACATTGTAAAAGCACCACATTAATTCTTTATATTTCTCTATGGTCCATTGTTGTCCTGATTTCTTTTCTTTAAGTCCAGACAATGATGACGTTTGATCAGATATGCCATTTTGAAACATGATCTGAGTTAGGGTACTATCTGATTTGTTGTGAGCAATTGATTGTTTAGCTGGTTGATGAGGATTTCTTGGGATCATGACCTGAGATACCAAACTTATTCCCATGCCAAATGCAGCATCGTTCTCTCTATTTAGAACAATCTTGTTGACACTATTTATCTGATTTCTTTTACTTTGTGTATTCATGGTTTGCTAATCTGGCTCAAACGCCAGTACCCTTACTCTGTTAACCATTCTCAATTTGATAATATCTCTCCTCTGAACATGATGGTCATCCAAGGTATTAGCATGACATTGACAAGAACATTGCCAGGTCAACACCAAGAGTAAGTAGAGTTGGGATTTTGAAGACATTATTATTGCTATTATTATTATCATTGGTTTTATAAAGTTACATTATCAAGAATAACAATAATTAATGAAGAATACAATCAATTCTATATTTCATACATTTGTACTTTATATCAGTATCAATACCCATCATATACTTACACTGGAGAGCTGTGTGATATGAACACCTAATATGAAGAAATCCCCCAGTGGTACTAAGACATCAAAATGGTTAGCAGATGCCCAGTTTGTTTATTTTAGAATAGTGATAATAATTCTTGCCAGATTGTAACAAAATGTTTGGATTATTCATCAAAGAGATTAGATTTTTTAAAAATTTAATTAAAATAAGATTTTATTTTCCTGTTGAGTTATGAAGATCGAATTTGTGTCTTGTCAAATATATTTTTGACAATATATGTTTTTCCTAATGTGCATCTCACTTTGCATAGATAGCTGAAAAGTGTTTTAGTTAATAGTTGAGTTCCATTTATTACTTGAAATTCTAATTAAAAGATCATATCTCAATGTTCTCTTGATCAGCTCAGGTACAGGTAATATAGTTTCAAACCTGGATGTTGAAGAAAGATTAGGAAAGCTGTGTAGGTTTCTTTTAGACACATTCACAATTTGTATATAGTAGAAAAACTGTGGTACTGGAAATTGTGTTTAAGAGGTAACTGTTCAAAGGATGCAGGCATATTATCAGTCAACAGATCTTTTAATGTCTATATGCCATGCGATTTCCCTTAGTTAAATATAATATAGGTCAAAGACAGAACAAGTGACAGCAACTGTAAAGTGTTATTATTTAGTACCATATTTTAAGTTGGAGATGACCTACTAGATTACTGGTTAGGTGGCAATAATTGCTACTGGCAGGTGCACAGATCAAAATATATAGAGAAGAACTTGAGAAGGATTTCCTTTCCATTGCCTAATCAAGCAGGTACAGTTTCACTGCCTTATAATTCCTTCCTTAGTTTTAGAGTACATATCTTTATTTGTATCCCATTTATAAATCTGAGAGCTTGGTAGTATCATGGCTTAAGTCTTTGAAGTGAATGATGTTACAGTTGTAGAGAAGAATTTGCTATAGTTATATAGCACTTGAATTGTTTCCATATTTTAACTAACAGGAAAGATGTGTGTTAACTGTCTCTTTCAAGCAAGGAAGTTTTAGTTTATAAAGTGTTTTTCCAAAGTGAGTAAGAACTTTATAGTGACACTATTATTACTTCTGTCTTTCTACATTTGGAGCAGTACTTGAAGTGGGCCAGTACTCACCAGTATGCAGTAGTGACACCTCTTTGAATTTCTGCTTAGTGTACTGGCAACATTTCTTAGCGTACCAATGAGGATCCCCTACATAAGCCAATACACCCCTGGCTCTTCAGTTAAATGTAAAAATATCACTACCAATTTAATTTCATTTCAAGCACTAATTTGGTGTCATAGTCATTATTGCTTGCTGTCTCATGAATCCAGTATCACTGTTTGACTGTGCATGTTTTCTCTGTAACAGTGTAGGCTTTTGTTCAGTTTTTCAACCACAAACCAAAGAAGTACAGCTGAGCCTAATTGTTAAAAGTGAATAACTACATGTGAGTTAACAGTTCTGTAATAGTCCTGGATGTAAATAATAATGTAAATAATAAAATAAAGTGGTGGTAAGGAGTCAGTTGCTACAATATTGCTCCAGTTTTGTTCCTGGTTTTTTGGGTCTGAGATAGTTTAAACACACATCTCAGCAGGGCTTAGTGTTTAAAGTGAGATTTTACATGTGCATTCACCAAATTTGATAATGTGAGGTCTACTTAGGAGGGGGTCCAAGGTACATGAAGTTTAACGATAGCTTCAGAGGATGATGGTGTCAAATTCCAAATTAATATTAAACAGTATTCTCCAATAAGTATTGTTTTGCTTGAGGTATGTGACTGCTATGCTTATCTAGATATTAAGAAACGTTTCATAATGTTAGGGGTGAGTGCTACAGTTTTTAACTTGACTGGTTCTTGTCTAGACAGCAAGAAAGCATGATGTATAAAGATGCTGCCTTATTGTTTCAGAAACCTGTATTTGAAGCCTGGCCTAATAGTTGTCTGTGTGAGTACTGTAAGGTTTCCATGTGCCCATCTGTGTTTTTTTGTATGCTTTCCTTCCAAATCCAAATCTAAGTAATGTTTATTTGAGGTAGTTGGTGTCTTTAAACTCAGTTGTTGCAATTAGGTGTGGATGTAAGACTGACTGCCTTATGGTGCACCAGAGTTGGCAATGTCAGCTCTTAGTGACACTTGCGAGGCAAATGTATTTGGAAAAAAAAATGTGTCTGGCATACAAATAGTAAAAAAATGAGTATCAATATTTTCCATCTCTATGAATGAATGAATTCAGGAAATTTTCACCCTTTTTTCCTATCATAACATTACCCTGGGATCTAAAGCCCAAAAGCTGTCTTTGTATTTTAGCTAAGCTAAAATAAGCTACATTTGCACATGTAATAGGTTTCTATCATCCATCCTTTCATCAACTATTGTATTCATTTAGCCCAAGTTCATTGATGCATTTGCTGGAGCACCTTTCGATAATATTTGGCTAGGAACAAGTCCATTGCAGATGATCATAAAAAATATAAAAAGGGCATTCAGTACTGTATATGTTTCCTTGCAATTAACAAGAAATACAAACTTTCTCACATATGTTCATATTAACAATAAGCAATATGTATTTTTATTTACTTTAGTTTTCTCCTCATCTTTTTCACATTGCAGCATACATACAGTATACATATTTTCCCTTTTTCTTAAGGTTTTTCTAAGACATGGCACATTCTAAACTAACTTAACCTGACCAGAATATATTATCATTAAACAGTTGCATAGTTAATCTGAACAAAACACTATGAAAATAACTGATTTCTAACAAAACTGAACCTTAGCCAACAAGTCGTCAGAGAGCTTTTTTTAAAACCACATATTATAAATGAACCCAGTTGTATTATTCTCAAATTACAAATGTATCTGCCTTATTGTTGTAGAAATTTTTAATGTTTTGCTTCCTTCAGAATGGAATCTCCTTCTTTTCCTTTGCATTAGAATTTCTGGTCACTTTGTGATTTCTATTGACCTTCCATATTCTGCAATATTCTGCTGTTTTGTCACTCACTTTTCTTGTTCTACAACCCAGAAATAATACAGCAGTTCAGATAATAGTTGTCATTGGGAGTAGAAGGATGTTACATTTCACAAATGTGATTCTATAAATAACTTCTCTACTGGAATTGCTTTTATCAGAATTTCAGGCACAGCTCAAGAACTTTCGCTCTTTTCCTTTTGATACGCAAATCCTGACATCTAATTCCATCATCCCCTGTAAGTAACATTGAAGTCACCCATGGCAGCAGCCTGAGCTATAAATCTTGCAACACTTCTTCAGTCAATCATTTCTGTCATTCATAAAAACATCATCATTGCTGCAGTGCTGCTCAATTATATCAAAAGTAGATTGTTTTGCTTTTATCAAATTCTCCTTCCTAGTGTTATCTGTATGATTTGGTTGCTCAGATGCCTGCACTAATCTCAATTCCTATGGCTTTTGAGCTCTCAGACACATTAATAAAGTATTCAGATTTAGGCAGATCTGAATCCCAGTCTTTATTGTTTAACTTAGTTAAATCCATGAGATATCCAAGGACTTCTGATGCTGGCAGTCTAGCCTTAATAAAATTGTACTTTCATACTCTTGGTAAATGGTCACTCAGCTATGTGGCATCTACGTTTTGATAAGTGATGAATGAAAGACATGGTAATGAGGTTTACTGAGATGAAATAACCACTTCTCCCACTCTTCCACATAAACTCTGCCATTACCTAGCAATTGCCCTTTCCTCTATCTTTATGCCTGAAGAGGAGGTTGAGGGTATCCACTCTCTAAGCCCAACTCAGTATACTATTCCATGTTTAAAGTTTTCTGGAAAATAAATACAGATGTATTATCTTTGTTTAAATAATTTATTGTAAAAGTTTCTAAAAGAGTGGGTATTGTTACAAAGTAAACAGCATAATCAGTGTACCTGGTATCTACCAGAAACCACAAATGAATGCCAATATGGATCTTTATCGCTCTGTGGAGTTTAGGTTAGGAGATGCCCAGAGTCTAAAAACTGACAGGGGCAAAGGTAAAATGATATTAGAAGGTAGGCATAACTTCCTCAGGAAACCTCCCAACAAGACATACAGCAGAGCCACACAGGCGGTAAGGAAGGTGCTACATATGTAAGTGTGGAAGTTCAGGAGCACCAGGATACATATGACAAGGATGCATGAAATTTTTCCCACAGTATACTAGGTCTGACCACTTGCTAAACAAGAGAGGAAGAGAGAGGGGGAGACCAGTGTCAGAGCACATGGCATGGATACCAAGAAGACACATAGTATCAAAATTGAAGGTATGAGACAGGGCTGTCCATCTGATAATTCATTCAACTTGAAGCTACTTTTGCAAAAGTCCTTTAAGAACAAATGGGAATGCTTAAATTGAGAAGTTGATTTATATTCTCTTTTCAAGGACAATATTATTTCCTTAAGCAATCTCCAGCTGGATGATAAATTGGACTGGACTGCCAATACTGATGCTCTGTGTAAGAAAGGACAGAGCCGACTATACTTCCTTAGAAGGCTGGCGTCCTTCAACATCTACAATAAGATGCTACAGATGTTCTATCAGACGGTTGTGGCGAGCGCCCTCTTCTACGCGGTGGTGTGCTGGGGAGGCAGCATAAAGAAGAGGGATGCCTCATGCCTGGACAAACTGGTGAGGAAGGCAGGCTCTATTGTAGGCATGGAGCTGGACAGTTTGACATCTGTGGCAGAGCGACGGGCACTGAGCAGGCTCCTGTCAATCATGGAGAATCCACTGCATCCACTAAACAGTATCATCTCCGACAGAGGAGCAGCTTCAGCGACAGACTGCTGTCACTGTCCTGCTCCACTGACAGACTGAGGAGATCGTTCCACCCCCACACTATGCGACTCTTCAATACCACCATTGGGGGGGGGGGTAAACGTTAACATTATTCAAATTTATTGTCTGTCTGTATACCTGCATTGTTATCACTCTTTAATTTAATATTTTCTTTATTAGTATGCTGCTACTGGAGTATGTGAATTTCCCTTTGGGATTACAGTGATCCCTCGCTATATCGCGCTTCGCCTTTCGCGGCTTCACTCCATCGCGAATTTTATATGTAAGCATATTTAAATATATATCGCGGATTTTTTGCTGGTTCGCGGATTTCTGCGGACAATGGGTCTTTTAATTTCTGGTATATGCTTCCTCAGTTGGTTTGCCCAGTTGATTTCATACAAGGGACGCTATTTGCAGATGGCTGAGAAGCTACCCAACTTACTTTTCTCTGTCTCTCTTGCGCTGACTTTCTCTGATCCTGACGTAGGGGAATTGAGCAGGGGGGCTGTTCGCACACCTAGACGATACGGACGCTCGTCTAAAAATGCTGAAAGATTATCTTCACGTTGCTATCTTTTGTGCAGCTGCTTCCTGAAATGACATGCTGCACGGTGCTTCGCATACTTAAAAGCTCGAAGGGCATGTATTGATTTTTGACTGAAAAACAAACTGTCTCTCTCTATCTCTCTCTCTCTCTCTCTTTGTCTGCTCCTGACGGAGGGGGTGTGAGCTGCCGCCTTCAACAGCTTTGTGCCGCGGTGCTTCGCATACTTAAAAGCCAAACAGCCCTATTGATTTGTTTGCTAGAGATTGTTTTCTCTATCTATGTGACATTCTGTGCTCCTGACACGCACTCCTTTGAAGAGGAAGATATGTTTGCATTCTTTTAATTGTGAGATGGAACTGTCATCTCTGTCTTGTCATGGAGCACAGTTTAAACTTTTGAAAAAGAGACAAATGTTTGTTTGCAGTGTTTAAATAACGTTCCTGTCTCTCTACAACCTCCTGTGTTTCTGCGCAAATCTGTGACCCAAGCATGACAATATAAAAATAACCATATAAACATATGGTTTCTACTTCACGGATTTTCTTATTTCGCGGGTGGCTCTGGAACACAACCCCCACGATGGAGGAGGGATTACTGAAATAAAGTATCTATCTATCTATCTATCTATCTATCTATCTATCTATCTATCTATCTATCTATCTATCTATCTATCTATCTATCTATCTATCTATCTATCTATCTATCTATCTATCTATCTATCTATCTATCTATCTATCTATCGCTTCCTAGGATGTAAACCCCAGTCAGTAAGGAACCAAAACAGAACTATCTCAGATAAAATCAGTTATCAGACTTTGTATAAATGGACATATGAATGACAACCTCCAACTCCGGAAGTGATTTTAGGGGTTTATTGGAATTACTTGGAATGGAGTTATAGCATCGTCCTTGACAGAGATTTATTGAGTGCAGATTCAAGAGTAAAGCAGGGCAAGTACTCATCTGACAGGAGTAAGAGAGGCAGGGGGACTGGAGAGAGGGGGGAAAGGTCCAAAGAAAGTTGGGAATTGAGAAGGGGAGTGAGGTTGGACAGGGATTTAAGATACCTTTAGGCTAGCCTATAGAGGAAGCAGGGTTTTCTTAAAGATTTGTTGTTTTGCTTCATTTAGAATATCCATCTATTGAGTCTCTCTGATTAATAAAGGTGCCATTCTTATTTAACATTTACCTCCTATTTTTCTTAGTAGGGAGTGGTGCCATGTTCTCTCCCTAATATCACAAGATTTAAAAGGAATCTATCTATCTATCTATCTATCTATCTATCTATCTATCTATCTATCTATCTATCTATCTATCTATCTATCTATCTATCTATCTATCTATCTATCTATCTATCTATCTATCTATCTATCTATCTATCTATCTATCGAGTAATTACACAATTCATCTAGGCCAAAAAGGGTGAACAATGAGGATGACTCTGTACTCTGATGTTTTCTTCCCCCATCCCAAAAATATGAAGAATAGGTTTCTTGTTGTCTCTACATTTACCCTTTGTGATGGAGTGAGTGAGGGTGTATGCATTAGTGTATTCTACAGTGGACCCGCACCTCATTTGGGATTGGGTCCCATTTTGCACCCAACATAATTGTAAACATTTGTGACTGATAAATGATTAGAAATTTTCTTGATGCAAACTTTATGATTGGTGTGGCATTTGTAGCAGAATAAAGTAGGGCAGGGTGTAATATATCGTTATCACTATTATAATTACAGCATGATCTGTCATTACTTCTACAACTGTTATTTTATCACTAATATCAACATACTAATATCAACATCAACATTATATATTTCCTCTCTCTGTATTAATATTACACATAGTAAACCAAGTGGTATGAAAACAATAGTAAGAATCATATCAGGTAAGTTAATTTGTGCTTTATACTAAGTAATATGAAGTTGCTACATTTGTTTTTATTACATTATTTTATTCTTGTTTAACATGGTGCTACAAATGTGTTTTATTACATTATTCTTTTTTGGTGCTACAGAGTGACAAGGTGTTGTATGCTGGTCAGACATGAACGTGATCATTCAATTGCGCTCATGACAATACTACTACTGCCACTACAGCAAACTGCCTTGATGTTTATTCCCAATGAATTACAGTATGTAAGAAATTAACTAAAAGTATTTACTATGAAGTGTATACTGTGCCAAATTTCTCCTTGTTTATTTTCACAGGAGCAAATGTTGAAAGAGGAAGATTACAAGATACTCCATTACATGCTGCTGCACGGAAATCCAGCGTAAAAGTTGTGGATTTGCTAATTGACTATGGGGCAGATGTCAAATGGAGAAATACTGAAGGAAAAAGGCCAATAGACCTAGCAGCTCCAAACAGTTCAGTGGAAAAGGCACTGCTATTAAGAGAAGGTACAGTATCTATTTACAAACAACGTACTTTTTATTTTAAAAAATCCAAGTTGATTTCAATAAAATTGATATAATTTAAAAATGATAAATGAGTGCTATTCAGTGCTTGTTTTTAAGGAAAGAAATAATTGCAGGTTGATTCCTACCAAGCTGTAAGTTTGAAACTAATTCCTGAATGGGTATAAGGCGCAACAAGAGTTCATTCTCTTCTCCCATCTTTTTGTCCTTTCTTATTTTTAATATACTGCAATCTTTAAACCATAACCAATCCCAAGGGCATGTGTTAACTTGTGAGGCTAACTTGTGATAAGATGAAAGACCTGTATGAATGAGAGAGAGTGTGTGTGTTTGCGTGAATATACCCTGCAATGGATTGGTGCCAGATAGTAGGTTACCTCTTCTCTTGCAGCTATTGTTGCTGGCCTAAGTTTCACTCACCTACAACAATGGGCAGAAACTTTTGCAAGAAGACAAAAGGTGCACACATCACAATCGAGGTTAAGAGATCAGAAATCTGCTCCGGCATTTGAACAGTGTTCTTGCAACAGTCTGTTAGCCTTGGAAATGTTGACATCCGTAACTGTGGTGGATGGCCTCCCCGAACATAATTCACTCACGTGTTGCCGACCTTAAACTGCTGAAATACAGTAGCACAGCTAATCATTTCATTACCATATGCTTGCTGTAACATTTCGAGAGTTTCATTACTGCTCTTCAAATGCTTAATGCAAAATTCAATCACCCACCTCGGCCGTACTCTCACTGGAAAATCTTTTTCATCCGCCATGATGACACGTATAAGGTGCTTCCACTGGCTGTGACAGAATGCTGAAGAATACGTTGGTCCAACTGCAGTTTCATACACATCAGTATATGCCATTCACAAACACCTGCACAGTATTCCCATGTCTACCACCATGAAAGAGAAACAGAGACAGTCTCATTACTTTTCCATCAGCCCTCTTACTTTAAAACTATAAATAATTATAATATATTAGAAGTCAAAACAACTTGTGATTTAAAACTTTATGGACCCTTTTTAGATTCAATGTAAATTCTTTGATTTATTTCAATTCCTTCCCTGCTGACCTACCGAATTTGCTTCATGGGTAATCTTAGTTACAGGTTATAAATTAGAATATATTTAATTACAAATTGGTGGTGAATGTGTGTGAGAGTTCCCTGTGATAGGCTGTTGCTCTCTCCAAGACTTGTTTCCTCAGAGTGCTAGGATAGTCGCTGGCTTCTCATGACTCAGAATTGAATAAGTGGGTTAGAAAACGAATGGATGGATAGAGATTTTTAGTTTTGCTGTCTAATCAGTGACACTGGGTTGAAATTCCATCCCAGTCAGTCTGTATGAAGCTTATATGTTCTCCCATTATCTGTGCCGTTGTTTCTCTATGGACTCTGGTTTTCCTCCTCTGGAGATTAAGGGTGGTTTAATTGGTGGCACGCTATTCTGGACTGGTATGAGCTGCTGTGGATTATTATGAACTGGCACTCCTTCCATAGTTGATTCTTAGCTTTTGTCTTGCATTGTCAGGATAGGCAGTTACCTTGAATTTGTAAATCGATGGATGGATGGATGGCTAAGTGAAACCTTTTATAGAGGTCCTCTGCTGTAACAACACAAAGGCTCATAGTTTTGACTAGCTTGTTTACGATGAAAACATTTTCAGTTTATATGCATGAGATCAATGACCTGCAACTTCTGGGTATTTCACTATGTAATAATTCACTTTATGACTTTATGATTGAACAGCTGCATATTTAGAATATTATTTGCTTTAATAAACATTATGGACTAGCAGTAATGTTTATATCAATTAAACAGTTACACATCCATCCATCCATTATCCAACCCACTATATCCCAACTACAGGGTCACAGGGGTCTGCTGGAGCCAATCTCAGCCAACATAGGGTGCAAGGCAGGAAACAAACCTTGGGCAGGGCGCCAACCCACCGCAGAACAGTTACACATTTCTTTTAATATACCTTTGACATAATTAAATATAGAGAAAAAAAGCAACATTTATGGCTAATTTTTGTGAATACCAGTATCAAGACCTGTATTACAATATTGAGATGGAGTGGTATAATTTGATGCCTTAAATATAAAATCATTAAACATCATTATTGGAGAAATTGTAATTTATGAATAGACAAAAGGCAAATCTCATAGTAAAGAAGCTAAAATACTATTAATGCAAAAATAAAAGGATAAAACAGAAGAATATTGGTTTTAATTAAACATAAGTGTCTACTATATTAATGAATGAATTTAAGAAAACTATTTGCACTATAGATTATCAGCAGTGAAAATGGTGTTGCTATTCTGAATATAACCTCCAGATGGCAGTAAAACCCAAAGTATAAAATATTTTTTATTGGGTGGTCTTCATGAATAAACTGTAATTTTATTTTCATTCCCTCTTGAAATTGTTTGAAATTTTAACAAAATTCACGGGTAGATATAATATTTATTTTAAAATTAGGTATTATTTTTTTTGTCTTTTGGGTTTTAATAGCATTACAAATTTGCTATGTTAACATATTTCCAATGTTAGGAAGAGTGGCACAGCCTATTATATATACAAGCATGGCAAGAACATAAGGTGAGCTTTTAAGCAATGATGTCTTATTTTTCTTCCACATTTTAAAGCTTGAATTTATGCTTTGATTTCTGCAGAGGTTTCATCCACCCTGACGCCTTTCTTTCGAGCTTATTTGCCTTATTTTGGTGTAATGTTCTTTTAGTGGGTAATTATTATTATAATAAGTAGTATCAGTGTTTCTAATTAGGTTATTTTTATTCCTTACTAACTGATGCTTTTAGCAATGGCATCTTACAAATATTACCATAACTATAATGCATTTGTGTGGTATACTATAACAAATTGGACATTGGCTTTAAATACAAATTATATTAAATAATAGTTACACTACCTGTCAAAGACAGGTAATAGAATATTTAAAAAATGCCGTACATGTACCTTCAGTGTCTTTTCTCAGTATCCTCATGTGCCTGAATCACTATTGCCCAGTGCATCTCCTCTTAAGTATGTTCTAGTAAAGCCTGCTTCTCTGACTGTATCATTATTTTTGAGGTGCCTTTCACCACTCCTGTCCACTTTTATACTTCCTGTCTTTTCAGGCAACTGTCTTGGCATGGCTCCTGTGTCTTTTCTCCTCCTCATGTGTTTAACACTGGCACTTCATCTTTTGAGCATGTCACCAAACTCAAACTGACCAGTCAGATTGCTCTGAGTCAACAGACACACACACAGACCTTAATGTTTTTTTAAATAGTAGAAGATAATTACATCTGTCTTCTTTCAAATGTCAAAAAAAGTAAGAAATAGCCCTGGTATAAATGTTCTTCCTTCACTTGAAATTGTGGTCTTTTCTCTTTCAATTAGCAAGCTAGGTTGTGGATGAGTGCATTGGCAGTTCCATTTATTTAGTTTTGAATATAACATTTTTGGCACTGGCATCCCATCAAGGGATGGTTCCTGGATTAGGTCTTCTAAACATTCCATGCTCAAACTCATTTATTCCAATTCAGACTCAAGCTGGCATATTGCACAAAATGAGACCCAGCCCCGGACTCATCCCCAGTTCATTCCAGGGCATAATTGCCTACATGTCTATACTCACAAAGGGCCAGTTTTGAGAGCCAGTTACCTTTATCTAGCATGTCTTTGAGGATATAGAGGGGCACAGTGGTAGAGATGCTGCCACACAGTAGGTAGATCATGGGTTCATGGCCCGGGTCCTCCCTGCGTGGACAGAACTCTAAGTAGTGAGAAATGCACTGCATAAATGTAAAGAATTTTTATTATTATTATAATCAAAGTAATAAGAGGAAAACCCATTCAGAGACAGGCTGATGGTGCAGACTTAACATGGATGAGCTTCCAGAGACCCTAAATTTGGGTTGGGGGTTCATTAAGTGGATGGATTGTTGAATGGAAAATACCTTAAACAATTATATTCTTTGTTAACTCATTTTTTTACCTTTAAAAACATGTCATTATGCAAGTTGATATTGTTTTCCATAATACATGGTTACAAGATCATAAACCATGAAACTGGGTGGGCCACCTGAGCCCAGGCTACTCTTAGCCTAATATTAGTGATGAGCCAGCAATTCAAGAGAAAAAGAATTGGTTTTGCTTCATAAAAAGAATTGCGAAAATATGCTATTTGGCAACCAATTATATTTGTGCCTTTGAGTCAGGAAGAATAGCCTTTAGTATATATAAAACATTTTTTCACCTCGACATACAGTATAGTTGTCTTATCTGAAGCCTTGTCGCAGTGCCAGTAAGAGGACAAGACTTCCCATCAGGCAGCAAGAATGTGCTGTGGCTGAATGGAAAGGCCATGGGTATTTTTTTCTTCTTCACTCAAATACTTAGCATAACAATTTTATTGTCCCACTGGATTATAGATTTTTTTAATAGTACATCTTTTGTCTCATGCTAGCTGGGGTAGGCTCCAGCAGACCCCTGCATCCCTATTCAGGCTAGAAAATGACTGACTGACTGTCCTTTTGTCTGATTGTGTGTTGTCTTTAGCCATAGATTTTCAAAGAAAGACTGTTCCCCCACTTATTATTCATATGGAACCTTTTTTAATAATAATTGAAGGGTCCTGAAATGGGTGTACAGCATTGTTGAACCCTTAAGGAGCAAAGTCACATGTGACAAGAATTTTGGTGTCAGTTTCACAAACTTGTACTGTACGTGAAGCAAAGCTCATTACTCCCTATTATGTTGTAGCAACACAACAGACTGTGCCACTGCCCACCTTGCCGGCACCAACAGCCCATATTTTCTCACTCTTTGCAGTACTCTTTTAGGTAGCTTGCTGTTCTTAAAAGGACTGCTTGCTTTTGCTGCACAAGTTTAAATTTTTAAGTGACTCTGACAGGTTTGCTGTTTTTCTAGTCTTCCCTGCAGCTGGCTCTGTAGCTGACGATTTGCATGATGGAGTGCCAGCTCATTTGGTTGGCGACTCATCCCCAGACTAATGCAGTTTGTCAGCCTTGTTACAATATTTGGACCATCTATCCATATTTCAAACCCACTTATCCAGAGCAGGGAAGCTGCAGCCTATCCCAACAAGCATCGGGCAGAAAACAATCCGCGGACAGGGCACCAGTCCATCTCAGTAAATTTGTTATATTTTACATAACTTATGGAGCAAGATTTTGGGTGCTGCACAAGGAAAGTGGTGGCATGGTGGTGCTTGTTGGTCTTCTGGGCAAATAGGAATGTCATTGTAGTATGTACACAAGATAATAAATCTGAAATGATCTAATGACTTTATATAATTTATGAAAACAATGCCTTACATAACAAAACAATTGCAATTTTTATTTGGAAGAGTGCAATGCCAATCAATGCAAAGCATTATGCACTTTTTGTGCATGTTGTTTGCATGCAGGATAAGCAAATTACAAGGGAAATGGAAAAAGGGGCAAAATATCTGCTATAGCTAATCCACAGTGGAACAGAATGAAGCACAATTTTTTTTTTCTTATTAACACACGCCAGCTAACTTTTCCTCAGTAGATGGTACAAATACTGTAGAATGACTGTAGATGCCAAATTTGACTGAGCAAAAGTAGTTTGTAACTTTTACTGGTTCTTGTTCGTAGACATTCAAATCCATTTTATAACAAGACGGATCATATTTTGTAGTTTGATGCCAATACGCCATCGTTATTTGTAGCAATTTGTGAATTAACTTGGAATGAAGCACCTTTGAATCATCTTAATAACATTACCAAACACCGCGTGTTACTGATCTGCAGCAATCTCTGTGAAACTCCAAGCCCACCACACCTTCTCTGTCAAGTTTACCCCTCAATACACTGTGAACGCTTTGTATGTGCAGGACTATGTTAGTTTTCTTCATTTTTTTAGGTTGATTGATTGATAATTTTAAGGAATGTTTATAACGTGAATTGTCCAGTTTCTTAGGATAGGCCCACAGTGACAATATACTGTAAATGCTGCCAAAAGGATAACAGCATCGACATTAATTCTTCCATCATTTCAACATTAACAATCATTTCATTTGTGAACGGTGAGTACCAATGAACATCATACTAAAATGACTGAAAAAAAAAAAAACTCTTGTTCAGAATTCCACTAATTCATTTTAGAAAATAAAACCTGATAAAAAGTGCATTTCCCAAGCTTACTTTACTCTACTCTTGCCTAAAAAGAAGCTGGCAGAAAATGAAGTGTTTACATAAACAGGTGAATTTCAAGCATTAGCATTTGGTGTTAATAATCAACTTTAAAATGCCTGGCATTTTCAGTCAGACTGGCACAATTTAAGTGTGCACTGTGATGGACTAGACTGCCAGTTGAAGTTGATCCACTGAGTTCCTACAACTCAGTCGTGTATTAAGCAATCTCAGGAAACGATTACTGAATGAATACATTTTTCCAGTGTAACTGACTTTGGGCTTTTTCCCCCGTGTATGCCCAGAGATGGACTGGCTTGCCATCCACAGTTGGTTTTTGCAATGTATTCGCTGTGGTTATAATAAACTTGATTGCCCTATGACCTGTAATGGAAAAAGTGTGTGGAGAAAATTGATTGATGCCTTGATCTATAAGGTGAAAAGGCTGAGACTTTAACTCTGATGTCTTCAATATTATTTTCCGTAAGCAATGTTGAAACTTATTTTACTTCAAAAATCATTATTTCTGATTGTATTTACATTTATGAAATAAATAACCTTGTATATAGTATGACAAGCTACGATGGTGCATGAGCCTAAAACAGCAAATGTTCGGGGAGCTAACTTTAGAGGCTGGACAGGTTAAAGCCTCTGCTGTGACTTACTATATTATATTATGGCTTAGCCACATATCACAATTAACAAGGATTTGAAATTAGATAGAAAAGTACATTACATCAGCCTTTAATTTTTACCATACTCTGCTCTACACTCTTAACATTCACATGCTGCAACAAATTATATTTTGTTTGTGTATAACATATGACTTTTGGATGCATGTGAATCACAAGTAACATATTCAGTGAGTATATGAATACTGTAGTGTAGTCCTGAGTGCCACATGCCATGACATTATTTCACATAAAGCACTGCATCAAAGGAATGTATTTGTTTTTAAATCACATGAAATTAGTTATAAATAGCTATAGCTGATAAATTTCTAATACATATTCAAATCCGCTTAACAATGTTAAAGAAGTGATCACAATAAGAAAGAGAAAAGCTCATTCTGGTTTAAAATTCTCTGTTGCTTGTTTTTCTCATTCCATTGATCTTTGTAATTAAGCGATTGACTTTCTTTAAATTTCTTTGTAATTAAGTGATTGACTTTGTTTTAATCTATTCTTGTCACTTTCTCAGGTCCTGCGGCTCTCACACAGCTTTGTCGCCTCTGCATCCGGAAATGTTTGGGGTCGATTAAGACTTCACAAAGTGACCAGCTTAGAGCTTCCGAGCGATTAAAGGAATTTCTGCTCTATAGGTAACTACTTGTGGGTGCTACACTATAATAATTAAAAATAAAATCATGTACTTCAATAATTAATTTTTTTAATCTTTGCTCCTTTATAAAGATTACTGATGATACATTATATGACTTATTTGTTTTTGTCATCTAGCTCCAAGATATCCCATTAGGTTTGACACTTGCATCAGATTAAATTAATTAGCCTTTCTTTAAACATCCACTGAAATAGCCTTCATTAAAAAGCTGTATGTTTAAATTAAACAAGTCTGACTTTACTAATTATTTACTTTCTTGCCAGCCATCTGATTGACTCTAGACAAATCTGTGACTGTGAGGGATTTGTACCGGTGAAAATCGTGAGGTCGGGAGAGGTCCTTATGAGATGCTCATATAGTTTATATCAGTGTTTAAATTATGTATGCTGGACATCAGGTCATCTGTTCCTAAAATGAAAAGGCATATTCTGAAAAACACAGGTCACAAAGTGACACAGTGGCACTTTTATTTTGACTTGATGTGTTTTGTTTACATGTTCTGCTGTGTTCATATAAGTCTCCACTGAGGATTTTCACTTCCGTTTAAAAAATGCTTAGAGGCTGTTGGCAGCTCTTAATTGCTAACAACAAAAGTGTGTCATTAAATAAGATACGCTTCCGCTCTCCTATATACAGACGTGGACAAAATTGTTAGTACCCCACTCCATGATAAAAGAAGAATCCACAATTGTCTCTGAAATAACCTGAAAGTGACAAAAGTAATTGGCACCCATCGTTGTTTATCCCACACTTAACAAAATTCAGACATTATTGTAGAATTTTGATCAATAGAATATTTCAAATAATAACTCAAATGAAAATGGTATGGGCATAAATGATCGGGACCCTTAACCTAATATTTTGTTGCACAGCCTTTAGAGGCAATCACTTGCAAACAAGTGACTCCTGTAGCTCTCAATGAAACTTCTGAACCCGTTAATAGGTAGTTTGACCACTCTTCATATTTCAGTTCTTTCCAATGATATTGGATAGGAGTGAAATCAGGGCCCATAGAAGGCCACTTCAGAATAGCTGATGTTTTGTTCTTGCCATTATTAGGTGCTTTTATCTGTGTATGTTTGGTCATTATCCTATTGGAGGATCCATGACCTGTGACTGAACATATTGTCACCTTCATGAAAGCGGTTCGGACATTAGCTCTGTGACATGGTGCTATTATCATGTTGGAAGTAGCCATTAGAAGATGGGTAAATTGAGGTCATAAAGGGATGTACCTAGTCAGCAACAATACCTCAAATAGGGCATGGCATTCAAGTGATGACTGATTGGTATTAATGGGCCAAGAAAACATTCCCTACACCATTACACCACCAGCCTGGACTGCTGACACAGGACAGGATGGGTACATCAATTACTGCAGCTGGCATTAGATTCTGACCCTACCATCTGTGTGCCTCAGCAGAAATTGGAATGCATGTGGCCAGTTCTTCAACTGTCCAGTTTTAATGAACTTATGCCCACTGCAGCCTCAGCTTTCTGTTCATGACTGACAGGATTGGAACCTGACATGGCCTTCTGCTGTTGTAGGCCATCTGCCTCAAAATTCGATTCTAAGATGCTTTTCTGCTCAGCACAGTTGTACAAAAGGTTATCTGAGTCACCATAGCCTTTCTGTTAGCTTCAATCAGTCTGGTATTTTCTTCTGACCTCTCTGATCAATAAAACATTTATGTTCACAGAACTGCTGCTCACTGGATGTTTTTTGTTTCTCACACTAATTCTAACAAATTCTAGAGACTGTTGTTTGTGAAAATCCCAGGAGAACATCAGTAATAAATACTCAGACATGCCTGTCTGGCACCAACAATCATGCCACAGTCTGGACGTTTGATTTGAACATTAACTATAGCTCCTGACCTGTACCTTGATGATTATATGCATTGCACTGCTGCCACATAATTAGCAGATTAGATAATTGCATGGATAAGGAGGTGCACAGGTGTTCCTACTAGTTTGCTCAGTTGGTTTATATGGACCATGATAATAGTGCACTGAAACAAAAACTACATACCTACAGAAGCATGTCTCTGCATTTCAAAACTGGTCACATTCTTAATAACAGTTTTACAAAGCACTGAATAAGCTGGTTAAAGCGATATGATGATGAGTTCTGTTAACAAATATTTTCCAGCCATTTGTTCTTTTTACTACTGCATTTAGTCGCACTTTGGAGGAAGTTGTGTCACAGTCTATAATCCAATGCCTCCATTCACAAAGGAAGAATGAAGATGCTTACAATGAAGCCAAGTAACACAAGAACAGTGCTATCATTTATCAAACATGCATGCACATACTGTAAATCCTTGTGTATGTTCTGTATATGATTATTTTTTAATTCATGTGTGATATGTACAGTATTAAAATTAAAAATACACACACCAATAGCCACAAAAATGATAATTTGTCATCATTATGTATGTCTTGTCAAGCAAGTTGAATATTGTACTTTTAAAAGTCAAAGAGCAAGCCCAGGAACTGCAGCTGGACTGCTCATATTAAACACCATTTGGCTGGCACAAGATGGCAGTGTGACCTCCTCTTGTTTAAAATACTTGTAAAGACATAAAACAATATATACTTTTTTCATTTCAACTTCACCTCTCTGGTTGTATAAACAGTTTCCATTGCCTTCACACCTTACCCTCATAACATTAAATCCATTAACATAATTTTAGCAGTGATGAAAAATAAGAAAAATAAGAATTGTGATGGTGCCCCAAAATACTCAGAGCTTTCGGTCAAGAATTTCTTACAATGTGAGTTTTCTGTATATTTCATATTATAGTCTACAGGCAGCAAGTCAGTTTGATTGGCAATTCCAGACTGCTGCTATGAGCAGATCTGGATGTGTGCATAATTTTTCCCTGGTATAGATGGTGTCCCATCCAGCGCTGGTTCTTGTTTTGTGGTCAGTGCCACCAGGATAGACTCCAGCTATCTGTATTCTCTGTTAAATCTTCTTCTTCTTCTTTTTTTGGCTGCTCCTGTTAGGGGTTGCCACAGCAGATCATCTTCTTCCATATCTTTCTGTCCTCTATATCTTGTTCTGTTACCCCCATCACCTGCATGTCCTCTCTCACAACATCCATAAACCTCCTCTTAGGCCTTCCTCTTTTCCTCTTACCTGTCAGCTCTATTCTTAGCATCCTTCTCCAAATATACTCAGCATCTCTCCTCTGCACATGTCCAAACCAACGCAATCTCGCCTCTCTGACTTTGTCTCCCAACCGTCCAACCTGAGCGGACCCTCTACTGTACTCATTTATAATCCTGTCTATCCTTGTTACAACCAATGCAAATCTTAGCATCTTTAACTTTAATTCTGCCACCTCCTGTTAAATAAAGCAAATTAATAAAATATATACAGTACATTGAAGGCTGTCAGGGAAACATTATGAAAGAGCGACTAGCAAGATATTCTATAGCTGAAACCACCATGTTTGCAAGGCGGTACAGTACAGTAGTCACAATGCAAACTCATATTCACTGAAGTCCTTTAAAATTGCTCTCTTTAGAATATCTTCATCATCACCATCACTTTTATTGCTCTTTTCCTGCTGACAGTTGTAGTAGCAATATACTGAGCTGGGCTGACCAGACCTCCCTATACCCAGCAGATTCATCCATATTCCCAGATGCTCCCAGGACAATGAGGAGAGATAACACCCCCCCAACCCCCCCACCCACCCCCCCCCCCCAGTATGTCCTCAATATTCTATTTCAGCTCGTCTTGTACACCTTCCGCAGGAGGTGCCCCATGTCCCATCCTAACTACATGCCAAAAACCACCTTCAACTGGCTTCTTTCTGCTACGGGGATGAAATGGTTCTACAGTATGCCAATATTCTCCTGTAATTGTACAGTTCTTTACCTTATTATGGAAAGAAGCCTAGCAATCCTGTGCAGGAACATCACTTTGGCCAATTGTACTCACAGTCTGATTTTTTCAGTCACTACCCGAACTTATGAACATAGATGAACATGAGGATGTAGACCAACCAATGAATCAGCAGCTGTATCACATTTCATAACGAAGGTCTGGTACGAAGTTCATAAACTGATGCTACTGCATCCATTTGTTGGTCAGTTTCATGATCACGTCCAACCTCACTTGTGAACAAGACACGGATAAACTAGGAGTTCCTCACTGGGGCAGCTGCTCACCTCTTACATGCATGAAAAAAAGCAACTCTTTTTCATTGAAGACCATTACTTAAGATTTGAAGTTTGCAAATCTTATGCTTTCCATAAAGTAGCAGTGGGGCATTCCATTGCATCAGAGATCACAGTTTGATGAGTCTAAGAGCGCAATATTATCCCAAACTCAATAACCTCCAAACCTTGACTGCATTCTAATATCTGAAAATCATGAATAGGAGACAAAGATAACACACATCCCTTGGAAGAGCCTAGCACCCAAATTAAGTAGGTTTCGTAAGTAGACAGAATTGGCAAACACCATTGATCCCTCATGTTTCTTTTCAAAGACAAAGTGTTGCTCTAGTGCCCCACAGACAGGATGGTGCTTCTCTTGAGTCTGAGTTTTCACTTCTCAGATGGAACCTCTATTACATTATCCCAGGGAGGCCAAAGAGGTGTAATCCCTCGGGTAAACAGAACACACCATGGGCACTAAAGAATTTACAAAAGTCACAGGGTAAAGGGTGAAATCCAGGACTTTATCTCCCAGACCGTCAAGAAGCTACAGAAGGTTCTAGGAAGCAGAATATGGGACCTTGATAAATGAAACAGCCTGCACTAAGATGTCACTAGGCCAGCTTTGCTCTTCTTCAGTTCTGATTGGAGAAAGGATGCAGAGATATCTGGGGCCACCAGAGGGTGTTCTGAGGGAAGATCAACATAACTTTCAAGAGGTGCACCTGACTAGTACTTCCATGGATTGCCTTGCAGTCTCCAGGCTGTGTACAAAGCCCTCCAAGTACAGAGCCCGATTGGGCTTAAACATGAGAGAAGAGGTTGGGCAAGAACTCAATTTGCCATGGAGGGTAGTATGGTCAGAGAGCATAAGGGCAATAAGAGAATTCAGAGGATTCAGAATCCAGCAGCCCTCTAGTGACAGATGCACTGTTCCTGCCATGCAACATTAAAGAAGCACATTGCCAAATATCTAGTTCTTTGAGCATCTACTCCTCCACCTTTACAACTGTGTAGGTTATTTTATCACTGTAGTGACTTCTGTCACAGAAATTGACCCAACTCCAACAAATGCTCTGGCTCTCCATCTTTTTAGGAGGATTTATCCACCATGTTTGGGGATTTGTCAAAGTACTGCTTCTAGCTTTTTATGAATGTGTTGAATATATTCTAGTAGTATGTACAGTGGTGATATAAGGGTGCTTTATTGGCACCGACCGACACAGACTGACACCAGAGGCATGAGTAAAAGAGACAAAAGAATTTATTTTCTTCAGTCGTGGGACATGTCTTCCCCGTGCCCCACTGCCCTACACAGTCCCCAAAAACACCACCAAAGAAAAAACACCTAAAACACACTCTTCATTTCCTCCACTCCTCCAAGGGCAGCTTTGTCCTCCTCCTCCCGACTCTGGCGCCCTGAGTAGTGGCTGCAGGCTCCTCTTTTAGCCCTCCTGGAAGTGCTGCTGGTTCTCGTTGATCTACTTCCGGCTGCACTTCCGAGTGCGGCTGCGCTCCCGCCCAGACGGGCTTGTTAAATCATACAGCTCTTTGCAGCTTCCCCTGGCGGAGTGCCACGGAGCCCAACCAGAATGAGCTCCGGTGTTCCACGAAAGTGGCCCTGACACAACCCAGGGGGCTGCCAACAAGGTTTTGAGGGGACGTAGTGGTGGCTCCCATGGCTGCTCCCCAGATCCGAGTGACAAAGGGCTGTCCCGGCCGTCCGCCACAAGATGCAATAAACAATGCTTTAAAAAGTGTATTCCTTTATAAATTCATGGAAAAACATGAAGCCAGCTATGGCCCTTTCTATATAAGCTTTTAACCTGTGTACTATATGGAATAGCTTACTTATTTACCTACCTAACAAGTACCACTAAACACTCATTTTATCACCTAACTCTGGGTCTCTTTCATGACGTTGATCTCTCCCCTCCTTAGTAAGACTATGAGATAACTAAAACATAAATTTTTGATTGATGGTGGCTCGCTTTAGAGGCATAGCCACAAGACCACATCCGTCATCAATAGAGGTCCTATTTTTGTTACAGGATACAGCAGATAACTTCCATTACCGACCAGGTGTTCCCTGCACTTTTGAGCTTTCTTTTACACTTAACAAGTAGGGTCCATCTGGCTTTTTTGGATGTTTTCACTTAACTGGAATAACACAGTCCAACTTCTTACATTCAGAGATTGAGTGTCACCATCTAACTTACAGGAGCATTATAACTTTCAGAAGTTTCAATTTTGGCATTAACCACTTTAAGTGTTGGATCACGTTTTGTCTTCAGCTACAAATGCAGATTAACTGTGCAAGGTCATTGCTTTGCTATTACATTTGCAAGTTAATTTCTCTTTAATTATTTTACAACTTAAAAATCAAAGGGACGAAGTAGAAAAATATCCTTGTATTTGCACTTCATTATTCTCGAAAGATCTCAATTATGAAACACAGCAATACTATGCACTTGCACTGAATATAGAAATAAGGCTTACTGCAGGTTTTTTGTTAATGATACCACTCAATCATCCTTAAGACATCAGTGCAAAGCATGTGCATTAGTTTAACAGCCTTAAATTTACATCTTATGAATTCTACAGCTTTCCTACAGTGGTTTATGAGTAAGCTCAATGAAAAATAATTTTCTGAATCGAGGTTATTTCAAAGGTTCCATCCATTTCAGTTACCAGTTGAACTAAGCCAAGCAATTTAAATTTAAATATCTGCTTGAGACAAAGTTTAAAGGTGGTTGTTCAGACTGTCATTTCCCTTCAGTTTCTTAGGAAAACAAAATTTCCAGGATCTCCTGAGAGTTTTTTTTTTGAGAATATTAGAAGATTATCTGTCCATCCCATAGGAATGAAAAATCAAAGAGAAAGTTATTTCCTTAATATCTTTTTGGTTTCTCTTAGACAGCAAATGAGATCAGAAAGAAATAAAATGGAGACATCTTCTTTTGTCTCATGCTATTCAAAATTTTCTCTGCAGAAAAAAATACCTCAGTGTCTCACAAATGATTCCTCTTAAATTTCAGCAGAGATCTCAGCAAAGTCACACAGGTGGACTCAGATTTTCCAAGAGCGTCTTGAATTTTTTTGCAATTTGAAACTATTTGTGTTGTGTGGTCAGTAATTTATGGTGAAATGTATGGCCAGTTGTTTGTCTTAATTTAACACATACTATGATTACAAAGCTGTAGTCTTTTTATATTTATATTGCTGTGTTCCAATAAGATCATACTCATTGAGGGAGCAAAGGCAGGCATTGTGGCATAATGGTTAAGACTTTGGATTTCAAACCTGAAGTTGTGGGTTCAGATCCTGCTAATGACACTGTGTGACCACAGGCAAATTGCTTCATGTGCCTGATTCAAATGGAACACAATAAATGTCACTGATCCTACCCCAACTGTTTGTTAAGTCATCTTGGATAACGTTTTCAGTGTAAAACTATGGACTCAGAAAGAGATCTCACAAGATATAATGTGCTTTTCAAATAAAACTCTCAATTTTGACTCCATTAGTTCAATTTTATCTCTAAGTCTCCTTTTTGTTTCTATTTCTTCTAAGGAATTTTAAGGAGAAACATCTGTGACAAAGGTGATTTTTAAATGAAAGACCAATGAGAATCTCTTCTTTCATGAGATACAACCTTTGAGCACTAAAATTTTCCTAAAGGGATGGCACCAATAAGTGCGAGCCAGGAATGAAGCCTGCATTGAATGCTGGCAACCCTCAGGTTCCACACAGGAGACACACCTCAACCAAATGGCCATTAATCTGGTTAACATAACCTGTAACCAAACTCTATGTTACACATTGGAAGAAAGTGAAAACACCACACATGTAACAAAGCAAGATGCAATAATGCCTAATACTGTGCTTCTATCTTGTCCTAATCAAAACTGCTCCATGTTTTTCAAATGCTGTTGTGGAAAAGGTGGCCAATGTCAATGTCAGTTTATTGAGTACATTTAAAATAACATCAATAGTGCTGTAGCTAAAGTGCTTTACATAGAACATGCAATAAACATAAAATAAAAATAAAACAGAATAAAAGATGATAAAGCATAATACAACCAACAGTACATTAAAAGAAACCACTGACTAAGAGGGGATAATCACCAGTAAGATTAAAGATCATGGAAAGCTAGACACTAGAAATGAGTCGTCATTCTAGTTTTCAAAAAGTTCAATTGAAGGTGGCTCCTTAATGTAGTAAGGTAAAGAATTCCACGGGCGAGATGCAGTGGCTGCAAAAGTGCTGTCCCCCTTAGTTTTACAAGGGACCACAAGAGACAACTGACTGGTAGATCAAAGCTCTTTTAATGGGTGGTGTATAGGACACAATTCAGATAAATAAGCAGGAGCATAGCTATGTACTGATTTAAAAACCAGCACAAAATTTAAAGTCAGTTCTGAAACTAACTGGCAACCAGTGTGAAAAGGCTAAAATTGGAAATACAGACGCAAACTTTCTTGCCCCAACCGAAAAAACAAGCATTACCATTCTGAACCAACTTCTACCTGCGTATCAGGGATTTGCTTGATCCCAGAATACAATGAGTTGCAGTAATCCAGCTGAGGAAAGAAAAAAGCTATAGTAACTTTCTCAACTTTTTTTGGAGAGATAGAAAAGGCTTAACCTTAGCTAAAAGAGAAACATGGAAAAAACAATTCTTGACCTTAGCCTCCCTGGGATAATGTAATAGAGGTTCCATCTGAGAGGTGAAACTCAGACTCAAGAGAAGCCCCATCCTGGCTGTGTGGCACTAGAGCAACACTCACTTTGTCTTTGAAAAGAAACATGAGGATCATGGTGTTTGCCAATTCTGTCTAAATGTTCTTTTGTGCACTTGACAAATACTTATTACCTTGTACCTCACAGCACCTTGTGGATAAGTGCTAAAAGATTCTGGGGTTCAGCAACTGTTTCTGCATGTCACATTTTCCGTGTATTAAGTAAGTTACATAGTCATTCTTGGCATTTAAAAAGAGGTTACTGGCAAAAATAACCACAAGATTCTGATCTTGAGGTTTACAAAAGTGTATGAAAGTACCAAGAAGTTCAAAAACCAATTTGAGCTTTGGCCTGCACTCTTTGACTTTTGAGAAGAGATGTAAGTGCTTAAATACAAAATGTTCACAAGCGTTCTGTATATAAAAAGGCATCACACAACTTAAGGAGAATGTGTGCTGATTAGCACATGCAAGTGAGACCTGTACTGTACTCTGTACCTGTGTCAATAACGACCCTATAAACAAACATTCTAATGCAGTGCTTCTAATATGCTCAATTCATTATCCACCTTAACTGCCTGATTTATTTGAAAATAGAAACAGCAAATTAATTACCGTAATTAGTCTTGCCTAAATTTACCCTAGATGCCATCAAATTATGTGTTGTCATCGAGCTTCTGAAGACAATTTTTTTGTGAGATAGGGGCGGCTGAAACTTGTAGCTGGAATGGCTGTAGACTGTAGCAGACATCAGACATCCAAAAAAAAGTTTTGTCACTACTGAAACACAAAAGCAGAAGGCACACGTGTAGCATACCTAAGTAGTACATTTTTAAAATTTTTTCCAATGCATGTGATACAGCACGTTTATTACACACCCAGGGGAACAAAGTATCATTTGCTAACTAAAGTAAAATGACATTCATTTCCCTTTATCAGATAATCTGCTTTAAGAGTGAGATTATGTATGCACAAGGGGTGGTTATCAAAGGAATGCTACAGAGATGGACAGGAAAAAAAACACAACACGTGAAGTTCGCCCACTTCTGAGTGAGATTGGATTACAACTGTCAGTTTTTGATTTCTACAGGATAATTATATAGTAAAGCCTGCATCTAAATTGTTATTTAAGAATTAAATATGACATACAAATTGTATTTAACAATGGTGACAATTTATTTGGTATCATAAAAAGCATATTTCAGATTTAATGATATGACCCATTTTTATATGTTTGCATACGCCAAGTCAATATTAATGAAGTTCTGAGAAATGCTCAGAATCTCACAAGTGATTTCATAAAGCCATAAATCAAAAAACTAAATAGTGCCTACAAAAAAACCCAAAAAACTTTACCCATTGTACAAGGGAGTTCTTTCAAGTATCAATTTGTTATGAGGCATACTTATTTAAGCTGAAGTTTAGGGTTAGAGGGAGCAATTATCATTAAAACGTACAAAATCTCAGCAGGACAATTACTGTATTTATCCCAATGCTAATTACAAGTTTATTGCATTTCTTGGTAAATTATTAGCATACTTACCGAAGCACTCTGTATTATCTAGGAATATATGTATGGGTAAGAAAGCAAATACTTAAGTGCTTTTTAAATGCTGACCTTTTTGTCATTACTGGCTGAATTGCAAGTGTCATATTCATCATTTACAGTGCCTCTCTGATAACTGAAATCTCTTTCTCTGCTCTCCTGAGTTGAGAAGTTGTTCTTTTTTTTGTATGATTGGATTCCATCATTGTGGTAATTCCTTGCTGAGTTGGAACCACGAACAGTACCACTTTATATTTCCTGGTTTACTGTGGTTGCACAAACAGTTGTTTAATTCTTCATCAACAAACTGAACAGCTTGTTGAATAATAAAATCACTAATACAGCATGTAAGCTGGACAAAGCTACCAGTTTTGTGTGGTTCCCCCTGTTGAAACCACTATTCATAATGAAATTGTTTATGTCACATTAGATAAAATGAAATATACCACATTCACTCAGCTATCTGGGAATAATTTGTGTGTGTGCTTTTTATTTTTTGTGGTGTTGGACCACCCATTACAACTTCCCATGAAATTGTTGAAACTCCATGAAGCCTGGATTTTAAATTGCATGCAAATAAATGCACAATTTAGTGAAAGTAGACAACATATCCATTTTTGAATAATATACGTTTTTTGTGTTGGTCCCCCATTGCACACAATCAACCACTTCACGCACAGCCATTTCCATTCAATCAATGACTTTGCAATGTAGCCTTCACTATAAGGAGGGTCAAAACCTGAACAACATGCCAAATTCATTACCATCAGTCTGAACCGTTTTGAAGCGATAAGCATGCTTTGATTCTGATGCCCTCCCCCCTTTACAACCACCCTTAAATATTTTAAACACCACGTGGACAGGATTTTAAGTGGTCGAGCGTTATTATATATACAACATTCAAAATTCGATTACTATCAACTCAGATATTTTTGAATAATGCAGTTTTCGGTTTGCCCCCAAATTTTAAAAATTTACATGGATCAACATCGAGCTATGTGTAAAATTTTGTGATCATTTTTTGCATGATTGGTGAAGAAACAAACAGACTAGATGCAAACTGCTGGTTCAAATTACATCCTTGGATAAATAACATCAACTGAAGCTGTAAAATTCACACAGAGAGAGGGCATTACAATTTTATTTATATAGAGGAGTTTATTATCACAGCTTTTCAGCTGTATAACTATTATGATAGGTGTAGGACTGGCAAGCAGTCCCATGAACAGAAGGGCAAAGAGTAAAGAGGGCGATGTAAGAACAACCAAATGCTATAAAGAGTGACATAAAGAAATATATAAATGATATACACAAGAGAAATGACAAGCTGATTCAAGATACAAAAGACCAGGAGGTACGTTTACATAATAACTTTGCTGAAAACTTTAAAGAAATTCTAGCAAGAATTGATGAAAAACTACAGGAAAATGTGAGTAACTTTGAGAATAAATTAGTATACTTGGTGCTTAGCTTGAAGAAGTTAAGGCAAACGTTTACGACTTGTATTAAAGAAGTTGAAACAATTGACATCCGACACTGGCAAAAAAGCAACTGCTCTAGAATCCGAATGCAAAGTGCTCTGCGGTAAACTAGCTGCACTAGAGATATGATATAGAAGGAACAACATCAGAATCGAAGGTCTCCTTAAAAAACCGTGAAAGTCCAAGCCCAGGGAAATTCACAGCTGAACTATTCTCTAAACTAATTGGAGAGAACTTCAAATCGACTCTAAGATCTCGGTAGCTTACGCATACATGGATTGAATGCCTCAAAACCAAGAAACTGATTGTCCATTTCAACAAACTGCAGGTTTACAGAAAATTTGATGTTGATTCACAGACAGAAGATAGGTTCAGTATATTTGAAAATAATCACATTTATATTTTTACTAGATTTCTCTCCCTTCAACAGCTGCTAAACAAGCCACATTATGCAACATTTACGCAATGCTGAATCAGATACAGCCTCTTGTTTCTTACCAAATTGAGAGTGATTTTGATGACCAATTCTGTAACTTCATTCACCTGCAACTTGGTCTATTTGTAATGTGACTTTGCTTAAAAATACATTCTATTTTCTTTTCAGCCAACATTTTTTTCTTTTTCCCTTTGTGCCTAAGAGGTCTGTTTAAACATGATACCCTAGGTTTATTGTATTGGACTGTACTAAGGTTTAAGGTTTAAGGTTTCTTTATTTAGTCATGTTTACACAAGAAAACATGAAATTTGCCTTCTCAGTTTGCATCTAATAACAGACAGAAATAAAATAAAACAGACAAATAGAAACAAGAAAGGTTAAGGTAAGGCAGTTAGATAATACAGTACATATTTACACCAAAAAAAAGGTTACAGGATATATATCAACAATCTTAATCATTAACTCCGATATTTCTTATTGAAAAGTCGTATGGCACTAGGAAGAAAGGAGGTTACTGGAGCGATTTGTGTGTGTTTTCAAAGCGACTATCCTTCCTGATTTAACTGAACTTTAGTTCTACATGTAATAGATGACTGTCATCAGTTGAGATGGTTTCCAGTTTCTTTAACATTACCCTCTGGACACACACTAGTCAAATCAACTACATCAGCCCCAATAACTTTAGCTGCATACTTTGTAATCTGATGGAGCTTTTTTGAGTTTTGGTTTGTCAGAGTATTAAACCAGGCAATGAAACTGAAAGTGATTAAAGACTGGATCATACTGCGATAGAAGGACAACATGAGGTCCTTGTCTACTTTAAATAGTTTGAGTTTATGGAGGAGAAATAGCGCTGGTTGCATTTAGAAATAAAATTTTTTGTATTTGTATTCCGTTAAGGACTGTTATCTAGGTAAGTTCCTAAATATTTATATTCAGTCACTATTTCTACCTCCTCTCCCAGAACATACAATATGTAGTTCTATGTACTACAATAAGATATCTTAATCTTGATCTTTCACCACTGCTGGGGTTTTGTTTTGTTTTGGAATCTGCTCTGTCTCTTGGCATATCAGAGGGAGGAAAAAATTAGTGGTAGGGCCATTAGGGCGTAGAAAGGGATGAGGGGCAGGAGAAAGAGAGCAAGTTACTTCTTATTTACCTTTGTACCCCAGCAACTATACAGTAAGTGCTAACATGATAAAAGGCCTCATAGCCACAATACTTGGCAACAATATAAAATCAAGGTTAAAGCTATTGTATGAAACAATGTACTACTTTTACTTGAGTTTACAAAACATCCTTCTGTGGTTCAGAAGTAGTGTCTCTCTGATCAAACAGTGAACTTTGTGATCTTGAATATCAAAGGTCTCAATCAAGATCTAAAGGGGAAAAAAAATAATTGTCTTACTTAACAGGTATAAATGAACACTGCACACACACTATGGTTTGAGCACACACCAGAATGACTAAAAAGAAAGAAAACTTCTGACTTGGCAGGCTCATTCTCAGTAAGGTATTGTACAGATGTATTGCTGTTGGTGTAAAGGAGCCCACTGCTGTGGTTTGGTGACACTCTTCTGCTGAATAATTCATTGGCTGAAAGTCCTCAGTGTTAGTGTGTCAGAGAAAGGATGTGCAGTATTGTTCATAATTGCACTCAGTTTTGTTTTAATACGCTCATAATAGGACCTGCCCTTTTAATTCGTTTGTTGATTTGATGAGGCCTCTCTTGAAGTGATGTTACCATTCGTGCAAACCCACAGCATAGAAAATCGTTCTGGCCATTACAGAGTTATAGAAGATGTGAAGGATGTCACTTCCCACATTAAAGGAGAGGAGTCTCCTAAGGAAAAGTGCCTGCTCTGGCCTTTTCTTATATAGTTCCCCTGTGTTATGAGACCAGCCTAGCCAGACATTGATGTGGACCTCCAAGTACTTAGAGCAATGCACCACCACTACATCCACTCCTTGAATAATGACCGAGAGTAGTGGCTCTTTGGTGCTGTAAAAGTCAATAACCAGTTGTTTGTACCACTGCTATAGCATGGCAGGAGCCTGTTGAACTCCAATACATCATATATCTTCATTACCGTATCATTACATTAATTTCTTATTCAGCCCACTGTATTAAACTCTCAGTTCTAAACTCAGCACTTTATTCATAATCCATTAGTTCTTTTCGCTTGAACAATACAGGATAGCTGTTTTAAGTGCATTAACAGTTTGATGTTTTCTGTCCCATAGGGTCAAGGGATTTCCTAAAATGTGTCTGTTAATGCAATCAGAGTAAATACCCAAAACCTATGATGTAGTGTTATGCAAAGCTAGTGAAATTATGCACAATTAGGTATAAAAGATCATTAATTAATAATGAAATTAAAATGATATGATGCTATAAGAGAGTTTCATGTTCAAGTGACATAATTAAACCCACTCTCAGTATTTTGCCACGGCAAAGTGGTGCACCATGAGAGTTACCCAGGTGTGCCAAGGAAATAATAGTGTAGTGCAACTGGGAAAGAACGTGAGAGGAAGAAGCTCCTCAGGTGGTCAAGACTGTCTGAACAGGACAGGATTACCTGGAGAAGATGGCATAAAAGCAACTCCAAGATTTCAGTGTTGCAGACAACCACTTAGAGAACTTCAGACATGTCTCCTGGCTACTAGTGTCCATCTTCCTGGGTGTTTGGTTGCCAGTGAGTCACACAAGGCCAATAGATAGGTGCATACGAGTTGTCTCTGAGGAAGAGATAGACAGGCAAAGGAGACAAAGCAACTGGGAGATGTCACCAAAGTGGCTCAACAGCAGTCCCACCACTTTGGATAGTTGAGCATGTGCAAGGGATATACTGTATAGTGTTTGTGGTTAGTAGAATAATGGTGTGCCTTTGGATGTTTTTTGGTTACAAAAAGTGTGCCATTTCCAGAAAAAAGGTTGAGGAACCCGGGTCTAAGTGTTAAAAACCTCCAGACGGATATTCCTAGACAGATGCCAGTAACAATAGCATTAATTTCAGAAGATTTTTAAGTACTTACTGTAGAGGTTTTTTATGTTGAGGTTATGGCCCATTGAAAACTAAAAGGAATATGGGTATCAACAAGCATCATAATGCAAAACTGATTTTTATTGCAAACTCATAACTCTGCCTCCTTACTTCTCTGTTTGAGGTGGTTAGTTAATAAAAGATTTGCTTTGTGCTTGCATAGAGATGTCTGCATGAAGCAAAAAAATCTGGTCAATTTTGGCTGAATCTTAAAGCTGCAGAAATGAAGGATACACACTGACTTGCTGCTGGAACAGGAATAAATAACTTTAGTCTTATTATAAAAGAAGATATTGTCTGTTGAGTATACTTTTCTTTCTGACTGATATATAATGTAATGGCAGTGCATTCTTATATTAGCATATGTAGAGAGTTTACTTAAATTTAGAAAGAACTGACTTTTAAAACAAAACTAATGCATTTAGGTCATGAATAAATACATATGTTGGTGACACTTAAGTGACAAAAGAAGCACATTTAAGGTGCTCTTCTCACTTACTGTATGACACTAGGGAATCTAATTATATAACCTCCAGAACTCAGTGGTCCTGTCCTGTAATGACAAGATGACAACATAAATGTTCTATTTAGAAAAATACTGTGAAAAGCATTCTTTAATTTTAAACATTAAAAGTTGGCAACAGTGTCTTATTTTAGCAAATATTAACATAATTATCTAATCAAGATGGCAGGTAAATTGGCCAGAATTATGAAGGAAAAAAGTTCTGCATCCTAACATGCACATCCACAGTTTTTTTCTCCATAAACAGAAGAATTGCGTTTCTGATTATGTGACTTTTTCAGTGTTCGAGATGAAATTACAAAGTAGGACAAAAAAATAAAAACAACAAACAAGTACAAAGCAATTCATATGTTATGTGGGTTCCGCACATGCAAAGTTATATATGCTGTAGGATATAATCATAAACAGACTGATGACTGACAAAAGGACATTACACATAATATTGTCTAATGAAAAAAACAAAACAATTTATTATTATAAGTATGAATCATTAACCCTTTCCCTAGTGCTAGTGTGTTTTTCCACCACCCAGATGCTACAGCTTACACTTAAATTGGACTGTTACTGATTTGGTTCAAAGCTAAACAAATTTCTATCGGCTTAATAAAGCTTTCTGACAGTTTATAATAAAATATCAGTGTGCATTTGTTTCAAAGCACATTCACTAATCTGATAAATTGTTTGTTATGACAATCAAAGATGAATGAAAATATGTAGTCCAGCTAATATTGGATTTTAAAAAGATTAAGATAGATGCATAAAGGATTAAGGATTAGAACACAGTGAACTCATTTTGAACCATTGATTATAAAGTATATAATATTCAGAGGGAAATGATAAGACACATGCAATCAGAAATTATTTTTGACAATGGTCTTCCTATAACTCCTTATCAGGAATAGCACAGCTCAGTTCAGTGCATGTAAATAATTCTTATGAAGTATCCACGTCCAGTACGATTTGTCATCTGGTTTGTCCAAATTCTGATATTGATGTGTTGTCCTAACTGCACATATGGAAATAACTATGCTTTAACTCACACAGCTTCAGTGGATTACAGTCTCGGGTGACTCTACTACTCAGCATTTTACGCTGCCTCACCAACAGACAAACCTTGACCAACTTCTAGCATACAGATGAGCCTAATACATTAAAACTGTCCCATGGGCTAGTAAACATGGCTGCAAGAGTCTGGTCTCTCTCACTCATTCAAGGTCAGGAACAGAAATAAAAGAACCTGAGAGGACAGACTTTGAACTACAAGCTAAATTATTAACCATTCAATAAAATCGGTAAGTTAAACAGAATCCTTTCAACCCAGAAAATGAGAAAGACAAAGTTAAAAAGTAAGTAGCCAAATGAAAAATACATAAAAGAACCATTAAAGGAAACTTAAGTGGACTGTGACATCATTAAAAGAGCAGTCCCTATGTGCTTAGTATTACAAATTTCGCAATATGAGGGATAAAATCCCATATTGAGGACTGATAGGACCACATTGGTTTCTTGGTTGTATTATAACCAATTTTATAAGCATGGACCAGTTTCTAATTTTAATTGTGCTTCTATAATATAACAATTAGTTATTTCGTAGTTTCTGTGTTTTATTTTCCAAGACAAATGCCTGATCAGACCTTTACTGTCTGAGGAATTTAATACGGATTTGCTTTTTTTCTCACAAGGTTTACTAAAATGCTTTCCCTAATTTATCTTTAAAGCAGGTACTCAAGGTCATAAAGCAATTTACACGTATTAAACACACAAATCAACAGTCTACTCCATGACTAGTGTGAAAGGTACTATATAGCGCCTGACCCGGCACAGACTGAGGCAGAGGCACGTGCTTAAATAAAACACACTTTTATTTTTCTTCAGCCGTGGGGCACGCCTTCCCCGTGTCCCACAGGCCCAACACAGTCCCAAAAGCACTTAAATATAGCACACCAAACAACAACTTTCCTTCCACTTTGGCACCCACCACTCCTCCCAGGCAACCTCGTCCTCTTCCTCCCGATTCTGGCTCTCGAGTGATGGTAGCTGGCCCTTTTTATAACCCACCCAGAAGTGTTCTAGGTGCTTGACCACCTGGTCCTAATTGCCCTTCCGGGTGGGGCTGTAGAATCGTCTAGCTGGGCTGTTGGAAGGAGACAGCCCCCCCTAGCGGCCACCCCGAGCCCCAACCAAGCTGTGGAGGACTCCCCTGCGGGAGGTTGGGGAATCAGCGTCGGCCAGGAAGGCTGCCACCAAGTGCCCCGGGGGAGGTATTGAGCTGTCCATGGCTGCTCCCCCAGAACATACACAGCAGGGGCGTCCCGGCCGGGCATGGAACCCAGCCGTTCATCACACTAGAGTCTAGTTAAAAGAAAAACAAGAAATCACTGTCACTCTTCAGGCACAGCAATTGTTGGTCAGTAGCAGCATCATCTCATTCCTGATTCTTGAGACCATCAGAAACGACCCTGTTGAAAGTGAATCATTAATATCTTTAGCTGGAGTAGCTACCTAATAAAAACAGACTATCACAGTGTGTATTTGGTGTAGTGCGTAACTTCAACAATTCACAGTATTATTATATCTTTATGAGACATTTAAAATACAGCTAAATTTCAATGACACACTTAAAAATGAGTAATCTCAGGACTATAGACATAATGGGCATTGAATTTTTCAGTTAAGATACTCTTAGATTCCACTGTGTCATTTTTATCAAATAATCTATACTAATAAAAGGCAAAGCCCTCACTGACTGACTGACTGACTGACTGACCTCACTCACTCACTCACTCACTCACTCACTCACTCACTCACCTCACTCACTCACTCACTCACTCACTCACTCACTCACTCACTCACTCATCACTAATTCTCCAACTTCCCATGTAGGTGGAAGGCTGAAATTTGGCAGGCTCATTCCTTACAGCTTACTTACAAAAGTTAGGCAGGTTTCATTTCAAATTCAAAGCGTAACGGTCATAACTGGAACCTCTTTTTTGTCCATATACAGTAATGGACGGCAGCTCACTGGCCATGGAGGCGGGGTTGCGGGGGTTGCTATCGCGTCATCACGCCTCACACGTAATCACGTGAACTGACTGTGAAGGAGAAAGGACGGCCTTATATGGCGTTCGTTTATAAAACAGCGGACAGGCTGTGTAAAGGCAGCTTCACAAAAAACAGATCCTTAACAAATTGTTATTGGTATATTTTCCCTCAGTTTAAAAAGGTTTTCTTTTCTTCTTAATAAAAATTTAAAAGCAGAACTTCGCTGCTGCAAAGCGCGCCTGACTTTATTGAAAAGAAACCAAACTTGCAGCGCCGCCGCTATTCTATGACACTTGCCTAATGCCTGACTTTATTGAAAAGAAACTAAACTTGCAGCACCGCTCTTCACTGACGCGCCGCTATTCAATGACACTTGCCTAACGCCTGACTTTTATTGAAAAGAAACTAAAACTTGCAGCGCCGCCGCTATTCTATGACACTTGCCTAACGCCTGACTTTATTGAAAAGAAACTAAATTTGCAGTGCCGCTATTCAATAACGCGCCGCTATTCAATGACACTTGCCTAACGTCTGACTTTATTGAAAAGAAACTAAACTTGCAGCGCCGCTCTTCACTGACACGCCCTATTCAATGACACTTGCCTAACGCCTGACTTTATTGAAAAGAAACTAATCTTGCAGTGCCACTATTCAATGACACTTGCCTAACGCCTGACTTTATTGAAAAGAAAACTAAACTTGCAGTGCTGCTATTCAATGACGCGCCACTATTCAATTACACTTGCCTTACGCCTGATGAGCCAAGAATTAGGCGCGAAATACGTGTCACGTACTCTTTGCATTATTTGACAGTAAACTATTTTCAACCATTCTATGATGTGCTTCTCACAACTGAAGGCACCGTGGCTGATGTTAGCTGACTTGCTGGCCAACTATAAGCGTTACCTGGTAGGTAACCACCCATACAATCAGATTGTGAATCAGACTACGAATGCCGTGAATGTAATTACCCCGATCTACATACTAGAGAAATCCTCAATGAAGAAGAAACAGTGTGTATGCATACATATTAACACATGTGCAATTAAACGTGTGCATTTACGGGGTGATTTCTCAGGCTTTAAATGCTTGCCTTTTATTAAAAAGGTAAAGGCAAATTGTTTTCATTCTGAGGGCACAAACCATGTTGGATTTCAGCCGTTTTAAACGCGCAAAAACGTCAGTACACCAGATAAATAAGCGCAACATATTATCAGTTGTATTGTATGCTTACCATACATATAGAAATGTGTTAATCGTGAACTAATAGTATGGGATGGTGTTTTTTGACTCGCGCCTTGATTTAAACGATTCCATGTCTTGGTGGGTTTGCGTAGCTTATTGTCAATATCTTTACACCTCTTTTTAAGACTTATTGACTGAAACGGCTTTCACGAAAAAAGTTAGGGCTTTGCTACAGGATACACCCTCCACAAGTTAAGAAAGTAAAAATAAAGGTATATATTTCTGTTTCATTTAAACCTTTTAAGTTCATATGCATAGCCCCATTTGGCTGTTTTAGTTTTTTTTTCTTTCTTCAGTAATATTTAATCTCCTTAAAGAAAAACAACATATGCATTTTACTTTTTTGGTATCTCTTTAGTAATATTTTAGTGTAAAAGGATAACCAGTATTTAAACCTTTTATGTTACTTAATAAAGTTATTTTACACAATGTTGAAAAATTAATAAGAAAGCTACATATTTTGGCAGCTGCTGCTTTCATTTTCAATGAAATGAAAAAAGCTCTCAAGAGAAAACCTCAATGAAGAAGAAACAGTTTGCACTATCTAAAAAGGAGAAACCCTCATTTATAAAGGTTTGCTGCAGATGACTTAACTGAAAATAAATGAATAGTTCCTATGTGTATAATACATATTTATCTATTTGACTTATGCCTTTCTTCAGCAACTTGCAACATCTGAGGTACAATTTGTTACATTACTTTTGTTTTTTGCAGCACAGGCAGGTGAAGTGACTTCCTCAGGGTCACACAGTGGTGTCAGTACCAGGATTTGAACTGACAAGCTCGGGGTTTGCTGAAATATTACTGAAGAAAGAAAAAAAAATGAAAATGGGCAAATGGGTCTATGCATACAACTGTCCCATCCATCCATTATCCAACCCACCATATCCTAAATACAGGAGCCAATCCCTGCCAACAAAGGGCACAAGGCAGGAAACAAACCCCGGGGCAAGGTGCACAGCCCACCGCAGGGCGCACACACCCCACACACACACACACACACACCAGGGACAATTTAGAATCGCCAATGCACCTAACCTGCATGTCTTTGGACTGTGGGAGGAAACCGAGTACCCGGAGGAAACCCAGACAGTCACGGGGAGAACATTCAAACTCCACGCAGGGAAGTGAACCCGGGTCTCTCCTAACTGGCACCTTTCACTGTGCCACCATACCGCCCGCAAAACAAACTTAAAAGGTTTAAATAAAACAGAATATATACCTTTATTTTTACTTCCTTAACTTGTAGAGGGTGTATCCTGTAGCAAAGCCCTAACTTTTTTCATTGAAAGCCCCTTTCAGTCAATGAGCCTTAAAAACAGGTATAAAGCTAAACTTGCAGCACCGCTTTCAATTACACTTGCCTAATGCCTCTCCTAAGGGGAAATACTGTGGATCTGGGCATCAGTCAAAGCACCAATCACAGGCCTGATTAGAAAGCGGGAAGCTGTGATTTGTCGTCTCCCTCCCATGTAACAATCACAGCCCATGTTACAACGCACTATGTATGTATGTATATATGTATATGTAGATATGTGTATATGTAGAAATGTATATATATGTATATGTATATATATGTTTACATAACCTCTTTAACACACTACTTCTCCGCTGCGAAGCGCAGGTATTTTGCTAGAACCACGATAAACGTCACCCATAAGGCATTTATTGAAATCAAAAAAAATGTCAGAAGGTCTCCTACTGTTACTTGACAAATGTATGAGTGAGACATAAAGCATCTGACAGTGTCTCATCAACTTTTTTTTTTTTTATGTTTTAAATTAATTTTTTTGTAATCATTCATACAAATCAATCAATTTTTACAAATACAGTGGAACCTTCACAAATGTCTCGGTACACGTACAAATCGGTTTACGACCAAAAAGTTCGCCAAACTTTTGCCTCGGTTCAATACTACACAATCGGTATACGAACAAGCCAATTTCCCTTTCGGTTTGTACATGTTCAGTCTCTCCCTGTGCATTTCCTGTGCAGCGAGCAAGAGAGAGAACGAGAGAGGGCGCGACACACACACACACACAGAGGCAGCGCGAGAGAGAGACAGACGCACACACACAGGCAGCGCGAGAGAGAGACAGACGCACACACAGGCAGCGTGAGAGAGAGACAGAAGCACACACACAGGCAGCGCGAGAGAGAGACAGACGCACACACAGGCAGCGTGAGAGAGAGACAGACGCACACACAGGCAGCGCGAGAGAGAGACAGATGAGCACACACAGGCAGCATGAAAGAGAGAGCCGCGCACACACACAGGCAGCACGAGAGAGAGAGGGGGGCTGGACTCATAAGGTAGGAAGGCAGTTAAAGAATGCACTGGGCTTGATTTTGTTTTCACTTCTGTTTACAGCGATCAGTTGGTAGCGTGCATTGTTGCAATATTACTTTTCTTGGGTGGTTTATTAAATTATGGATTTTTTCAAATGTTTATTTTTTTCCCTGTGCTAAAAACTCATTAAAAAAAAAGGGTTTTTAACCCTCGGTTGGTAGTGCTATAGCGCAAACTATTAGCAGAGTTAGTTTTCTCTGTTGTTCAGGTTTTCTCAGTGTTATTCAATGTTTTTACATTTAGTTTACTATTACGCTGTGCATTCTATGGTTTGATTAACTATATTTGTGCTTAAAAACCTAAAAAATATAATATATTTACATACAGTTCATATGGTCTGGAATGGATTAATTGTATTTACATACAATCCTATGGGGGAAATTGCTTCGGTTCACGACCAAATCGGTTTACGACCAGAGTTTTGGAACGAATTATGGTCGTGAACCGAGGTTCCACTGTAATAGGATTGAAAAAAAAAAAAAAAAACAAGTTGACCCCCACCCCTGAGAGAGAGAGAGAGCATGGCCAACAGAGTAAAACTTAAGGCTTGCAGACATATCTAAATTGATGAGTTTAATAGGCCAGTAGAGATGAATGGAGAGGAAGAAGAGATGCGGAGATAATTGCCTCCTCGGCGCTTTAAGAGCTTATTCCAAAATTTATTGATTATATCCTGCCAGGTTTTTAAAAAAATTCTGTACAGAACCTCTAACTGTATATTTGATTTTTTCCAATTTCAAATAGTATAAAACATTGGTTACCCACTGACTTAAAAAAGGAGCGTTAGGATTCTTCCAGTTTAGCAAAATAAGTCTGCGTGCCAAAAGTGTAGTGAATGCAATCACAGTTTGTTCATCCTTATCCACTTTAAACCCATCTGGAAGAACACCAAACACAGCTGTTAATGGGGTTAGGAGGAATTGTGACACCAAGGCTGTCTGAAAGGCACTTAAAATTTTGGTCTAAAATTATGTTAACTTGATGCAGGCCCAAAACATGTGACCCAGTGAGGCTGGGACTTGATTGCAGCGTTCGCACGGTTGGAGCTTGCCCTGGAAACATTTTGGACAGTTTTAGGTGAGACAGATGTACTCAATATATAATTTTGAGTTGAATAATTGTATGCTTTGCGCATATGGAGCTCGAGTGAAGTCTCTGCATTGCTGTTTTCCACTCCTTTTCTGATATATTGATTTAGAGATCTTTTTCCCATTGTACTCTTGGATCTTTGAAACGGAGGGGACTGTAAAATAATTTTATATATTGCAGAGATGGTGTCTAAGTCCTTGAAATTGAGCAATATTTTTTCCAGTGTTGACGAGGGTGCAAGATGAGGAAAATAGGGCAAGTTCTGTTCAACAGAAGATAATAGATAGATAGATAGATAGATAGATAGATAGATAGATAGATAGATAGATAGATAGATAGATAGATAGATAGATAGATAGATAGATAGATAGATAGATAGATAGATAGATAGATAGACAGAGATAGATAGATAGATAGATACTTTATTAATCCCAGGGGGAAATTCACATATTCCAGCAGCAAAAATATTAAATTAAAGAGTAATAAAAAATGCAGATAAAAAAACAGACAATAACTTGAATAATGTTCAACGTTTACCCCCTCTGGTGGAATTGAAGAGTCGCATGGTTTGGGGGAGGAATGATCTTCTCAGTCTGTCAGTGGAGCAGGACAGTGACAGCAGTCTGTCACTGAAACTGCGCCTCTGTCTGGAGATGACACTGTTTAATGGATGTAGTGGATTCTCCATAATTGATAGGAGCCTGCTGAGTGCCCGTTGCTCTGCTACGGATGTCAGACCGTTCCAGCTCTATGCCAACAATAGAGCCTGCCTTCCTCACCAGTTTGTCCAGGCGTGAGGCATCCTTCTTCTTAATGCTGCCTCCCCCAGCACACCACTGCGTAGAAGAGCGCACTCGCCACAACCATCTGATAGAACATCTGCAGCATCTTACTGCAGATGTTGAAGGATGCCAGTCTTCTAAGGACAGAGAATCAGTATTGGCAGTCCAGTCTAATTATCGTCCAGCTGCACTCCTAGGTATTTATAGGTCTGCACCCTCTGCACACAGTCACCTCTGATGATCACGGGGTCCATGAGGGGCCTGGGGTCTCCTAAAATCCACCACCAGTTCCTTGGTTTTGCTGGTGTTCAGTTGTAGGTGGTTTAAGTCGCACCATTTAACAAAGTCTTTGGATGAGGTTTCTATACTCCTCCTCCTGCCCACTCCTGATGCAGCCCACGATAGCAGTGTCGTCAGCAAACTTTTGCACGTGGCAGGACTCTGAGTTATATTGGAAGGTCCGATGTATATAGGCGGAATAGGACCGGAGAAAGTACAGTCCCCTGCGGCGCTCCTGTGTTGCTGACCACAATGTCAGATCTGCAATTCCCGAGACGCACATACTGAGGTCTGTTTGTAAGATAGTCCACGATCCATGCCACCAGGTATGACTCTACTCCCATCTCTGTCAGCTTGTCCCTAAGGAGCAGAGGTTGGATGGTGTTGAAGGCGCTAGAGAAGTCTAGAAACATAATTCTTACAGCACCACTGCCTCTGTCCAAGTGGGAGAGGGATCGATGTAGCATATAGATGATGGCATCTTCCGCTCCCACCTTCTCCTGGTATGCGAACTGCAGAGGGTCGAGGGCGTGTTGGACCTGTGGCCTCAGGTGGTGAAGCAGCAGCCGCTCCATGGTCTTCATCACATGTGATGTTAGAGCGACAGGCCGGAAGTCATTCAGCTCACCAGGATGTGATACCTTTGGGACTGGGGTGATGCAAGATGTTTTCCAAAGCCTTGGGGACTTTCCCTGTTCCAGGCTCAGGTTGAAGATGCGCTGTAGGAGGACCCCCCAGCTCTGATGCACAGACCTTCAGCAGTCGTGGCGATACTCCATCTGGACCTGCTGCTTTGCTGGCACGAAGTTTCCTCAGCTCTCTGCTCACTTGCGCTGCTGTAATTGTGGGTGGGGATGTCTCTCCTATGTTGGTATCAGCAGAAGGATGTGTAGAGAGTGCAGTAATTCCGAGGTGAGCGTGGGTTAGGGTGGTCAAAACCTGTTAAAGAAGATGTTCATTTCGTTTGCTCTCTTCACGTCTCTCTCGATGGTGGCACCCTGCTTCGAGCTGCAGCCAGGGATGATCTTCATCCCATCCCACACTTCCTTCATGCTGTTGTTCTGCAACTTCTGCTCCAGCTTTCTCCTGTACTGCTCCTTCGCCACCCTGAGCTGGACTCGGAGTTCCTTCTGCACGCGCTTGAGCTCATGCTGATCACCGTCTTTAAAGGCCCTTTTCTTCTGGTTCAAAAGGCCCTTGATGTCACTTGTAATCCATGGCTTGTTGTTAGCATAGCAGCGTACTGTTCTTACTGGAACTAAAGTGTCCATACAGAAGTTGATGTAGTCAGTAGTGCAGTCAACAACCTCCTCAATGTTCTCACTATGTGATCCCTGCAGGATATCCCATTCTGTAGTTCCAAAACATTGTCTCAGAGTATTCTTAGCCTCCGGGGTCCACTTCCTGAATGATCGTGTGGTTGCAGGTAGGACTCTCACTTTTGGTTTGTAGTGAGGCTGAAGCAGAACCAGGTTATGATCTCCTTTCCCAAGCGCAGGCAGCGGGGTGGCACTGTATGCGTCTTTAACGTTTGCATACAGTAAATCAATAGTCTTATTTCCCGGGTGTTACAGTCCACATACTGGGAGAATGCAGGTAATGTTTTGTCCAGCGTCACATGGTTAAAGTCTCCAGCGATTAGCACAAGTGCCTCGGGGTGCTGCGTTTGTAACTTAGCAACAGCAGAATGGATGATGTCACTCGCTATCTCCACGTCCGCCCGAGGAGGTATGTACACGATGACAACAATGACGTGTCCAAACTCTCTGGGCAAGTAATAGGGACGCAGACTTATGGCCAACAGTTCGATGTCCCTGCAGCAAGTGGAGATTTTGACTTTAACATGTCCAGAGTTACACCACCGTGTATTAACATAGAGAGCGAGTCCTCCTCCTTTGTGCTTCCCACAGGTACTTGCGTCTCTGTCCGCTCTAACGGTGCTAAACCCGGGTAGCTCCACATTAGCATCTGGGATGGTGTTAGTTAGCCACGTTTCGCAGAAACACAACAAACTGCATTCTCTGTAAGTTCTGACATTTTTCACCAGCGCAGCCAGTTCGTCGATCTTATTTGAGATTGAGTTCACATTCCCCAGAATAACAGAAGGCACCGAAGGCTTAAAACGCCACTTTCTCGCAAGCTGCTTCATTTTTAGCTTAGTGCCGGCTCTGCTGCCACGATACCGCCTTCTTACCTCGTCGGGTAAATATGGAACCACACCGGCACTGGCATTTGTTCTCAGCGCCCGAAGTTGAGTACTTGAATAGGCGAGTCTCGGCGTGTAAAAATCCATGCCCATGTTGTAAAAGTAAGTGTGTCCAGGGAACGAATCCACATAAAATAAAGTGGTAGGAGTGATCAATAAATAAAAGTAGAAAAATACACATATATATACAGTCATACACGGAGCTGCTGAAAAGGCTGCCACTCTCGGCGGCGCCGGATTTCACTGATGAAAGAAATGTGTAGTTGGAAAGTTAAATTTGGAATGTAATTGTTCATAGGATGCAAAGATGTTGTCTGTATAAAGATCTCTGAGCAATTCAATCCCAAATCTTTTCCAGATATTAAAAACTGCATATGTTTGCGAGGGTTGAAAGAGGTGGTTCTCTTGCAGAGGTGCCACAGATAAAAGCTTCTCCATCTTAAAATGCTTTCTACATTGGTTCCATATTCTGAGTGAGTGAAGCACAATTGGGTTATTAGTATATTGCCGATACCTTGCATTTATTGGTGCACAAAGCAGGGACTATAAAGAAATACTGCAGGATTTTACTTCTATTGCGGACCAGGCCTGTGTATGTTCATCTATTTGTGTCCAGGTTTTTTATAGCTTGTATGTTTGCTGCCCAGTAATAAAACTGAAAGTTAGGTAGAGCCATGCCACCTTCTGCCTTAGGTCTTTGTAGGGTCGCTCTTTTGATACGTGGATGTTTTGAGTTCCAAATAAATGAGGTTATTGTTGAATCTAATTGCTTAAAAAATTATTTATTGATGTATATTGGAATATTTTGAAATAAAAAAAGTAGCTTAGGAACAATATTCATCTTAACAACGTTAATTCTTCCAGCTAGAGTGAGATGAAGGGTTGACCATCTATGCAAGTCTTGCTTAATTTTTTCCATACAGACGGCGAAATTTTGTTGATAAAGAGCTTTGTATTTACTTGTGATGTTTACCCCTGGGTATTTAAACTGATCTACAATGATAAAAGGGAAGGTGTCCAGTCGAATATTGTGTGCTTGAGAATTCACTGGAAAGAGTACACTTTTATTCAAATTAATTCTGAGACCAGAGATCTTTTGAAATTCTGTAAGTACTGTTAAGACTGCAGGCACAGAATTGTGTGGGTCTGATATATACAGTACCATATCATCTGCATATAGAGAAATTTTCTGTTCCATTCCTTCTCTGATAATCCCATTTATCTGATCAGCAGTTCGACAGTGAACCGCCAGTGGTTCAATGGCGATTGCAAATAGCAGTGGTGACAAGGGGCATCCTTGTCTGGTACCACGTTCTAATTTAAAGCAGTCTGAACAAATGTTGTTAATACAAACTGAAGCTTCTGGATTGGTATACAGTAGTTTGATCCATGCACAAATGTTCGGGCCAAACCCAGATTTCTCTAATGTAGTGAAAAGGTATTTCCATTCAGTCTTGTCAAATGCTTTTTCTGCATCCAATGATAATAATATTTCTGGGGTGTTTGACTTTGTTGGTGAGTATATTACTTTAAACAGGCGTCGAAGATTGGAGGATAAGTGTCGACGCTTAATAAATCCAGTTTGATCTTGTGATATTACCGAAGGCAGCACTTTCTCCATCCTTCTAGCTATGATTTTTGAGAGTATCTTAACATCATTATTCAGAAGTGAAATTGGTCTGTATGAGGCACATTGTAATAAGTCCGGTGATTAATGCTTGGCGAAAAGTTTGAGGTAGAATTTGATTGTCTCTAGCTTCTGTAAATGTTGCTAATAGGAAGGGAGCTAGATGAGCAGAGAATTTCTTATAAAATTCTGCAGAGTAGCCATCAGGGCCTGCTGCTTTCCCACCTTGAAGTGACTTTATAGCATCTAGTAATTCTGATAGCGCCAGAGGTTTATGCAGTTCCTCTGCACTAAAAGTATCTATTTGTGGTAACTGTAATGTATCCAGAAATGCATTAGATTGTGTGTTGTCTTCTTTGAACTCAGTAGAATATAAGGATTTATAATAGTCTCTAAAAAGTGTGCATTATATTTTTATGGTCAATGATTTCATCTCCATTCATTTTGGTGATTGCTGGGATTGCATTGCGAACTTCTTGCTTGTGGATTTGTTGAGCTAAAAGCTTATTAGCTTTCTCTCCGTGTTCATACCGTGTTTCCCCGAAAATAAGACAGTGTCTTATATTAATTTTAGGTCCAAAAAATGCACTAGGGCTTGTTTTCGGGTAGGTCTTATTTTTATTGAAGTTCAAAAAAGTAAACTACATTTATTCCTGTTCAACAATTATACAGTACAAACTACTGGTACGTTAACACCTGTTCAACAATCAAATCAACATGTACGGTATTCATGTTCTACAAACTACTGTACGAGGGGGTACCCAAAAGAATCCACAATATCGCCGTGCTGGACGGAGCCCCAGGAGCACACACCTCCCCCATCACGGCAGGCAAGCACAGAACAACTTACTCCTTGGTAGTGCCCCAAGTTTCAACCCTGTTTCCTGCCGTTCTCGATCCCTGCGGCCAGAATGCGGCCGCAAACCCCCGCATCCCGCTGGGGAAAAACACCGCACCTCACCCCTTCCCAAACAAGAAAAGATTTTTCTCGCCTTAAAAAAGGTGAAATGCAGCACCCCTCCCCAGCAGGAAACAAAAGCCCACAGCCACACGTCGACCACAAAGAACGAGAAGAAGCAAAAAACGAGGTTGAAAGCTGTTCCACACTCACCCACCGCAGCAGGAAAAACATGCACCCCAAAAGCCCCGATATCATGGACTCCCTTGGGCACCCCCTCCTATGTTAACTCCCTTTTTTGTACTCAACGGAGTAGCTCTTTCTTTTTGCATTCATCTTGTCTGTGGGTAAAAATATTTATCCGATGTTATGCTGGACAAAAGACAATGTTTATTCTTTTAACTACTTGTAAAAGCGCCTTACCTTGTAACCAGGGTGACTTCTAGGCTAAATATGGCAGCTCTCAGGACAGATGCAAAAACAGAGGATTAGCGGTAGGTCTTATTTTCGGGGGAGGGCTTATATTAGCGTTACATCAGAAATTACTGCTAGGTCTTACTTTCGGGTTAGGTCTTACCTTTCGGGGAAACACGGTTGTAATGATGTCTGGATTTATAAATTAGTTGTTCAGTTTCTTTAGTTGTCAAGATGTTGAGTTCTGTATGCAGAGCCTGCCTTTTCCTATGTAGAGCCTCGCTTGGAAGCCTGGCATGTTCTTCATCTATTCTAGTAATTTCGCTTTTTAGTTCTGATACTTTCTTGGTTTCTAATTTATTCCTGTGGGAAAGATATGAAACAATCTGTCCTCTTGAGAAGGCCTTTAGAGTGTCCCAGATTCCTGCAGATACCTCTGAGGATGTGTTTGTCTCTAGGAAGAAACTGATTTGTTTGGATATAAATTCTGTACAGTTCTCGTCTGCTAATAGAAGTGGGTTAAGACGCCATCTACGAGGTGAGTGTGTGGGGCATAGTGATTTTAGCTCCAAGATCAGAGGTGCATGGTCGGAAATAACAATAGCATAGTACTTGCAAGATTTAATCGTATGCAAGAAATTATTATCTATAAAGAAATAATTTGTTCTTGAGTAGCAATGATGTACTGGTGAGTAGAAAGAATATGTTCTTGAGTTTTGGTTTAGAAACCTCCAGGAGTCTGATAAGTTGTGGTCAGTTACAAACTGTGTAATTATCTTTGCAGTGTTAGATATCATCCCCCCTGTGACAGGAGTCCTATCTAAGAGTGGATTTAAAACACAATTAAAGTCCCCGGCCATTATAATTTTATGAGTGTTCACATTGGGGATGGATGCAAATACATTCTGTATGAATTCCTTATCATCGACATTAGGTGCATAAACACTTATCAAAATCATTTTACAGTTAAGTAAATTGCCCATGACCATCACATATCTCCCTTCCGGATCAGATACTACATCTGATGCTACAAATGGGACTGTTCTATGTATGAGAATTCCCACTCCTCTAGTTTTCTTTGTAAAGCTAGAATGGAACATTTGGCCAGTCCAGTCCTTTTGTAGACAGAACTGATCCTTGCTTAGTAAATGGGTCTCCTGTAAAAATACTATTTTAGCATTTAAACCTGTTAGGTGAGAGAATACTTTCTTTCTCTTTAATTCGTGATTCAGGCCTTTAACATTCCAGCTCACAAAGTTGACTGTCCCATCATGGAGATATCGATTCTGAGTTTTTGATGTCATTTTATAGTCTTAACTGGAAGTGAGACAGCCTTAACCTTAATTTCCTATATCCCCAAGAGTGTCTCATCAACTTTTAAAAGAAATTATGGAAGAACATAAGTTATCCTATCAACAATAAGAAATGGCTGTTTCTGGAAGTAAAATGACAGTCTGAAAAAATCCACAAGTGTTACATATAACAGTATTTGGGGGATGTTCACATTGGTTGGAGACATTTTAAACAAAACTGTCTCTCACAATCTGAATTTCAGTTGTAAATTAAAACACACCAAATCCTATTTATAATTGTACATTCATTTAAGTTAAACTTAATAAACTATGTGAATGGAATTTTTTTTTTTTTGCTAACTCGGCTAAATTGGTACAATCTGCACATTTACTGGGACTGGTTTTGTTTTTTTATCTGTATATTGTATATACAATAAACTAAAAACATAATCAACCCAAACATGGATTTCTTTTGACTTTGCCTCAAAAATTGATCCTTGCACTGTGACCCACTATTTCTGTATTTCATACAATGTAACTATAGTGGTCTCTGTAGTAGTTAAAACACTTCAGACTGAACTTTGTTTAATGAAGCCTTTCTTTAGTGACTTCAGGAGTTGGCTTGGCAAATTCAAAGTAGTAACAAGGCCAAGTCAAGAGTCAGGTTATTCTACAGTGTTTTCTTCTCATTTATTGATTCTGAACTGTCTTCCCAGGGAAAAACATCTCTAACCTGTTCTGGAGAAATCTTGTGCATAGAGAAGGCCCAGTTTAAGAAAGTGTCTTTTAAAGGTTTTATTTTTCACATGAATCTAAAGTCAAATACTTTAAACATCTACTTTCTGTTGACACTTGGCTTAGTGGAGGAGTTTCTAATGACTCTTAACTCAAGTGCAGATGAGATCAAAAGACTGTGTTAGCTAGAGCTACATTATTTAGACCACCGTTGCTGACTATGGCTTCTGTGCTACACTGTTTAACCACTCCAGACGAATCAGGCAAAGTGATTGTTGCTGTCTACAACAATTATTTTGGGAGTTTTATTTGCAGCAGGAATGCAAAGACTTGTGACAATATTTCACATTTGAGATATTAAAGTAAAAAAAAATCTGATTTTCTAGCTGCTTCTTCCATGAGTAAAATTCCCACACCACTCTCTGGTATATGTACAGTACACTTTGCCTGAAATCTTTCAATGCTAGTATAAGGCAGTTTCTAAAAATATTGAGCAGGGGAAAAGTACAGTAGATATTAGACAATATACAGTATTAGGACTGATGGTTTGTGTCGCTTACTCAAAAAATGATAAAATATAAGCTTAAATGTACTTCACATGACCACTTTCTCTATGATGGATTAGTGCCTTGTCCAGGTGCTGTTAATGCCTTGCACCTGATGTTTTCTAGGATAGGCGCCAGCTGCCCTGTGACCCGGCCCTGGATAAGTGTGTTTGCAAAATAGATGGATAGATGGACTAACTCTATCAAGAAGCTAATTACAAAATAAATATGATTTAAAAATATTTTAATGTATAGATTGCATTGTATTTCTAAATTTAATAGTGTGGTAGCCACCTCTTTACTGAAACTGCTTAATCAAATTTTAAAGTAAAAGGCAGCAGTGGGCAATGGCAGGAACTACCCTCGGACAGGAAGTTATTTTGTGCATTACTGGAGTTCAACTTCAGGGAAAAAAATACCTTTTATTAAATATGCTTATTTTCTCTATATCCATGTATGTCTTCTTTACAAATTCCATGTCCCAAAGACATTCATGTTACATCATTTGGTGAGCATAAATTGGTCTTGTGTGAGTGAATGTGGATGTGTGTTGGCACTCCCTGTGATGCTGCCTTTTATATATTCAGTATATGACAAATATAGATTGTCATCTATTGGTGATGTCTGCCCCGACCAGCTGTTTTGATTAGATATGCCTATAGGTGGTGGTGCTTTGATTTCCTTTTTTATAAGGCCCAGTGCTGCATTATGGACAAAGCAGAGACTGTGATGCCTCTTTGCGGACTAAAGATAGAGACTAATAGTTGATGATCAGTAACAAGGGTAAACTCTCTACCATATAAATACTGTTTAAACCACTAGCCTCAACGCTTCCTTGTCTATTTGAGAATAATTTCTCTTACCTTGGACAGTGAACGAGATACAAATGCAATATGGCCTGCAATCACTCATCACCTGCAATATTCCCACTCCCAACACCATATGGCAAAGCATCACAAGCTAACCTCAATGGGAGCACTGGATTGAAGTGCGTTAGTACTGTGTCACAGTCCTTTGACTATATCCATTTGCATCCAGTTTGATTTAAGTGGGTGTAAAAATGTTGCTACATTAGTCATAAATCTCTTACAGTAATTCACAAATCCTTGGGACAATCTCAGTTGTAAAACATCTTTCAGTTGTGGAGCCCATAGCACTGTCTCAATATTTTCTGGGAATTTAGAGTGTCTGCGTTAGATCAGTCAGATCCGGTTCTGACATGTTCTTCTGACGATAAATCCACTGTTACAAGTGAAAAAGAAGTACCATCACATGTTCACAAGCCATCACAATGACTTACTCAGAGTGTGTAATGTATAAACATAAAAATAATATTAATAATAATAACTTATTATCTTAGGGGGAAGGAATTGAAATAAAGATTGTCATTTATTGGCAATGCCTGTCCCCACCAGTTGTTTTGATTAGACATCACAAAGAAAGTATTTTACAACTTTTCCTGTGGCTTCCATTCCTTTGACTATATAGAAAAGAGAAGACATTACAATGTTTGGCATTCTTTATAGTTAATGGCATAGCTATTTGTATTGAAATAATTGAGTTCAGAGAATATTTAGCTTGTCTGGGCAATCTTTAGAATGATTAAATTGACAATTCATTGATAACATATTCATTTTACAACCAAAGGGGAATGGTAGTAGGTAAAAAGAAGAACAGAAAACAAAAAAAAAAAAATCAGGAGACAAAATGGTAAAATTTGTGGTCAATAGCTTGCCAAAGTCAAAGCCAAAAGGAAGAAAAAAATAAGAATACCAAAACCAGCAACAAAAGTTTTAATGAATTCCACACCTAATGGAGACCTCTCTTTTAATCTAAAAGTCTAGCTTTAGAACCTGTGCCATAAGTAAAAGTGAGTTCTACCATAGTCGATAAGGATTTATCAATCCTCCACGCAAGCTCTGGTACTTCACTGCAAGTATAATGATACTGTATTTTATATCTAAATAATTATTTTATTTTGCCAAAATGTACTTCACCTAAATATCCCCTTAGACACCTGCCACCTGCCTGGAACTGAACACAACCCCCCACACCCACCAATCTTGTGGTAAATACCACATGTAGGCTTGGGTCCAGGGATGTATTGCAGTATCCCAGACCCAAAAATAATCTGATGAATTATAATTTAACGCAAGATAGGAGTAATATATTAGATTGTTTTTTGATTAACCCCTCCATTTTTTCAGTGGTAATCCAACTGTAGAATGAAGGTTGTGATAACATAGTAACACAGATTCCAGATGTGCGCAACGGTCATAATCCAAGGTGGTTTACTCTAGGATGATTGAAAATAATTAATCTTAGGTTAGACATTCTTCTTGCTACATCTTAATTTTTTTTCTTATTGGCACAATGTTCATCAAAGTGTGCAATTAGCTATTACAGCTTAGCCAATTTCCTGTATTCTGCACACAGTCTCATTATTTGGTTCCTGATTGTACATCAAACAGTCTTAGAAAAATACCTACTAAATAACACTTTGAGGTATAATAAGAAATAACAATTAAAATGTCAAAAACACTTTCCTCCGGGTGCTCTGGTTTCCTCCCACTGTCCAAAGACATGCAGGTTAGGTGCATTGGCGATTCTAAATTGTCCTTAGTGTGTGCTTGGTGTGTGTGTGTGCACGCTATTAGACCCCCATGACCCTGTGTTAGGATATAGCGGGTTGGATAATGGATGGAGGTTAAGGTAAGCTAATCCAAACTGAAATGAAAATGGCATAATGGAGAATTTATGAACAAATAAACAAGCAAAAACCTTTCTCTTTGTCCTTTCAACAACAACAAGCGTATTTAGTGTATTTCTATGGTACAATTTCATACACAGGATGTGCTTAGAAAGATGTCAAAAAAATAGCTGCAAGAAAAGAAAAACAATTTAGAATTAAATATGAATAATAATAAATAAAGAATATAAAAATTAATCGATAGATAGATAGACAGACAGACAGACAGACAGACAGACAGATAGATGGATACTTTATTAATCCCAAGGGGAAATTCACATAATCCAGCAGCAGCATACTGATAAAGAAAATATTAAATTAAAGAGTGATAACAATGCAGGTATACAGACAGACAATAACTTTGAATAATGTTAACGTTTACCCCCTCGGGTGGAATTGAAGAGTCGCATAGTGTGGGGGAGGAATGATCTCCTCAGTCTGCCAGTGGAGCAGGAAAGTGACAGCAGTCTGTTGCTGAAGCTGCTCCTCTGTCTGGAGATGACACTGTTTAGTGGATGCAGTGGATTCTTCATTATTGACAGGAGCCTGCTGAGTGCCCGTCGCTCTGCCACGGATGTCAAAATGTCCAGCACTGTGCCTGCAATAGAGCCTGCCTTCCTCACCAGTTTGTCCAGGTGTGAGGCGTCCTTCTTCTTTTTGCTGCCTCCCCAGCACACCACCGCGTAGAAGAGGGCGCTCGCCACAACTGTCTGATAGAACATCTGCAGCATCTTATTGCAGATGTTGAAGGACGCCAGCCTTCTGAGGAAGTATAGTCGGCTCTGTCCTTTCTTACACAGAGCATCAGTATTGGCAGTCCAGTCCAATTTATCATCCAGCTGCACTCTCAGGTATTTATAGGTCTGTACTCTCTGCACACAGTCACCTCTGATGATCACGGGGTCCATGAGGGGCCTGGTCCTACTAAAATCCACCACCAGCTCCTTGGTTTTGCTGGTGTTCAGTTGTAGGGGGTTTGAGTCGCACCATTTAACAAAGTCCTTGATTAGGTCCCTATAATCCTCCTCCTGCCCGCTCCTGATGTAGCTCACGATAGCAGTGTCGTCAGCAAACTTTTGCATGTGGCAGGACTCCAAGTTGTATTGGAAGTCCGATGTATATAGGCTGAACAGGACCGGAGAAAGTATAGTCCCCTGCTGTGCAGTGCTCCTGTGTTGCTGACCACAATGTCAGACCTGCAGTTCCCGAGACACACATACTGAGGTCTGTCATTAAGATAGTCCACGTTCCATGCTACCAAGTATGAATCTACTCCCATCTCTGTCAGCTTGTCCCTAAGGAGCAGCGGTTGGATGGTGTTGAAGGTGCTATAGAAGTCCAGAAACATAATTCTTACAGCACCACTGCCTCAGTCCAAGTGGGAGAGGGATCGGTGTAGCATATAGATGATGGCATCCTTCGCACCCACCTTTCCTGGTATGCGACCTGCAGAAGGTCAAGGACGTGACGGACCTGTGGCCTCAATATGCACTTATATAAAATGGATTTATAATAGGGTGAGTCAGAGAAAATTGGATTTATTAGAGAATGGAATAAACCTTAACAAAACTTATAATGTCATTTCTCAATGTAGTCTCCTCCCTTCTCAATGTACTTGTGCCACCTGCCTGGAAGTGCCTGGATTCCAGCAGAATTAAAGGTTTTGTCTTGTCCTCGCAACCACTCGTGCACCCAATTTATTGTCGAACACTACATGCCGAGGGGTACTACAGTCAATAGTGCAAGTTACTGTGACTTGCTGGAGACCAATGTGAAGCCTGATATTCGATCAAAGTGTGGGACTGCTGCCTCAAGAAGTCGTTTTGTTGCAAGACAATACCCATCCACACACTGCTAAGCACACCAAGGCTTGTCTGGAGAAAAAGTTTAAAAGATGTAAGGTTTCAACTTGGAATGTAAGAGGACATGGCACTCCATAATATAGGAAGGAATAAGATTTTTTAAAGCTTTACATACTATTAGTAGTACTTTAAAATCAATGCTAAAGGGCACAGGTAACCAATGTAACAATGTTAAAACAGGTGAGATATGCTCACATTTTCTTTTTTTAGGTAAGAATTCTTGCTGCTGCATTTAGAACTAACTACAAATGGTTCCTGACTTTCTTAGGTAGTCCGGTTAGAACTGCTTTACAGTATTTATTTAACTAAAAACAAAAGTGATAATTAATTGCTCAGGATCTCACAGTTTTATAAGAGGCCTAAATTTTGCATTGTTCCTTAGATGGGAAAATACAGTCCAAGCAATATGGATAATGTGCTATTGAAAACTTAGGTTGGGGTAAATGATTACACCTACATTCTTAACTTACATCTTGAATTTCAATGCTAAGGGAACACGTTTATTTTTAAGATTTTTGCCAACAATTAAAATTTCTGTTTTTCCCTATTTAGCTTGAGGAAATTACTACTCATTCATTTGAAAATACAAGTATGACATTGAATCAAACAGCCCAAAGCATCAGGGTTATCAGGTGCTATAGATAAGTAAAGCTGGGTGCAATCTGCATAGTTGTAGTTCACCTTGTATATCAATATAGCATGGCCTAATGGGAGCATGTAGGTTGAAAATAACAGCAGGCCCAGGATAGATCTTTGGGGTTTACTGTATACAATATCATGGATCCCCAGTCTAAAATCACCATTGATAACAAAGAATTTTCTACCTGTTGAATAAGACTAAAACCAATTTAGGACACTGCCAGAGAGATCCACTTATTGATTAAGGTGATTAATGAGAATACTGTCATCTATGGTGTCAAATGCTGCACTCAGGTCTAGGAGAACAAGAGCAAATGTGTGGCCGGTGTCAGCACTAACCTGTAAGTCATTTACTACTTTCACTAGTGCTGTTTCTGCACTATGATTTGTTCTAAAACCTGAGGAAAACTTACCAAGAATGGAATATTATTCAAATAGTCATTTAATTTCTGAAAAAAACCTTTTTTTTAGAATGTTGCTCAAAAAAGCAAGTTATAACCAAGTTCATACCATATATTTAAAACAATCTTAATTCATAATAAACTGCAGAACAAGAATGGCACAGATTCAAATAATTCACATTGTTTTGAGGATCTTTTACATTTTTCTATACCAGTAGCACTATACTGTATATATGCATGAACCAATACTAAGCAAAACTCCATAGTTTATTGAAGGTTACACTCAAGTGCATGCTTATACATACTCATACCATGGAAATATAAAGTGGTAAGTTAATCTAACTTTGTATGTCTTTGGATGTGGGGAAAAACAGTAATATCATGAACATAAAACATTCATAAGCACAGTGGCCACACTATGATTAGATTGCAGTGTCCAGAAAAATAAGAAGCAGTACTACTATACACAGTAATGTACAACTAAAGTAACAAAATATTTTATTTTTCGGTTTGTGGATAAACGTATATGGCACAATTTCACCACCTGACATGAAAATAAATATATGTAAAAATGACAAACAATGAATCAATTCATTTTTGTATGTTAGTGTTTTCAATATTTCTTATTCTGTAATAACATTGAATTAATTAATTAAGATCTAGTTTTCCAAGACTACCTCAGATTTAATAAGAATTCCATGACTGAACTATGGAACTAAATTACTGAGTCTATTAACTGTAGATTGTGTTTCACTCAGATTCAGTATGCAGCACCTTAAAAAACATCTAATTATTAAGCATAATTTTAATTATTAATTATGAGACCCAGAAATTATTACTATGGGAGCTCAAAGGACACCTCAGTCCTAATTGTTGCCTTCAATCAAATACTGAAATACTTGCTGCAGTGATATAGTGAATCAAGTTGAATACAAAATAAAAGGGATATCAGCTACAAAAATAGTAGCAGGGCACCAGGAGACTAAAATTACACAAATGAATGCGTTGATATATACTATTATTACTGAGTGTTAAATTTGGTGGGCTTTGAAACACCTTGGCTAACTTTCATAATAGTTTTTTGTACATTGTACAGAGTTTTGTTGTGATTCATTCGCACACAAATGGCAAAAGTTATAAGGCCTCAAAAACAGAACCACAAATCAGGCTGGAATCCTCACCACCCTGCCCAGAGAATTCACTTTTCCTACCAGCCTTTATAGGTTGGTGGAGGTTCCTTAATGATGAGGTTAGGGTGGTCCTGCTTAGGGATCCAGCCACAAAAAAAAAGGAATGCAATTGAACATGTTATGGGTTTCCCTGACTATTAGAGATAAACATATAATTTCTAAACATTCTATTACACTGGGCATCGATGCCAGTATTACGATAAACTCATCTCTTGACCATTTACTATCTTCAAATTTGATTCATTCAACAAAAAAAAATGTTTTTTCCCTCATCATTCATTTACCTTTGAGTCATTTTTAATTGCTTATGGTCTGTACTCTGTTGGTAATGCCTGTACCCTGTAATGTCAAGAAGGGCTCTCGTTTTGCATAACCCAAAAAATGAAATAAATGGTTGGCTGGATGAATATTCTTACTTTTCTGTATTTCTAAATCTGATCTATATGCAATGACAACTATATATCACTAATGCATTTCAGTTATTTTCTGTTGTCAACATATACTCCAATACAGAGATTCACTATGAAAATACCAAGTAATAAAATATTCTGTTCCGTGTTTATAAGAAGATTAAATGTATTTATATCTATTAGCACACAATCTGTTCCTGTCCTTTTGTTCTGTTTGAAACAGTTACTCAAAAAACAGTTAATTTCTAACACACTGCATGGTTCCACTACTAAAATAACACTAATTTCTTTGGAGAAACTGAACTTAATGATTTGGAGGAATCACACTGTTGTCTGTGATACAAACTCTAAAACTTAAATTTATATAATTAACTCTGAACTAAATTCATAGTTCATAGTTAAAGTGTCTGAATACACTGAATATTGTTCTGCTGGAGGAAAATATATTTTACATTTTCCAGTAAACATACATAACAAGGAATACTCTGCTGTGAGAACTTAATTTAATGTAACAGTGGAATTTTAAGTTCTCATAAGGTCAATAAATAATAATAATATTATTCTGACCTTGCAGAATTAGGTGGTGTAGTGTAGTGAAGCTTGTAATTATATCCAGGCATTAACATTGCAACGATAACAGCATATGCAACACCATTCTATTTCTCAGTAATAGCAAATTGAGAAGACTAAACCAACATATAAAATAAATTATGAAAAAAAAAATGGAGACAAACCCAGCAGGAAAAATATACTAGGCTGCAATATAATCATAATTGAAATCAGTCATAATTAAAATCAGTCATAGTGCATAGTAGAAAGATTTACTCATTATCTAATGCACGTATCCCTTTCAAGTTCAAATACAACAGAGCCGATGCATGTCTCAGCACTACTTGATGCAAGATCGGGTATAGCCCTGTACAGGACGCCAATCCATCACAGTTAGCAATTTAAAATGTTTTAAAATTATTTAAAAAAAAGAAATAAAAAGATTATGCTTCCTGGAGTTGTTGTTGAATTTAATTCCATCACAATGGAGCAGCCAAAAAAACATCCACCACCCACAGACCACAGCCTATGTTTAGGAACACCAGGGGAAGGAGCATGAAGAAATATAAGGCCATGGGAGATAAAGGTATAAGGTTTTGTAATGTTTTCAAAGTCAGTAAAAATACATTTTTACCAGCCAAATAGGTACGTACAGTACAGCTAGTTTGCACCAAAGCATTCCTTTTCCCCACTGCAGCAAATTCTGTGGACATTCAGCAACCATAAAATATGTGGGCAGGTGAATAAAACATGCTGTTGGGTGAATAGGAGGCATAGAGTACACTGAAGAAGAAGAAAAGTGAAAAGAGTTATGAATTAAAGTGAGATCAAAGTGTGACAGAAAGAAAGTGTGACAAGAGAAACAAGTGTTATATTCATCTGCTGGCATCTTCTTTACAAGACAAGTGGCAGGGACTATAGCAGAGCCTTCATGCTTGCTTGTCAAATACAGTGGTTGTGTCTTTCTTTCTGAGGGATGTCTTAATGGCCTTTTTTGGGAGCCAAGTTAAAGTTTAATGGTCAGAGTAAAATGTTTTCAGCATCTAGTGGCATCTTTCGAATACACTGTAGTATGTAATTGGGATCCAATAGGATACAGCATTCAGTCTAGCTGTTATACCTGCTTCTATTCAGCATTTTATATCTCTCACTGTTCTCAGAGCCCTCAAACTAGCTATAGTTTTAATAAATATGTTAAGTTTCATGGAGTGTCAGAATCCTGACTTTTAAACTTGATCATTGTCTTTATGAAGAGTGTTTCTTCTACACTTGCCTGAGTATGTCTTTCCAGTTTTCCAGTTACTCTGGTTTACTTGTCATGTTAGGTAATTGGTAGTCCTGGAACTGGCCAGTATGAATCGGTATACACTGCAGTGGACTAGAACCCTTTAACAGTAAAAGAATAGGAACCAGCTTACTACAATCCCAAACTGGACCATTTATATGGTATAAAATTTATGGACAGACAAATTTTAGGAATGTCTTTGATGGTATTCTCAAACTACACCCAGTGGACAAATGTTTTCCAAAATTATTAACAATCTGACATGTCTGCCTACCAAAACACTGTCACCAGGAGTGCACTGCCACATTTTATGAACTGTTTGGCACAAAAAGAGTCTTGTTTATGTCATCTTTGAATGTCAAGAAGATATATTGTCACCTAGTGCTTAATCTTCATATGGGAGAAGTAAGCAAACAACAGATGGAACTTAAAAATAGTGTAGTTTGTGCTTACATTTAATTGTCAATGGGCATTTTTTTCAAAATCTATTAACAATCTGACATGTCTGCTTACCAGAAAATTGTCACCAGGAGTGCACTGCCAGGTTTCATCAACTGAATGTTCTTTGGCACAAAAAAAAACTTGTTTTATCACCTTTGCACATGAGGAAGTTTTGTAGTCAGCTAGTACTTAAATCCTGTGTGGAAGGAAGAAGCAAACAAGGCATGAAACTTTTTTGAGTGTAATTTGTATTTATATTTAATTGTCTTCAGTATAACCATGAAACCCAAATCCATGCCTATAAATGACCTAGCCAAGAGAGAGTGTCAGACTATGAAAAACAAGTTAAAAAATGTATACATGGCATAACATTCAGGTGCATTTAGAGAGCTTTGAATGTTATAGAAAGTGATCAGCATCCCCATTCTTTTGATTGTGTTTAGTGTATTGAACACGTGTTTAAAACAGTTTAGAGAACCCTGCTTAGGGAGCATCCACATCTGTTCATTAATGACAATTTAGGTAACTTTTTATTTTTCATCTTTGCTTGCCATACTTTTACAGTTACAAGGACTGTTATCTGTTATGACTTCAAGGAGCAGGAAACTTGAGTTGGAATCACAGAAATTCACACAAGCCGCTGACGTGTTCCCGCCTTTGCCCAAATCTGTCCTGGTGTTTCAATAACTTGCACTGGGGACTTGTTTTGCCATCAGATGTGGTTATCAGAGGTGTTAGAGAGAAAAATATATAAGTTAAATATTACCTTTCTCAAGGTAAATTTGAAACAGTAAGACACATTCATGTGAACACACCAAAAAAAGAGTTTGAGGTGCTGAGTGTTATTTTACACCTGGGATAAAAGAGCTCTTTTTGTATGTGTCTTAATAGCAAAAGTGCAGCCTTGTCTTACCAAAAGAATTACCAAAGCCTATGAAAAAACTTGTAAACTCTGCCCACCTTAAATCCCTTCGCACCTCTCCGTCAGCGTCTTTTGTCTTGTAAATGTGTTGATAAGCACAAGCAGCAAACAGCCTGCTATACCATCCCCCCCACTGCTGCAGAAAGAGCAAAAACCTCTCCCAGTTCAAGCCTTGATTAATTTGGAGTGAAATGCTGGAGTTTTAGAAGGGAAATATTTGGAATACATACATTTCATGTCTGTTCTGTGTCTACAACAATCTATGTAAACACATCGTTAAAATAGAAACGTTTTTTCATGTTTAAGTGTCATTCATTACTAAAACATGAAAAACGTTTCTGTTTTAACAATGTGTTTACATAGATTGTTGTAGACATGGAACACATACGAAATTATTTACTCTATACAATTCTAGGTAGCTCACTCCCAGATAATCAAAGCTGTAACTGGGAGAACTTCTTGCTCTTTCTGTGGTGGTGGTGGGGGATGGTATAGCAGGCTGCTTGCTGCTGATCGACACATTTACAAGACAAAAGACGCTGATGGAGAAGTGTAAAGGGATTTAAGGTAGGCCAGATTTACAAGTTTTTTCATAGACTTTGGTAATTCTTGTGTTAAAGATAAGAATGAAACTTGTGAGTAACAAATAACTGCAGACATTTCAGGAACATAAAGACATCACTGGCTTAGCATCAACTGCTGTCATTGTGTCATTCCAAACTCTGATCACGGCAATGCCACACACAGTACTACTATGTCTGGGACAATAACCTAACTGAGCCAAAGTAAAGCAGCAATGCGTACTGATCATGACACTGCACATTGGTCAGGCACGTAAGTGAGAATTTCACCATTCTTCCATACACATGACAGTGAACTTGAACTTGAACAGGTTATCTTAGATTATCAGCCTACCCAATGTATCATGACTTGTTTTTAGTGGTTACTCTATTTTAGAAGCACGAGGAAGGCCTAATAACTTTCCAGTGTTTTCATTCAGTTACCAAAATTTACACAAACGTTTTATTCTATAGAATGCTAAGATTGCACTCTTTCTATATTTCATGTAGTCTGAAATCTCCTAAACTCCATTTGTTCTAGACCATCTTGGAAGAAAAAATTAACTGGATTAACATCATACGCAAATATTTTTTACACATTCTGTAACTTCTTACAATATTTTAAAAATTTTAGGTAGGGATGTCCGCTGTTGTTACTATTAACCCAGGTATTCCACAACAGGCCAGATTCTTTATCTGTTTTTTCAAATATCAGTTCCTTAAATGTTAATAACATTCTTATGTTCTTAATAAATGCCTTTTTAAATATTAATTGATGTTAGAGTTGGTCATTTTAAAATTACGGTGGCTACAAAATTAACTAGAACACTTCCTATAAATGCTGAATGTACTGTATATGAGAGAATGCTCTATGTATATTCCCACAGAGCAAATATGAAGTTTATCTTTTGCTTTATCTTTCTTCTTTATCATTTTTTCATTTTGCTCTGAAGTGGAGAATATACTTCGCCAGCAGAGTGTTTTCAGTTTGTAAGGCATCCCATAAACAAGATAATCAAATATATGCTAATATAGAATAGGTAACATAGCATAAACTAGTAGTTGCAGTCAGTGCTTTATTATAACTCTATCATCTGTGAACATGCTGGCAGGCGTTTGGGGTGTTGCTAGGGTCTGTGAGCTTGGGCAGATTTTATGACATCTAATGCACTGTTTGCTTGCTGATGTCAGTTAGGAATATATATATCACAGTGGATGTATTGCTTTTATGATCAGGGTTAGAATAGTGGAATTTTGAAATACCGCTGCGGTTTAGAAATGTGAATATAATAAACACTGGGCCAGTGTTTGATGTGTTTCTGATGTGAAGTTGTGTAACTAAGCAAAAAACAACATCTACTTCTACCTGACTGGTTAAAGTATGTTGAAGTACACTAAAACAATTGTACCTCTGAGGAAAGTAGAGGTCCACCAACATGTGAATGATAATGCAGCTACCTTTAAATAAAGACGATGGATTTATCTTTCTTCACTGCATTTTTCTGTAAATGGGCTTCTTTCAACTGACTAACAGCGATCAGCATTAAAATAATTAAAGCTAAGTACCATTCTTCATTTTAGTTTTATAAGTCCTCGTTTCACCATGGGGGTGAGTAAGAGACATTTAACTTCTTATTAACTGAATACTGTTTTTTAAAAGAACTTAAATCTAAAGCTAGTGGCCTTTGCTGGATTATAAGGAAATGCACCATATCAGCCTATATAATGCATAAAAATGTATAGTTCATAATTAATGAAAATATCTATGGGACAAAATAGTAATATATTAAAATGCAAAATATTATGTTGGATGACAACTGTTGAAATGAAAATCTTTGAAGAGGGATTTATTTTTGGTAATTAACTTGATGTTGCAAGTGGGTATTTTCAGTGTAGAAGGTGAGAGTTGCCTAAATTAATACACTTCACTTCATTCTCAAGTTTGTTAAGCATACTCACAGATTTTTCTTTTGCAACTGTATCATTTTGCTCCTCTATTTCACAATTTAATTTGTCTTATTTGTCTTATTTTTGTTTCTAAAATCATAAACTAGTAGACCAAAACACATTTGTTTTCCTTAAATATCCTTAAGTTTTGCATATGACTTAAATTATTAAGTAATATACAAACTTTAAAATGTACTTTTTGAGCACTCAAAGTCAAAGATTTGTCCTGAGATTGTTCCAAGGTAGCAAGTGATCTCCTATAAAACGCTGCAGCCCATTTGATACTTTTTTTTATTACAGATTGTACTTCAAAAACATTGCTGACAAAGTGAACAATGCTTGGCTGGAAAAAGTCAGAGAAATATTTTTGAGTTTACCAGGGGAACTGAAGTGCCCATATTAGGATTCATTTTTAAATATTCTACATCAGTCATTTCTCATCACCTAATCTACCAAATGTTTCCAACCCTTCATTAATCAGTAAAGTGGCCTTCCAAGAGGCAGTTTTCACAGGAATAATGAGAAAAAAAGTAATTGTTTGGCACAAGCAAAAAATAATCCAATATTATTTTAATAATTGTTAAAACATCTATTTGGAGAATCAATGTGTAAACAGTGAAAGAGCACCTTCCTTATAGTTATGTACGTGATTAGGACATCATTTCAGTAAGGCAGTTACTAAAACAAATTTTAAATATTTTATTCCTTTCTGTTAAAATTCCATTCTGTCACAGCCAGCTGACACAAACAAATATTTAATATGTACCAATAATTGCGTAGTTTATGACAGGATTGTCGAGATAAAGAAAACGGCTAAAGAGCACATAGTGCAAAACCATACTGCAATCCTGTAAAAACTAAAAACCAAGGAAGCTGTTATGTGTAGCTGCATCTCCTGACTCTAATTCAGTTTGGGTGGGCACTTGCTGGCTTAAATAGATGCTAAATGAACTTCAAACACTATAGTCCTGAAAAGTTTTTTAAAGGTAACAGGCTTAAATAACAAAGAAAGCAGAAGCATTAAACAACAAATGTAGTCAATAAATACAAAAAATACTCTGCAAAAGCATAGAAACTGAAGAAGCAGGTGCCTTTGAATTATTTAGGAAATGAGGGTATGCATCCAGGCCAACTTATATACATACATTCTCAAACATGGACCAAAGTCAGAAGAAATCCTGGACCAGACAAAGCACCATTTCATTACAGGGGGCACAGGCCTCTGAGCAAAGTGCACTTTTGGATAAGAAATCTCAAAAAGTAATGAATTGTCATTGGTGGTGGTGAAAGAGTGTGGGGATCGGGTTAGTACTTTAATTTTTGTTGTTTGTTTCTTTAGTCCTGATTTCACACAAAACAGGAACATGAGTCTTACATGTTACAGCTGTCAGAAACTGCCTATAAAATGAAGAAATGTTCTAGTGTCATAATTCTGGTGTCTGCCAGACAATGATCACTGCCACACCATTAATAAATAATTAAATAACTCAGCCATTTCAGAACAAATGAATATTGGAAAAGTAACTTTGTTTTCCTTTTTTTTTTTTTACAGAGTTTGCTGAAGACGGCACACTTTTTTGTATCATGGTGTCTACAATATTGTCCTCAATGTGTATAAAATTGTTTTATTATTTTATTTTTCATATTACAAAATGTTAAATTTACAATTATACTGTATAAAATACCATAGGAATGCATGATGTAACATTGTACACTATTATTTAAAGTGCTGTATATTCCTGTATATTGCTTAATGGTGATCAATAAAGTAAATAAACCCTATGGAACAAAAGCAAAAAAGAAGTAGAATTTAAAATTTTCATTGATTTAAAGCTCAAGTTCAACTTTATAGTCATGTGTAATGTCTCCTCAGAATATTCACAATAATTCAATATCAGTAAAGACACACACACATACATACCCAAACCAGTACATAAAACACAATATCTATCTATCTATTAATACATATTGTAATAACAAAGCAAAGACAGGGAGACGTTTTGGGGCACCTGTAGACAAACCCTGTATAACTGATGTTTTAAAAAAAGAGAAATAAAACACAGGTAAAGCATTATGTTGCGTCATTTAAGATAGGAGTCAGGATATGATTACCACAGATGGCAGTTCTTCTGGCTAAGACCGTTTCCAGCAGGAAGTGGTGGTTTCAGGTGGATGGACAACGGAGTGACGTCAGCGGTGGAAAATACATCAGTCTTCCAGTCTGCGGAGGGAGAGAAAGAGAAGATGTTATCATAGAGTGAGACATTTTAGTCTTTGATTTTTAGTAAATATGAAAACCTTTCTGAAAACATGTCTTCAGTTTATCTTTATAGGTTATTGAGTGTAAATTGATGGGCAGAAATTAGATCTACAGAACAAAACATTGTGCAGAAAGTGAAGGTGTCTGAATATTTTAATGAATCAACTGTATATCTATCTATCAATATATGTATAAACAAGTACATATATAGTATATATGTACATGTACAATGTATACAGTACATATATATGTATGCATGTATGTATGTATCTCTCTCTCTCTCTATATATATATATACAGTATATATATATATATATATATATATATACATTCTCACTGTGTTTTAATGTTATAGTAATTTTCAGTTATAATGAGCTGTTCATAATTTTAATACCCATACACATCCATCCATCCATTATACAACCCACTATATCCTAATACAGGGTCACAGGGGTCTGCTGGAGCCAATCCCAGCCAACACAGGGCGCAAGGCAGGAAACAAACCCCAGGCAGGGTGCCATACCACCTCAGGGCGCCCACACACACCAAGCACACACTAGGGACAATTTACAATCGCCAATGCACCTAACCTGCATGTCTTTGGATTGTGGGAGGAAACCAGAGTACCCGGAGGAAACTCATGCAGACACAGGGAGAACATGCAAACTCTACGCAGGGAGGACCCGGGAAGTGAACACAGGTCTCCTAACTGCGAGGCAGCAGCGCTACCCACTGCGCCACCATGCCGCCCACCCATACACATATTTTTTCAAATCCATCCTAGGTCTATTAGAAAAACAAACTGAAATATTCCTTGTGTTCTATTCACAAGTTTTGGTATACTAAGTATTTTATCAGTCAAAATGTATAAGATCCAGACCAAGCTACAGTATAACGTATTAAAGCCCCATTGTATTAACCACCGTTTACCATCTTATTTGGTACTTTTTGTTTAACCTCAAAGAACCTCATATCTATGACACTTTCTGTTTAAAGCAACTTCAGACTGGATTACCTTTGTTCAAGATTTGATCCCTCCAGTTCTCAGCACTTTGGTCAGCGGCTGTTGTATGTAAAGTGCTTTATAAATAAAGTTGACTTGACTTTACCATTAAGATGATTTCCAGTGAACAGCCTTTTTAAATATTTTCTTGTCATTTTTTGCCTTTCTTACAAAGAGTCCAGAGTACTGTAACTGAATTCAAAAGATTACAGTACCCCACAACCCTGAGTTCAAGAAATGGATAAATGATAGCTTTAGAGAAACATTTAGTTTTGACAGTATCTGTGACAATCTGAGCTTTCCTTTTGTTTTCCCACAGACTCGATAATATTTCACTGATTGATTGGTCATTAACACAAAACTGAAAATGATAAGGTTTTTAAACAGGGTAAGAGATTGATTAAGTTATTATTTTTCATACAGATATGATACTATGCTGAAGCAGCAGACAGTATAATGCGCCATCACTGCAGTTTGGACCTTATTCCCAAAGATTGGAGTGTTTTCATGGGTTTTTGTGGTTTTCCTAAAAGGGGCTTAGTTTCTAATTGTAATCAGACAGATTCTGTCAGGTCAACTGGGTGACTTTAAATAGCTTCAGGCTATGAAACTGTGATTACACGATTGACAAATTGAACAAAACATGTTTAATAGTTACTTCTAATGTGATAATTGCTACTATGTATAATGCGTACAATGAATATGATCAGTGTAAAAGAAGATGAAAACTCATCATACTAATACAAGGCTTAATTTTTGTGGATGTTTGTAACATACCTTTATTTTTAAATAGGATGTTTTGAAAATTCTACTTCAACTCTTGCCTTTGGTCATTTTCTTTTAGGGCAAACTCAAATCTAAAGTTAATAGCTTAGAAAATAAATTAATATTAAAGTAAAGTAATGACTTTGGTGAATCATAGTGGTTAGTTATGTTGCCTCACACCTCTTGTAGACTTGATAGACTGTATTTGTGGAGTGAGTACATTCCCCCCATGCCTGTGTGTGATGTTTCCCAAGTACTCTGGTTTTCCACTCACATGGTAAAGGCATAGCAGATACTCTGAATTGTGGCTCTAAAACTATAACCGCAGTCTGACATCCTGTGCTGGGTTGTTCCTGTCTCAAATCCAATGCTGCCGGGATTTGATTTGGCCTTTTTGTGACTCTGAAATTGAAGCCAGTTCATAGATGAACAATGAGTTTTGATCATTTTTTTAATCTGAGGCTTGTAAATAAAATTATCTGTAACATATGCCTAATCCCATTTGGACCCAAACAAGCACTAACCAATTTGTTTTTACAGAACGACAACTTGCAGGATAAGTACTTTTTATATTATTAACTTTAAAAAGTGACTTTGCAAAGTATGTTTTTGAGAAGATTTTTAATACACAACAATTTAATTTGATCTAAAAAACTCATTTCACCACATTAGTACATTGGAACTTCCTCATGTCACCTCCACTACATTCTTTGATATGTTTGGCAACACTTGAGAAATCTGTTTATGTAAATTACATCAGCAATTCATATTATCACTGTGAAATTATAATTCCTCCATTTTGATTAAGCCATGTGATACTGATTAGTGATGCCATCTGGAATCTCAAACCAACTTTTGATGTGAAATTTTTCAGTATATTAGAAAGAATGCACAAGGTGGTATCAACAGTGAATAACAAATGTCTCCCATCAGGGTCAAATGCAAGCCCATCTCTTTAAGTAAATGTTCCAAGGAGACTTTATTTTAGCACAATGAGAGCTATGAAAAATGGAATCTCTTACAACTCATATATAACAGTATCTGACTCAGTTAAATTCAAACATAAGCTGATAAATCAGATGTATGCATTCCCTGTACAGCAAAATATTCTCCTTTGCTTAATTGAGACTACAGAGAATCTGTGGAAGCATGAAGTCTGTGCTGTTACAGTATACTATTGTTGTTACTTACTTTTAATATTGTCTAAAAGAAATAGTTCAGCACATAAATATACATTGTCTATAAATAAAAAGTCAAATTTCCCAAAGCCTGTACTTGTCTATTTGATGTTAGTTTCTCTCACCTTTTCTCTTGTACTTTTAAAAGGTGTCTGTCCCTTTTCCCATCTGGTTTATCATAGTGAGTGATTGATCATTAAATTTATCTTTTTAATGATTATTTGTTAGGCAAGGCTATGGCTGCTGCAAAAACGTTTCCATAGTACAACTGAAGCTAAACCTTACTGGTAAACAGTTTGAGTGAACTTAATAGCAAGCTTTCACACAACATTCACAATCTCCAAACAAAACTTTTATTTATAACTAATATAAACCCTTCTGGAAATGAAAAACAAAAAAAATCACTTAAAATGGACCTAGCAAGTACAGTAATATTTTAAATTGTGGTATGGGATCCAAGTTAACACAAATTCCTGAATGGAATTCAAATAACACTTATTAATGATCATTCAGCTGGTCTGCTCTGTCCTTATCTACCTCCAAGATTAACTTTAATGGGGGAAAATACGGTGAAGGTTTCGAGCACTTTGTGGTCTTTGAATGCCTCTGACTAAAACGCACTGCAGTATTGAATGAGGTATGTTTTCTGCTGTGTACTAATGCCTTTGGAACACCTTTTCTCTGGACATGCATATACAATATTCTAGGGTACCTTGCTTTTCTCATTTATTGAACTTATACAAATTCGTTAGAATTATGTTGCAGAACAGTTGAGCATACCATAAGTAGTGTACAGTATTTCATATCATATTCAAATTCAGCTTCAAAACCATCCCTAGCCCATCTGGGGAGAATCTATTATGTTATTGTTCCTTAAAGATAATGAAGCATATAGAGCAGACCTGGGCATTGTATGGCCTGTGGCTTAAATGCGGCCTGTGGTCTGGTTTTTCCTGGCCCATGAAAGGTGCAGATGGCAAGTATTTTCTTGGGTGTGTCATTCTGCATTATAGCTAGATGTGACCGTGCAGACACAGATCAAAATTGATATGCATGGGAAATTGCGGGAGATCGCATCAGAGAGAGGGATGGTACAGAGACTGTTCATATTTTATTGAGTAAAGGAAGATGACACCTGTTCTTAATCTGCATCCCGTCTAAATTTTCTGCAAATACACAACAAAAATTAGCAGTAAAAAATGAAAACTTAATGCGGAAAACAGATCATTCAACACATCCTGGACTCCTAAGTATTTTTTTTACAGAGGTTATCTGTTTAGTATGCAAAGAGCACATCACTGCATTTGAAGATTACAATTTGAGCCATCATTTTGAGACCGAGCACACCAAAAAATACAGACATTTATCTAAAGAGGAGAAAATGAGGACCGCAGAGGAATTGTTAGCTAAACTGCAAAAACAGCAAAGTCATTTTTCAAAACTTCATACAGCAAAGGAAGGAACTGTAAAAAATAGCTATATATTAGCCAGAAAAATTGGCAAAAGAGGCAAATTGTTTTCTGATGAAGAATTTTTTACAGAGTGCAATCCTCTGCCCAGAGAAGTTAGGACTGCAGTGGGAAAAAATAGTCGGTGTGACAACTTATGGTTCTCCTAATTTGACAGTTAAAAATGTTGGACTATTAAGAATGATGCAGGAAAAAGTGGCTGAGATTAAGCCAGTCCAAAAACTCATATTTGCATTGTATGATTCTCCATGAAGTGCTGTGTAAATCAATGCTGAAAATTTATCATGTGGTTGATCTTGTAATATATACTGTAAATGTCATGGCTAGGGTATTGTCACACTGTTGGAGTCGCACGAGACTGATCACACTGATCTGGGCTACCACACAGCTCTCAGGTGGCTAAGCTTGGGCAAAGTGCTTAAACAGGTCTGGGATCTGAAATCAGAGATTTAGGAGTTTTGTCAAATGAAAAGAAAACCCATCCCTGAACTAAGCAGCACTGACTGGCTTTCAGATGTAGTGTTTGCTGTTTACGTGACTGCACTTATGAATCAACTGAAAACAAAATTGCAAGGTAAAGATCTTTTTGCACATTTTTGCACTGCTTAGTCAAGACTTTCATGAGGAAGCTGCTGGTTCTCTCTTAACAAGTAGAGAGGAACACATTTACATACCTTCCCACACTGAGAGGGAGGAATCTGCTGATCAGCCTAAGAGATATACTGTACATCCATGTTTCAGGCACTGCATGGTGAGTTTTCCAGGCAATTTGAAGACTTCAAAGCAGAGGAAACTGAAATGTTCGTCATTTCCTCTCTCTTTACATGGGATGTGCCCCAAGTGAGGTACAACTTGAACTTATAGACTTGAAGTCTGATGCATAGCTGACAGAACACTTCAAGTTGGTGCCACTACTTACATTCTACAATTCTCTCAAAAAGGAGAATTTCCCACACTTGAGAAGACTAGCTTAGAGAATGCTTGTCCTTTTTGAATCAACATACAGTACATATGTATGTGAACAGACATTCTCAGTAATGAGATTTAACAAATCCAGGTACAGATCTTCTCTCAGTGATAACCATCTGTCTGCTGTACTGTGAATAGCAACATCAGGAACCTGAATTCAGTGCACTAGTTGAATCTCATCAAAGATTTAATTCTTCCCAATATATTGTCAAAGTTACAGAGACAGTAAATACGCTATCAGTGATTAATGCTGTAAAATGTGTTTTTTTATTTTTTTGTTGTTGTTTTACACAATCAGGAATTGTAAATTGTGTTAGAAAGCATGCTATAGTGTGCATATGTTCCATGTTTCAATAAGTCAGACAAAATCTATTAATATGTGGTCTATATTCATTTTATTGTGGTGAAAAAAAGACATTTAACATGTATACTATAATAAAACAGTTGAAAGAATGTGTTCTGCCTTCCTCAACAAGCTGGTTTTCTCCTGTGGCCCCCATTAAAAATAGTTGCCCACCCTGATCTAGAGGGTTAACAGATACCCAGCATGTTTACTTAAGGACAACATCAATAAAATCTTGCCACATTCCAAAGAAGCTTTGGACAGTTCCTTCAGTAGAAAATTTGATTTTTTTATAGAGAATATGAAATGTTTCCCAATGTGCTATAATGGTGGGATAGGGATTCTTTCCAAATGAGTAAGATAATGCAACAAGTGAGCAATGTAGTGTATGATTTCACAATATACTCTTTGTTATGCAACATAATCCCAACTGTTAACATTAAGAGCATTACTAAAAGTGTAATAGTCATTCAAATATTGCCTCAAGTAGTGTTTTGGTTTCTTTTTAAGTATTGTCTGAAAGTTTAATTGTCCTAAAACATGTGACCAGAAGAGTGGGATGCCTGAGAAAAGGGCCCAACGGAGTAGTCACTTCTGGAGTTTACAGGATTCCAATCAGCAACCTTCCGGTGCAGATCCCCAGCCAAACAGTCACCACTCTGCCATAGCAGGAGTACCTATAAAAGCGACAACTCTGCATATTTGCACATGCTTTTTCTAACTAGTGTCGCAAAAGGTAAGTAATTCTTTTAAGGATAGTGAGCCATGATCAGAGAATCCATCCACTGCGGCATTCAGCATCGATGCTACAATATTTATGGTTGTATGTTTCAGGTAAAAGGCTGTTGTCATTTGCTTTAAGCAAAGCTAGTACTAATAGGTTTAAATTATTAGATTTGTGATTTTTTTATATAAAATGTTGCTATGCCAGTGGTTTTCCTGTTCTGTTAAGTCTGTGATAACATCTTGAATATCAGAAAGGCTCAGAGATCCATCCAGCTCTTCTATGCAGGGTGCATCAAACTATGGTATTCCAAGTTTAAAAAAAATATGCTTTATAAATGTCTTACTTTTAGCCAGATGCTTGTAGCAATTGAAGTATTTGCTGATCTGCTTTTCTTATGTTCAATAAGTTCAGTTCTGTTAGGTATGTTAATCTTTTCGTGTAAACTTCAGTAGCATGAAATTTTAGTTACAGAGATATCAACAATTAATTCAGATGCCTTCCTGGCATTCTGATTCATTTTTGCAGGAGGTGTAAGGTGTTAATTGTCTCTTTGAGTACTTCTTAAATGCTTCCCATACTGCTCTTGCTGATATCTCTAAAGAAGCATTAGGCAAAAAAAAAATGAATCAAGAAGGATTTATTATTAAGGACCATAATCAAAGTCAGCAATACAGACAGAGGTTGAGCTGGGAAAAAAAATGTTCCAAAAGACCAAAGAAAAAACATGTAACACAAACCACTTGGCCTAGGATTGTCAAAGGTTGCTGCTAGCAAAACAATACTCCAAAATCTTACACCATGAAGGTCTTTTAGTATATCCAGAAATTCTGATTACACAGGATTTGTGACAATGACTTTTATACTGTTGTCCATGTCATATGGAAGATAGGAAATGGCTTAGTAATGCACAGCAGAAAAGAACACAATGGAGACAACCATAGAAAAATGAACAAGAGATGTAAAAATATTAACCAGGTTTCTTTTAACGCCCGTTGATGCATTCTTTGTGTGATTTTGGGTCTTTGTGTGATTTTGAGCCATACAAAAATAAATTGTTGTTGTTCTTGTTAAAATAACACAACTAGCTCAAAAATTCCAGGGGCTTCATGTATAAATGGTCCGTATGCACACAAATGTTGTGTTCGCTTGCTGCCACTCTCACTTCGAGATGTATAAAAACTAAATTTGGTGCAAAGCCACACACATTTTCATGGCAGGGTCCCCTCTTGCATATGTAAGTTTCTTCTCGTTTTTGCAAAGAAGTGTCAAAGTGTCAAAGCACTGCTACTATTTCTGTGGTTTGATTTTCTTTTTTAGATTCACATCTATGATGTGGGTTTTATCAAATACACCAAAATTAATTGCATATTTTTTACAAATTTAATTCACTTGATTGTAATAATTCTGTAATAAATATAATCGTGCACGGAATGGCCAAACTATTCCAACTACCATGGCATCTTTAGCGTTGTTAAAAGACATCACAAATGGAAGAAATAGAAGAATGCACTTATTTATAGATGATGATGACTTGCTTCTAAGTTGATTTCGATTTCCAAGAGCTATCCTCTTGGGGCTGTGTGCTGAACTGGTGCCGGCTTTAAAAAGGCAGACTTTAAGGATTTGTGCTCTACCTGCTCCTTTGCAAATTCTGCCCACTCCTGGGTTTTTAGCCACAGGAGCTTTTCAATACAAACTTGCTGACTGATAGGGTATTTATCAGTCATCACTGAGTTGTGCCATGCCAGCTGTATAGGATGTTATTATCTGCTTGTCATTCAGATACATAAGATTTCCTTACACTGTAGCTGAACTGGGAAACATCAAAGAGCAATTCGCAGCAATGTCAGGTTTTCTACATGTAATTGGAGCAATCAATTCCACACACATTGCTATTGTAATGGCGCTGGACAAGTTACATTAGCCAGGGATGAATCACCAAAAGAATGAGCTGACATTACATCATATATAGCAGGGGAGCTTATAAAAATGGCAACTCCACACAGTTGCAGGTGCTTTTTCCAACTAGCGTGGCAAAAGGCAAGTAGTTCTTTTAAGGATAAACAGCAGAGAATTGATCCGTTGTGGCCCTTGGTGCTGACGCTACATTATAAAGATGCCTTCACAGAATGAATTTGCTTATGTAAATAGAAAGCATTTCCATTCTATTAATGTGCTGCTCTATAGTACACAGAACATGTGCATTTACAGATATATTTTGGCACACAATTGTGGCTTGCCCGTACCTGAAGAGACACTATATGATGAACCTGACCCTGACCCACCTAATGATCAGTCAAATTGGACAGCATTACAACTTAATTTGAATGTAATTAGCAGAATGTAAAAACAGGTAATCAGATGCAGCATGTATTTTTTAACCATTTCATTTATCGTCAATATCACATAGTACAGCCCTTATATTCCTTAGTTTATTGGCCACATCTCTTACAGCATCCACTATTGCAGTTTGTGACACAGAATAGCATTCATCTGCATACATCCAGATGGTCGTCCAGTGGTTTCCGAGGCAGAGGTGTTTGTGTGGCAAGCACCCAAAGACTTGCTCGGCACAGCAACACCATTATGTCATCAACACAGGGTTCAGCTGTTGTAATACTGTCTCAAACAGAATAAACACATGGTGATCTGCAACTCTTTTCACGTTGACTAAATATCTGACCACTTCTTTTTTATTTTGGGCACTGTGTGACTTTCTGAATTTGAACTTTCAAGTGTCTCCACCACGCCTTTGTTGCTTATACCACTGCTTAAGCCAACAAATTGTGTGTTTGTCCTTGCCTCCACTTCGCATTCACAGAAATTCTTTTTTTTCATGTGCTTTTGCCATTGTCTTTTAACCAAACACTGAACGAAAGGTGATATTTATATCTATTTACTTAATAAAATATTCAAAATTCTGGAAGGAGTCAGGGTGCACTGAGTCCACCGAAAATACAGAAATACATATTTAAACTTTTCCTCTGGAATCACAAAATGACTGAATATTTCAAAATCACAAAAAGAATGAGAGTATTTCTATCACTTTTTGGAATTTCCTGTATAAATTAGATTGCTAATTCTGCCAGGAGGAGGCTCTAATCTTCTAGGGAGTTTTCAAATGTTTGTGATGCACCATCTGTTGAAATGACAAATGCAAGGCATCCTGTATGTCCCTGACATATGCCATTTGACATGGTATTTGTAAAAGCAGTGTTAGTATATGTGATGCAGCATCTGTTGGAATTAGAAATGCATTGCATTTTATTGCTACAAATATTAGCATAGGTGGTGCAGTGGTAGTGCTACTTTGCAGTAAGGAGACTGTGGAAGATTGTGGGTTCGCTTCCCGGGTCCTCCCTGTGTGGATAGTGCTTTGAGTACTGAGAAAATTGCTATATAAATGTAATTTATTATTATTACCATCTGTTGGAACGACAGAGACATAGCACATGGACACACAGACATATGTTCTTTTATTAAGGTGGATGGATGTGTAATAATATCAACATCCAAGTTTCCAGATAAACTTAAAACAAATCATGTGTTAGATTCTGGAGGATTTTTACGGAATTAGGACTTTTATTGTGCTTTCATTTGACATAATTCAGATGACTTATTGGGCTCAGATATTTTGGTTTTGTTTTGATATCCTGGCATTTCCAAGTTTGTAACTGTTGACTTATGTGCTTTCTTTCCCCCTCAGTCTCTATCTCCAAGTCCAGAATTACCCTTTTACTGTATTTTGGCCTGTCATTTACAGTTGGGAGTATGCATTGTGACCGATGTCGCTGCTGGTTAGCCCATAACAGTTGCCCTTAATGGTGGCGACCGTTGCTCACATGCAGCTCAGTAGTTCCTCTGCACCATTTTTCCCCCCGCATAGCATTGCCAGTGGCTGCTCTTATGCTCATAACTGTGAGCTGTCTCTCTGTTAAACAGCAAACCTATGGCAAAAAAAAAACAGCTGCCATTCAGAAACTCTCTCTTAAACAGTATTTCAATGAGAAACAAACACACTATTACCTGTCCCCTTTGCAGGATCAGCTGCAAGCTTGAAGGCTTACCATGCAAATTGCTTCTCACAAGAAGCTTAGAACATGTGAAAGACTGTACCCCAGCCAAGCTAACGGCTCACTCTCCTGTCATCTCTCTCTCAGACTGCGTCTGCTCCAATTGGTGCTTTTGAGCAACTGTACCCGCTTAAGGTCTTTGAGTTCTTTTGACCTGGAGGCTGGAGCTGACTGCCATGTTTGACAGCCACATTGTGTGTACAGTTCTGCTGCCGTCAAAACTGTTCTGAATAAGATCTTGTGTTTGTACCTGCCAGTTCACCAATAAAGATTTTGTTCACTGGAAATCTGTTCCCTTTTCCAGTCTCCTGTGCAACTTTGTGCTTGACAATATTTATTCTTTTCTATCTGTCCAAGGCTTGTCAGATTTCTTACATGGAAAGCATTTTCCATATATTTTGTTGTGCAGTGCTGTGAATGACCCTGTAATTATTTTACAGAATGCGAAGAATCACCACTGCCAGTCTCACTTTCCTTGAACTTGATATTACCAAACTAGGAGTTTGGACACTGCTGGGTATTTGGGGTGCATTGACCAGGTTGCCACTACAGAACTTCGTGGATCCTGGTCTGTGTCCATCTCCTCTTCAACCACAGCAGCCAATAGTAAGCCATGTGCCACCTGCTTTTTTCTTTCCCTTTTGGCGTTTTCATACTAATAGTCTGTTTTCTTTGTTCTGAATAAGGAGATGAAAAAATACTTATGTTTAACACTGCATATGTTTAAGGAAACCAGAGGATAACAGCAAACAACCTGTGGGCATGATGTGGACTTCTTAATTGAGAAGAAACCTTATTTTCCTGAGGAAAATCATCATGGTGGGTCAATAATGGTTTTAATAATTTGTGCATCGCTGCAATTGCAATAATTTTTGGTCACATCAAACACAGCTATGTGAGCAGAATGCCTGTTATCTGGAAACTAGAAGAGTAAATGAAAATTATGTGCTACCTTTCATGCTGCAGAAAAGACACAGTCATTCTGTGTAACTGTACAGAAAATGGCAAGCTCTGCTGTCCTTCAGGTTCATTTAGACAGCAAATGTATCAGGCGAGTTTCCCTTCACTGTATGATGTTGCATGTTTACTCTTGCTTACTCTCCAATATCCTACGGTAGGAATGAAAGCTTTATTTGGTTTATCTCAAATCACCTACTGTCTTTAGGCCTGTAGATATTTGATAATAATGTTCATTTTGGAGTGTGATTAAATTTACTGCATAGTATCAAAGTTAATGTGCCTCCCGTGTCATCCTTGTGCGATCACAATGAGAGGACAGCACACTACGTACATCACTCTTGCAGGGAGACTCATTGTCAGTTGCAAACGGCATGGCAATGTGTTTCTCATTACCTCAGTATGTGGTCTGATCAACTTGACACCATGATGTTTTAACTGTCATGGGATTGTGAAAGAGACTGAGTAGCTCTGAGCCCGAATTAGGTGCTTGGCTTGCTCTGATTGATTGGTTGTGCAAGCTGTGTTATGGAAATTCGGGTAACATTTGTATGTATGTGTATATTTATATTTATGCCGAAATCACTAATTTATTGGCAATAATGGCATGGGTGACTAGCACACTACACACTATTTCTTTTCATTAGATCTGTCTCATGTGGGTTCACATCAGTACCCGCCAGAAATGGTTTACTTGATACTATACCAAGACCCTCTAGAAATGTTGGATAACTAATGTGTTCACATCTATTTAAACAAATTAAATTCAAATTAAATTCAACTACATTGCTTTGAATTTAGCTTTGCTATGTTTGACTTTATTGTATGGAATGTTACTTGCTTTTAATAATTTCAATAAAAAAAACTAAACTACAGGGATAATAAAGTAGGTTGAAGACACCTTTTGCTTTTAGAAGCTTGGTTGTTTGGAGACATAGTTTGATCTGCACCTTAAGGAACCTTACCAAGAGTATTAAACACTGAAAGTATCTCAAGCATCTGAATAAAATTATATAAAGGAAGCACTGCTCTGAGAGTACAGGATGTCTCAAGCATCTACTGTATGTCTGATGGTGCATGAGGCTATCAAGTCAGGGCTGGTCTTAACACTTAGTATGAAATGTGTTAGTTTATTATGATTAGTTAAAATTATTTTGCTGCCATCTGATCTTCCAGACTGCTAACATATATTCTTTAAATTCATTAAATTGTTGATTTCTCAACTCATTGTCATTCCAAAGCTTTTTTCTTTTTATAATGCAAGGAATTTTAAGAATTATGTAAATTTTCTGTGTGTAAAGATCAACTGCCCATAAATAGTTATGTATGATTTAAGAGGCACCAGAACATTTTATAATAATTTGCATCTCATTAGGAGGCTGTATTTTAAATATTGTTTTGAGACACAGTAAAAGTCAGAGCAAATAAATCTCATTTAAACCTGCTCATGATTTACTGCCAACCATTGCTATTCATAAAAATTGAATAAACCAGAGAAAATCAGCATTTTGCAAATAGATCAGTGTTCTCTAGCATACCAATGGGATCTACTTAATCACAGGGCACACTTGTTTGCTTAAGACAAAGCAGTCTTAACATAATGAATGTCCATTGATGGTATAGTACAGGCATGTCAAACACGCGGCCCCTGGGCCGCATGCGGCCTGCAACAGGAATCTGTGCGGCCCGCATGACAGATCCAAGTTAGCACTAAACTTGTACAAAATGATTATTACCGTTTGTGATTGAATCATTCTGCATCTTCAGTGTTACTTATTGACTTTTCTTACTTCTGCCTTCTGACAAAAGCGCGTTTTCCCATGGCATTATGGTACCGGAAACGTCATCTGCTAATATAGCAACGAGCCTTGTCCAAAGTTAATGACATCAAAACTGAAGTGCTAGGCTGCAGCAGCCTGGCAGCAGGGGCGGCCTTAGGCATGTGCAAACTGTGCACCTGCACAGGGCCGCCACGCCAATATATATTGAATATAAAACAGAAAGAGAAAATAACGACACAGCTGACGGCAATGTGGCCGAAAAACATTGTGTTTCTTGTTAAGTAGTACGCTGTATTTACTAATATCGATTGAATCAGAGCAGTAAGCTATTAGTAGTATTATAAGGTTCTGCCATAATGAGAATATCATGGGCCGCCACTTGGTTTTCAAGTTATGGACACACGCATATAGAAGTGTGTCATGAGCACAAGGCGGCTATGCAGTGTCCGCAACGGACAGGCGAAGGTACATTGATTCTTTCTCTGCCCAGGGCCGCCACGAGCCTAGAGCCGCTACTGGCTGGGCTGCTGAGACTGGCCACTGGGCAGAACTGACCATCACGTGTAGTAATAGCTCGCATATTTTCACGGTTTTTTGCTCTAGTTTTATGTAATTTTGTGCTAGTATTGTAACAAACAGTTAGTGCAGACTACAGCTGAAGATCTGAAGTGGACGCGAGAAGTTGGTGAGTTGTTTATTAACAAATTTTTGTGATTTTGAGTTTGTAAAATTAGTGTAGGTCAGGGGGCTTTTTGCACATCGGCTTATTTTACAATATAAGCTTTGAAGTAAACTTAGTAAAGTAAAATTAGATTTTTGGAGGATTTGTTTTCCAACTTGAATTACTGAGCAATGAATTCAGTGAGCGTTTTCGTGATTTCAATTCACACGAACAGGACTTCCGCTGTTTACGTCACCATACTCTTACAACGTTGAGAATGCGCCTGAGAATATCCAAATGGAATTGATTGAACTGCAGTCAGATTCTACTCTGAAGGCAAAATACAACGAAGTTGGTGTGCCAGGCTTGTATGCTTACCTGCCATCCTCGTATGTGTAGATCCTTAAGTTGGCATCGAGAGTATTGCCTATGTGCAGAAGCACTTACCTTTATGAGCAATTGTTTTCGTTAATGAAAGCTACCAAAACCCCACATCGTTCAAGACTTACCATCGAGCACCTTTCATCCCTTATAAAAGTTGCAGCTGCACAAGATTTCAAGCCTGATATTGACGAACTAGTTACTAACAAGAGATACCAAGTGTCGGGACAAAAGAAATAGATCTCACACTGTAAGACTCCTATATAAGCAATGAATATAATATAGTAATATAAGGACCTAGCTAAGAGACTAAGACTCTTAATTGTACGCTGTTGTATGGAGATTGTATGGAAATAAATTGCTTTTCTTCAAACTTTTCAGTATTGGAAAGAAAGCTACAGTAACTTTGTATAATAGTATTTGTTACAGTGTGGCCCGCTGACACACGTATGGCAGTCGAAGCAGCCCACCAATGGTAGTGAGTTTGACATGCCTGGTATAGTACACGTTATCAATTTATTAGCCTAACTTTATTAGGTTTTATAATACTAGGGTGCTGTACCGTGTTAGCCATTATGAATGTAGAGAAAAGCCAAGCAAAATGACACCTTTTATTGGCTAACTAGAAAGATTACAATATGCAAGCTTTCGAGGCAACTCAGGCCCCTTCTTCAGGCATCTTTGATTACATCTTGCCTGAAGAAGGGGCCTGAGTTGCCTCGAAAGCTTGCATATTGTAATCTTTCTAGTTAGCCAATAAAAGGTGTCATTTTGCTTGGCTTTTCTTTAGGTTTTATAAGTTACACCTGTAAAGTTTGCAATTTGAGGTTGTTGAAGGATTCAGAATGCAACAGTACCACCCATGTTCATACTTCTTGTTTATGAGCCTAGCTTTGTGCTATAATTCGTAATCAATAACTTTTGCCAGTTTACCAGTTTCAATTCAGTACAGTTAAGCATCAATGGCTGAAAATATGGAACGAGGAAACGCTTTAAAGCAGGTTTGCTATTCATTGTGTCGCCAGTTCATGGTAATCATATACTGTATTTTAGTATTCTTTAACTTATATAGTGTTTAGGCAGAGTTTTTTGATATTCTGGCCTCTTGAGACATCTGAATTGTTAATATATGCATCCTTTCATCACCTATCTGTCAAATATCAGCAGTGCACTACTTTTTATGTTAGTTAAAATGAACTTGCCTAATGTCTCTAATTTTCACTCAGTACCAACACCTAAATATATTTTATTTATTAATCAGGGAGATATTGATAGTAATGTATTTCCAGATTTCATTAACTCCTAGATGATCATAATCAACAATTAGAAAGAGGCCTTTCAATATCTGCAGATAAGGAATAGAAGTCAGTTATTCATAATATAAACTCTTCTTCCTCTATTATGGAAAGTATAGTGCATTTCTGCATAAAACTGTGCATTGCTAACACCTTTAAAGATTAAACTACTGTATCTACTTATTACTTTAGGTCATACTATCAATAAAGTATTTTTTGTTAGATAGTGTAAAACTCAGAATTACTCCAAAAATCCATCCTCTAATACCATTAATGCACTGAAAAATCTGCTGTGATCTCCTATACTATCTGATTTATATATTTACATAAAACTCATAGTATTTGTGCTAAGCATGCTTACATTTCATTGCTATATTCATTGTATAAATGAAATTAGTTTTTCTTATCTGTTGTCTGTTGATTATTAGCACATTAATTGTATTGTGTTTAGTTTAGTTTGTATAATTTGGAGGCCCAGTGCCCTATGGTGGGCTGGCAACCTGCCCGGGATTTGTTCCTGCCTTACGCCCTGTGTTGGCTGGGATTGGCTCCAGCAGACCCCCGGTACCCTGTGTTAGGATATAGCGGGTTGGACAATGACTGACTGACTGGAGGCCCAGTAGAGCATGCAGAGTAGGATTTTCTTTGTACAGTGTGACTGACTGTTTACTGCGCATGTGACAATACATTCTGAACTCAACTCAACAGTACTTCACTGCTTTTTTATGGATTTATCTTCCTTAACTAGAAGAATACTAACTCATTCTCTATACCTCAAGAGGAAGAGATACCTTATATTACTGAAAAATAGAAAAACTCTAATTTCCCTTAGAAATAATGGCACAAAGCTTCATCCAAATTTGGCAAGAATCTGTTAATTCTATTCCAATACAGCTTGCTGGGTGCCTGCCTCGGTTTTTTTAGTTTTTGATCTTCTAATAATATATGAGACACAATCTAGGAACAGGTTTTATGGCCCTTTGATTTAAGTAGGGGTGGTTGGTAAGTGCTGACTATGTTTCTTTGTTAATATTCTGATATATATAGTATGTTGAACTTTTGATTGCATTTTTGCTTGCTGTGGTGTGATTTATAAATAAAAATGTCACTTCTAGCAGAAACTAACCCTGACTGTGAACTGACAGTGATGATGAGAACAGTGTTGTGCTCAGTGAAAACAGAGCTGCAGCACACTGCACTGCATCATGTATTGTAACAATGAAAACTGAGAGTCAGACTTTGACATTTATAATTTCCCTAACTAGCAAATATACTACATAGAATGAAAAGTGAAGAAATATTCCTCATGTCTGAAAGTACTAGTGGGAGAGTCATTTCCCGACATTATGCCTTACCAATATAAACTGCTCAAAAAAATTAAAGGAACACTTTGAAAACACATCAGATTTCAATGGGAAAAAACATCCTGTTGGATATCTATACTGATATGAACTGGGTAATGTGTTAGGAACGAAAGGATGCCAAATATCAACCTACAGAGGGCTGAATTCAAAGACACCCCGAAAATCAAAGTGAAAAAATTATGCGGCAGGCTAGTCCATTTTGCCAAAATTTCATTGCAGCAACTCCAAATCGTACTCAGTAGTTTGTAAGGCCCCCATGTGCTTGTATGTATGCCTGACAACTTCAAGGCATGCACCTAATGAAACAACAGGTGGTGTCCTGGGGGATCTCCTCCTAGATCTGGACCAGGGCATCACTGAGCTCCTGGACAGTCTGAAGTACAACCTGGCAGCGTCGAATGGACCGAAACATAATGTCCCAGAGGAGTTCTATAGATCAGTCAATGGTATCAATTCCTTCATCCTCCAGGAACTGCCTGTATACTCTTGCCACATGAGGCCGGGTCTTGTCATGCACCAGGAGGAACCCAGGACCCACTGCACTAGCAGAGGATCTGTCAATGGGTCCAAGGATTTGATCCCAATACCTAATGGCAGTCAAGGGGCTGTTTTCTAGCCTGTAGAGGTCTGTGCATCCCTCAATGGATATGCCTCCCCAGATGATCACTGACCCACCACCAAACTGGTCAGGCTGAACGATATTACAGACAGCATAACATTCTCCATTGCTTCTCCAGACCCTTTCACCTGTCACATGTGGTCAGGGTGAACCTGCTCTCATCTGTGAAAAGCACAGGGTATGATGTGATGTGAAATTTTGCGTATAAGTTGATAAATATTGTGTATGTCTTTATTTGTAACTTAGACAAATCAATGTAATATTAGTGTTACATTATTGATAATAACAGCAATGGTTTGATGGTTTAAGAACCCCTTTAGGACTGAGTCTCTCTGTAATAAGTGCCTCAAACCAGTTTGGCAAGTGTTTCTCTGCTAAAGTCTCTCTCTCAGCCCCCTCAGGAAAGCCAGGCTGCCTAACTGCCAAGCTTTACCTTAACATATGGTTTTGGGGGCAAGTGTGAGGATGTTCTATTCCCCCATTGGTCTGAAGTATGGCTGTTTGGAACTGGCTTGTATCAGAAGCTTTTAAGTGCCATGACGTTGTTGTGTTCAGTTGTAGTTTCTGCCAGAACGTTCTTATGAAATGTGTTACCTGTTGAAGGGATAGTAAAGGAGTCTAAGGAATAAAAGAAAGTCTTCTTGATTGGTGATCGTTCGTGCCTGTCGTAAAATAAAGAAGTTAACGTTCTGAGTTATCCCTGGCTGGATAATTTTTTTACCCTGCTCTGGACATAACAGACATCCTATTGGCTCTAGGGGTTGGACAGAAAATCTATAAATTTACTTACTCCCTCACTCTCTCTCTCTTACCAAACTGATGAATGACCATCTCATGCACCATGAACTGAAAAGGACAACACAATGAAGAGCACAGCTTGGCAGCCATATTGAGACAGACGGCCTGTTCTGAAGAAAGCTGACCACAAATGATGCCTTAACTAGAGACATGTTAAGTAATTAACAAGTCTGTGTGCCGCCTGAAACTACACATCACCATTTATCAGATTGTATGGTTGCCAATATTCAAATGTACTTTGCATATTGTTATTATTTATGAATATTACCAATAATACATTGTTTAAATTGTAACTTAACTCCTGCTTGTCTTTTACTACACCTAATTGCCTGAGGTTATAAATGTAGAAGGAGAGGTGGGGAGAAGTTATATACTATACAGTAATCCCTCCTCCATCGCGGGGGTTGCGTTCCAGAGCCACCCGCGAAATAAGAAAATCCGCGAAGTAGAAACCATATGTTTATATGGTTATTTTTATATTGTCATGCTTGGGTCACAGATTTGCGCAGAAACACAGGAGGTTGTAGAGAGACAGGAACGTTATTCAAACACTGCAAACAAACATTTGTCTCTTTTTCAAAAGTTTAAACTGTGCTCCATGACAAGACAGAGATGACAGTTCCATCTCACAATTAAAAGAATGCAAACATATCTTCCTCTTCAAAGGAGTGCGTGTCAGGAGCACAGAATGTCACATAGATAGGGAAAACAATCTCTAGCAAACAAATCAATAGGGCTGTTTGGCTTTTAAGTATGCAAAGCACCGCGGCACAAAGCTGTTGAAGGCGGCAGCTCACACCCTCTCCGTCAGGAGCAGGGAGAGAGAGAGAGAGAGTTTGTTTTTCAGTCAAAAATCAATACGTGCCCTTCGAGCTTTTAAGTATGCGAAGCACCGTGCAGCATGTCGTTTCAGGAAGCAGCTGCACAAAAGATAGCAACATGAAGATAATCTTTCAGCATTTTTAGACGAGCGTCCGTATCGTCTAGGTGTGCGAACAGCCCCCCTGCTCACACCCCCTACGTCAGGATCAGAGAAAGTCAGTGCAAGAGAGAGATTGAGAAAAGTAAGTTGGGTAGCTTCTCAGCCATCTGCCAATAGCGTCCCTTGTATGAAATCAACTGGGCAAACCAACTGAGGAAGCATGTACCAGAAATTAAAAGACCCATTGTCCTCAGAAATCCGCGAACCAGCAAAAAATCCGCGATATATATTTAAATATGCTTACATATAAAATCCGCGATGGAGTGAAGCCGTGAAAGGCGAAGCGCGATATAGCAAGGGATCACTGTAATACCTTATAAACAGTGGTAAGTCTGTGAGATTTGAGGCATTCTGACAAAAGCTACATATTAATAATACAAAAGGGGAAAGTAGAGTAATATAGAGCTCTACCAAGACAAAACAGGGTACCAGCAGTGGACCTGCCAATTCTGGTATTCTATGGCAAATGGCAATCAAGCTCCACGGTGCTGAGCAGTGAGCACAGGGCCCACTAGAGAACGTATACGGCCACCCTCATGAAGTCTGTTTCTGATTGTTTGGTCAGAGATATTTACAACAGTGGCCTGCTGGAGGTCATTTTGTAGGGGTCTGGCAGTACTCATCCTGTTCCTCCTCGCCCAAAGGAGCAGATACCGGTCCAGCTGATGGGTTAAGGATCTACGGCCCTGTCCAGCTCTCCTAGAGTAACTGCCTATCTCCTGGAATCTCTTCCATGCCTTTGAGACTGTGCTGGGAGATACAGCAAACCTTCTGGCAATGGCATGTATTGATGTGCCAACCTGGAGAAGTTGGACTACCTGTGCAACCTCTGTAGGGTCCAGGTATCGCCTCATGCTACTGGTAGTGACACTGACCATAGCCAAATGCAAAACTAGTGAAAAAACAGTCAGAAAATATGAGGAGGGAAAATGTCAGTGGCCTCCACCTGTTAAACCATTCCTGTTTTGGGGGTCATCTCATTGTTGCCCCTCTAGTGCACCTGTTGTTAATTTCATTAACACCACAGCAGCTGAAACTGATTAACAACCCCCTCTGCTACTTAACTGACCAGATCAATATCCCAGAAGACTCATTGATGCTATACTCTGATTAAAAAGTGTTCCTTTAATTTTTTTGAGCAGTAAATATCATCATGTATTTGTAATAAATGGTCCTTTATGAATAGAAGAGGTATGACATGTAGCTTTTGTTCTTCCCTTCCATGACTGGTTCTTTTGTTCTTCCCTTCCAAAACATAACACAACATTATTTTAAGATAAAAAAACTTGCACCTAAGAGAAGACACTGAGTTCACAGACTCCAGGAAAACCAACTTTATTCAAATCAAAATAGGCAGAGTCAGGGTCTTTATTCAAATGGGAGCTACCACTTTAATACACGCAGACACAGCAAACAAGCAGTAATGGCCCAGGTTTGTAGCCAGGTTAGAATGTTCCTTGCATCAACCATCAGCTGACTAGCATGTTACATGGCAAAGCTATGAACCTGCGGTTGCCTCAGCAATGGACAAGCTATTCCTGCCTGCATTGACAGAGTTTTGAGCTGTGCATAGTTGGGGACTTCCAGGGTCTCAAAAACCTCACTGTACCAATAATATGAACTTCTGCCCTGACCAAGGTTTGTACATTTTATTAAAACACAGAACCAAGCAAGGTTACCAGATGTCTTTTGGAATTAGTTAAAATAACCCAGAAAAGGCAATATTGAAAAAAAAGTAGTGTCATGCCATTTGACTCCCTATTCGAATTTTCAAACGTGGAGATGCTCGATAACAGAGTACACTTTTGCATTTTGAGGAGTTGGGTTGGATTGCTTTCTTACAGCGAGGCTGCAGGTTTACAATACATTTCCAGTGAAAACTGGCAATATATTGCATACTGTTTACCCTAAGCAAGTAATTATTTCATTGTACTCATCACAGGAGACAATAATGAACCTATAAACCTTTAAACATAAAAAATATAACATCCTGGTTACTGCTTACCCTTACTGCAGTTCTGACTGTCAAACAGAAGTCAGCTACTTATAAAAAATGACTCTATATTAAAAGTCCTTAAGGTTCTATGTATTTTAATGTGTTGGCAGCTAAAACTGAAGTTTTTCTGTAACCTTTTTTTCCCAGTCTTTGCAGTATGTTTCTGAATATATAGCCCACATGTTGTCTGGCTTTGGCACTAACAAGTATTTTTTTCTTTAATTTTGTTTACTTTATTGTTTCCCTCCTTTGTCAATTAATTATGCCCTTGAGATGTTTGACAATTTTAAGAGCCTTTACTTTTCTTTCATGAATGCTTCTTCTGACTATTGCATTTTTTCAATGAGTAAAGTTTAAATGTTCATGACCTATCTCATTAGGTTAAGGACCCAAACTCCTACCACCAAATTTGGAGATTGGGTGATACTTTGTTGTAAATTTGTATTGTAGTGACTCAAAGTGTGGGAGAACAGGTAGTTGAGCCACTACAGGGGGAGCACAGAGCTGTGTGTTCTAAAGGAGCTTAGAAGGAGGTGAAATAAATAGCATGGCAGGTTATACCTTGTAAAGGAAAGAAGACAGCTGGTGTAGTGTGAATGCTCATAAGGACAGAGTTTCCCCTTGAATAACAGGAAGGTGTCTCCCATGGCTAACAGCGGGAGTTCATCATTTCTTAACGAGATAATAAACTGTCCTTTACAGGTTCATTTAACAGCTGCTTGTGTCTGTGTATCAGCCCTTCCTCCACTGTACCTTGGTTTGTTACACTGTGAAACAGCAGTGAGATTGAATCACCCAACATCCTGAGATGGAGAATAAGCTCTACACAAACGGTAAGGTTGACCGTGCATTTGCACCAGGTAAGGAGACAAATCACACCAGTCTGCTGCCACTTGGAGTCCAGGTACACCTGCATGAATAACTACCAACAGTGACCGCATCAGATGGCACGACATTATTGAACCAGCCTGATTGCAAATCCGAGTCCTCTTGCAGTAAGCAATTGCTCTGTAGCAGCGACAGCTGTACAAAGTCTGAGGAACCATACGCACTTACTAGCCCATTTTGAAGATGTTGTGCTATCCTCAGAGGTAAGAACTTAGGGCAGAGGGCAGTGTAGTGACTCGATCTGTGAGAGAACAGGCAAGTGAGCCTTCTCAAGAGTAGGTGACACTTTGCAGGGAGGTGGGCAGACCAATGCTCGCTGAAGCAGCCCAAATGGAAGTGCAAAGAATAACACGGCAGGTCAGACACATCAAATGGAAATGAGATAGCTGGTGTGGTGTGAGTGCTCATGAGGACAGAAGAGAAAGAGTGGCGTCTCCTAAAGATTAAGAGCAGGATTTGATCAATCCTTTGTCAGTCCTTCCTTCACCATACCTTGGGTTGTTATTATTTTCTCACATTTTTAAACCTAAAATGTAAAACATCATACAAACTGTGTAATTGTAGAAACTTAATTTTTACTTTTGAAAATCGCCAAAATGCTTTTTTCAAAAGAAACTCAAAAAACACAATTAGAAAGAGGTCTTCTTTCCCATGGAAACCAATCAATAATAAATCAACTGGACAGAAAACAACATACTTGACAATACTTACCTCTAAGTGCAAGTAAATTGTTTCTGCATATGGGCCTTGCATCCCTGTCAGGATGGGTTTTGATTCCTTACCTGGATGGCAGGCCATGGCAGTCAGTGGGCACAAAGGAGGACACGATGCTCCCTGCCTATGCCAGAAGACTGATAAAGAATGGTTTATTGGTTTCTCAGCATAGATGGACTGAAGACCCTTTGTAGCCAGTGCCACATGTACTATTGGCCTTTTCTTAGTTTGCCCTCTCCTTAAATATATACCTTGGAAAATGGGTTGGTGTGGGTTTGCCTCTTATTGGGAATCTGCCCCTTTAAAGAGGAGACACTGTGCAGACAGGACAAATGGCCTAAAGAGAATTTAATTTAAAGGTATGAGGAGAGAGAAGGACATCCGTCCTAAACATTTTACAACTGGCCCTGCTACACTCCCTGCTTTGAGTAAGTCAAAAATCATCATTGAAAAAAAATGTTACATTTTTCCTTTCATTTCTTTGCTGACTATAGCTTAAGATTGTAACATGTTGAAGTTAAAGAATCAATATTGTACAGAGGAAACATAACTCATTATTGCATTTTCAACTAACCCGCTCCTTCTTAATAATACACCATCTTACCAGAACAGAAAGCCTGCTTGTAAGTCACAGAAAAAAAGGACCACCAAATGATGTATCATTAGTTACACATAACACATGTTGGGGATAAGTATGAGTTTATACATTGTGCAGAATAATGAGGCATAATGTTAAACAGATACTTTCATTAACATAAAGAAGTATCTTAACAAAAACAGCCAGAAGGTCTCATACAGTTGTAGGAAAATATTTAAATTTGTCAGCAGTACTGCAGTACTGCCCACAAACTCTGCAACATCCTGTCCAAAACCCGCCAATACAGTTAATGCCTTTTCAGTAGATAGTGAAGGTAATGCTGCAAAGTATGAAAATGAAAGGGCCTGCATTAACAATATGAACGAGTCCATGTAAATTATCTGAAGCTAAATTGGAACATTTCAAGCTGATTTGATCTGGGTGAACTATTTGGAATAAGCACCCGAGGGCAGAGAGCTAAAGCTTTAGGCAACCTTCGGTGCCTTCTGTGATCCTGGGAAATGTGAACTCACTACCAAATAAGATCAACGAACTGGCTGCGCTGGTGAAAAACGTCAGGACACTACAGAGAATGCAGTTTGTTGTGTTTTTGTGAAACATGGCTAACAACTACCATCCCAGATCCTAACGTGGAGCTACCCGGGTTTAGCACAGTTAGAGCAGACAGAGACATAAATACCTGCGGGAAGTGGAAAGGAGGAGGATTTGATCTCTATGTGAATACAAGGTGGTGCAATCTCTGGACATGTAAACGTCAAAATCTCCACTTGCTGCGGGGACATCGAACTGTTGGCCGTAAGTCTGCATCCCTCTTACTTGCCCAGAGAGTTTGGACAAGTCATTGTTGTTATTGTTTACATCCCTCCTCGGGAAGACATGTAGATAGCGGGTCACATCATCCATTCCGCTGTTGCTAAACTACAAACGCAGCACCCCGAGGCGCTTGTGCTAATCGCTGGAGACTTTAACTATGTGATGCTGGACAAAATATTACCTGCCTTCTCCCAGTATGTGGATTGTAACACCCAGGGAAATAGAACTATTGACCTACTCTATGCAAACGTTAAAGACGCATACAGCGCCACCCCGCTGCCTGCGCTTGGGAAAGCAGATCATAACCTGATTCTGCTTCAGCCTCACTACAAACCAAGAGTGAGGGAGCTACCTACAACCACACACTCATTCAGGAAGTGGTCCCGTGAGGCAGAGCAGGCTCTGAGAGACTGCTGTGGAACTATGGACTGGGATATCCTGCAGGGATCATATAGTGAGAACATTGAGGAGGTTGTTGACTGCACTACTGACTACATCAACTTCTGTATGGACATTGTAGTTCCAGTAAGAACAGTACGCTGCTATGCTAACAGCAAGCCATGGATTACAAGTGACATCAAGGGCCTTTTGAACCAGAAGAAAAGGGCTTTTAAAGGCGGTGATCAGCATGAGCTCAAGCACGTGCAGAAGGAACTCCAAGTCCAGCTCAGGGAGGCGAAGGAGCAGTACAGGAGAAAGCTGGAGCAGAAGTTGCAGAATAACAGCATGAAGGAAGTGTGGGATTGAATGAAGATCATCACTGGCTGCAGCTCGAAGCGGGGTGCCACCATCGAGAGAGACGTGGAGAGAGCAAACCAGATGAACAGCTTCTTTAACAGGTTTGACCACCCTAACCCACTCTCACCTCGGAGTACTGCACCCTCCACCCATCCTTCTGCTGATACCAGCATAGTAGAGAGTTTCCCCCCAACCCACAATTACAGCAGCCCAGGTAAGCAGAGAGCTGAGGAGACTTCGTGTCAGCAAAGCAGTGAGTCCAAATGGATTATTGCCAAGACTGCAGAAGGCCTGTGCGTTGGAGCTGGGGAGTCCTCTACAGGGCATCCTCAACCTGAGCCTGGAACAGGGGAGAGTCCCGAGGCTTTGGAAAACATCTTGCATCACCCCAGTCCCAAAGGTATCACGTCCTAGTGAGCTGAATGACTTCCAGCCTGTCGCCCTGACATCACATGTGATGAAGACCATGGAGCGGCTGCTGCTTCACCACCTGAGGCCACAGGTCCACCATGCCCTCGACCCTCTGTAGTTCGCATACCAGGAGAAGGTGTGAGCGGAGGATGCCATCATCTATATGCTACATCGATCCCTCTCCCACTTAGACAGAGGCAGTGGTGCTGTAAGAATTATGTTTCTGGACTTCTCTAGCCCCTTCAACACCATCCAACCTCTGCTCCTTAGGGACAAGCTGACAGAGATGGGAGTAGATTCATACCTGGTAGCATGGATCATGGACTATCTTAAAGACAGACCTCAGTATGTGCATCTTGGGAACTGCAGGTCTGACATTGTGGTCAGCAACACAGGAGCGCCGCAGGGGACTGTACTTTCTCCAGTCCTGTTCAGCCTATATACTTCGGACTTTCAATACAACTCAGAGTCCTGCCACATACAAAAGTTCACTGATGACACTGCTATCGTGGGCTGCATCAGGAGTGGGCAGGAACAGGAGTATAGGAACCAAATCAAGGACTTTGTTAAATGGTGCGGCTCAAACCACCTACAATTGAACACCAGCAAAACCAAGGAGCTGGTGGTGGATTTTAGGAGGACCAGACCCCTCATGGACCCCGTGATCATCGGAGGTGATTGTGTGCAGAGGGTGCAGACCTATAAATACCTGGGAGTGCAGCTGGATGATGAATTGGACTGGACTGCCAATACTGATGCTCTGTGCAAGAGAGGACAGAGCCGACTATACTTCCTTAGAAGGCTGGCGTCCTTCAACATCTGCAATAAGATGCTGCAGATGTTCTATGAGACGGTTGTGGCGAGCGCCCTCTTCTACGCGGTGGTGTGCTGGGGAGGCAGCATAAAGAAGAGGGACGCCTCACACCTGGACAAACTGGTGAGGAAGGCAGGCTCTATTGTAGGCATGGAGCTGGACAGTTTGACATCTGTGGCAGAGCGATGGGCACTGAGCAGGCTCCTGTCAATCATGGAGAATCCACTGCATCCACTAAACAGTGTCATCTCCAGACAGAAGAGCAGCTTCCACTGACAGACTGAGGAGATCGTTCCTCCCCCACACTATGCAACTCTTCAGTTCCACCCGGGGGGTAAACATTAACATCTATCTATCTATCGCCAAAAGTTTGCCATCTGAATTCTTCCAGATAATTGTCTGAAACTTTAAGAGCAGGTGGGGTCTTTACCTTGTTTTAACATGAGCATGGCAATGTTTTGTTATTTTGTGAGGCTGAGCAACTTCAACAATTCTAGAAAAGATGAACAATCTGGAATGATAGAATACACATTGATATGATCTACCATATAATAAAACACTAATGTCTGTGTGCCAGTCCCTCTGAGCAATCTGATTGGTCAATTTGGCGTTCATATGAATGGTCAGTACAGCTTTGGTGATGTGATGAAAGAGTAAGTGCGAGTGTGAGACACACACAGAGGAGAAACGGCACAGGAGGTCTGCGAAGAGTCACCTCCAAAGACGGCAAGTATAAAAGTGGATAGGATACAAGAAAGCTGAAAATAATGACAGAAAAGGTTTTATGGGAATGCGCTTGAGAGATGGAATGCTCGTGAAGAAACGTTCACACACATGTGAATATGGAGAGGAAAGTAGCTAAAAGTGTATACAGGACAAGAGATAGCAAGTATTTTAATATAATTCGGTTACCTGTCTTTGACAGGTAGTGTGGCTAGTAAGTTATAAACTGTTTATTTGCTTTAAGTGATTGATTCAGTTTTAATGGAAGAAATGGTAGCAAATGATTCTAGCTGAGGGCCAAGAGCTTACTGGACTCCAGAGCCCTAATAATGGATTCTCTGAAACTCTTCCATTTGCAACAGAAGTGCATTTAACTCAGCTTCCGTACTTGAAATTTTAACACATCTAAGGAAAATTGTTTTTTTCCCAATTCAAAGAGCAGAAACTTAATTTTTTTTTATTTTAAAGTGATTAAGGTGAGATGTAAAAGAGGCAGAAAGATTTAAAATGTTCCTTTTGCTCCTTCCAGTAGAATCTCTGCTTCCTCCACAGAAATTCCATACAGTAGCAGCATTGTGTTGAACTTCCATCTGCAGACACGAAAAGATCAATGAAAAACAGAACAATGAAAAAAACATCTGACCATCGGTCAGCCATTCCCACCCTTCATTCTTCTTGAGAGTTTTGATGGAAATGAGTGAAAAACTTAACAGAAGGATAAGTGCTTATTTTGTCAATCTTTATTTTTCTCAAACAGTTTGAAAGAACCTTATTATACAGCAGAATCCAATACAAAGTAAATTAGCACTTTGGCAAATCCCAGGAGAGTTGTTATATTGTAGATTTAGAGATAATTCTATTATACACTAATGAGATTACACCGCTCTGAATACCTAATACAAGAAAAAATCTAATAAAAAATAATTATCTTGGAAAATATTTCTGTGCATTTTGTTTCTCTATTTCAGTTTTACTTGAAAATACTTGTTTATAGGTTTAGATGAGGATGGGATATACAGTAAAAGGTAACTCCATCTACAACATATAAATCAACTCTATTTGTAATTGTGTGGTATATTTAATTGAAAAAAGGGTTAAGAGATTTTGAATAATGAAGGGATTAACTTAGTTGAAGTCAAGTAATATGTTTAGCATTAATAATAATTCCTGTTTTTGAAAATTTATTAATAAATTGAAGCACATAAAAGAAAAAGGTCGGAGAGAAAATATGAGGCTGTTAGTGACAGCGCCCCCTCTTGCCCCGGAGGGTTACTGCATACCTGTGATAAGCTTGGATGATGTTCCTCCAATGTGTATGCATGACAATGTATAATATATACAGTAGAGATAGTGTCATATGCCATCCTCTAGGGTCCATCTGGTTTTCTAGAACCCCTTACAGAAGGAGCAGGGACAGCTTTGGATGCTGCAGCTGAGGTTGGCCATCTTCACTGGGAAGGTTCTCTGAGTTGTGGGAACAAAAGGAGAGACTGTTAGGGTGAAATGCGATTCGAGTGTGTCCTGGAGTGGTAATGCTTACTTCAGCAGAGACAAGAAGGTGATCCAAAAGGGCACATGCACAAAAATTAATATATGTAAATGTCTGTAAGATACTTTATAAGTTTGTAAGAACTACCTTACCTTGAAACATCTGTCTTCCTAACCTGAAAAATCTAAGAACATATTCATTATAGTGAAATTGAACTTATGGTAAAATTTAGTACAAGACTAGAGAGTAACTTTTGCACAGCTGCACTTGTCTTCATACACTTTTTTAAAACTACCTAATAATAGAATGTCAATGAATAGATTCCAAGAATAACTGATGTGTGTACATATTTTATTAAAAATGTCTTAGGTTTTCAAAAGAAAGAAGACAATGTGGCTAGTTAGAAAGATAACCATGAAATCTGGATATCTCCATACCTCACAGTTACATTAGAGAATGCAATGGCAAGTGGTTTCAAATTTAGTTTCTAGAGAGTTGAAATGGCTGCACATCTTGCTGAAACTAATTTTCTAATTAGTAGCCAATTCCTAATTAATGGACTATATCATTTAATTGCGTAACTCATTTTACATTTTATTCTGTGGCATTAGGAATTACTTCAAGTGTACATTTTGTATTCTGAGAAAATCAATAAAATCGTCTCTCCGTCTGTTATTGGAACTCTAATCATTTTGTCTTGGACTGTATTCGTTTGTTGGGGTCTGGATTGTCTGTCTACCTGTACACTGAGAACTGTGTTAGATTATTTGGTTTTCCGGAAGAGTGGAGCGCTCCTGAATCAACCATCAACCATCAACATCATCAGTAATTACCGGTAGGACTGTATTTTTCCTTCTCCATATCAACATACAGATCGCTGGACTTAACTTGGTCACTTTTCGTCTTTCAACCTGTTTGGTATATATGGACTTTGCTGTGTGGTGTTTGTGTTTATTTTGTTTATGTGTAATATCACCGAAGGGGTCAGGGGTGGTATTACTGTTCATTACTTATTTCGGGTCATTATATTTGTAATTGTTTGCCATTCCCAGTGTGCTTTATTGTCTCTGTGGTGAGTGTGTGTGTGGGTCGATCCAAGGCTGGGGACGTTCCTGGGATCTCTGCTATTAAAATAAATAAATCACCGTCATCTTTGGCGGTGTGAATCTTAGTGGCCCCTGACCGCTACAGATTTTGGCGAGCCGGGTAGAAGCCAGGTTATTTACGTTCCCTTCTAGCCGACTTTACATTCACATCCGACAGAAGCATGTCTGTTGTAAGCGCAGTGCAGGGCGAGGAGCTTGAGCTGAGTGGACCGCTGGTGGACGTACGTCCGCAGCCTAGGCCACGTCACGTTACGGTCAGAGCCCCTGAGGAAGAGTTGAGCCTGCTGGATTCTCTGTGTGTCTCCAGTCCGGAGCAGCCCGAGACGGATGAGGGACGGCTTCTGCATGACCTGACGTTGCGCGTAGAACAGCTAGAGACGCGGGTGGATCACATCGCCGGCAGTTTTCTCAACCGTGATGAAACCATTCATGATCTCATCGATGCCACAGCCGCCCGAGTTTCCGGTGAGGTGGTTGTGAGGGTGCAGCGTCTGGAGCAGTCCTTCGCGAAGTGTGTGCAGCGCCTGGAAGCCAATATGAGGGAGGAGATCAGGAGGCAGGTGCAGGATAGCTGGCGTGCCGTCACGCAGCCACTGGGGCAGTCGACTCCTTTAGAGGGAGTGGGGATCAACTGGGGACAGTCGTCCTTGTCTGTTGCGATGCCGCGGATGGAGTTCCCTAAGCTGGCCCCTCAGTGTGCACCCACGGGCATTGTCGACTTTGTGGAGGAGGTCGACTTGTTCGTGGAACTGCATCCTCTGAGTGGAGCCGAGCTGCGGGGATTCCTGAACACGGCACTCAGCGGGCCGGCGCGCTCTTGGTGGTTTGCTGAGCGGCACAAGTGTAACACCTGGGCGGAGTTTCGCGCTGCCTTCCTGAAAGCATTCCTCTCAGATGAATACCAGGTGCTGTTGGAAGAAAAGCTCCGGACCTTTGTACAAAAGCCATCGCAGAGTCTCAGGGACTTTGTCTTTGAGTTCCGTGCGTTGTGCCTTAAGTGGCGATCTGACATGCGTGAAGAAGAGATATTGCGACGTGTCCTTGATGCTTGTGACCCTCGGGTGGCGGCTACTCTGAGGGGGGTTGTGAAGTCGGTTGATGAGTTGGTGAAGGTGGGGTCCCGAGTGGAAAGGGACTGGGCGGCTATCGGGATTAATGGGTCTCGAAAGGGTCCCACGTCTCGGGAGGTCCCCTGTCCCAAACCACGAGGAAAAGCCCCAGTGGATCCCCGTGCCGATCTCACCCTGGTGCAAGCCACCTTGCCCCTCTTAGTGCTGCCCGTGCAAGTGCGAGGTGTCACTGGAGAGGCGGTCGTAGATACAGGGAGCACTTATACCCTTATGAAATACAGCTTGTGGGAAAAGCTTAAAGTGCCTCATGAGCAGTTAAGGGGAAGTGCAAAAGTAAAATTCTTTCTTGCGGATGGAAGGGCGCACGGGGCCAGGGGCAGGGTTCCTATGAGGCTCTGCTTACATGAGACACACTGGGAGACAGAGGTTTACATCCTGGAAGATGACCACCTGTCAATGCCCTTATTACTGGGAATGGAGTCTCTTGTGTCGGTAGGTCTGACTATCCATCTGTTGCGGCTGGAGTATGAGTTGCCGGGGGGTGAAGTCCATCGGTTTGGGACGAAGGCTCAAAGCAATCTGGTTTGGCCTAACTTATTCATTAATTATTATTGTTATTATCTCGCGCAGTTGGTGGATGAGCCCAGCCCAGTAGAGAAGGTTATTCTTGAACAGCCGGAGCTCATTCAGCCACTGCTTAGGAGGTGGCACTCGGTGTGGATGGACAAATTGGGTCGGACTGAGGTGGTGTGTCATCACATTCACACAGTCGACCCTGTCCCTGTTCGGCACAGAGCCTACAGAGTGTCGCCTCTGAAAAGAGGAATAATCAAGGAGTGGGTTGACCAGATGTTGGCAGAGGGGGTCATCGAGCCTTCCACCTCGCCTTGGGCTAGCCCTGCGGTGCTCGTTCAGAAGGCCGACGGGACCTACCGATTCTGTGTGGACTATTGGGAGCTGAACAAGAAGACCTTGGATGACGCTTACCCCATGCCACTCATTCATGATATCTTGGAGTCTTTGCATGGGGCAGCAGTGTTCAGCTCCCTTGATTTGAAGTCAGGGTATTGGCAGGTGAGGATGGGGAAGAGTAGCATGGAAAAGACGGCTGTCATCACCCCGGAGGGGTTGTTCCAGTTTCGGGTGATGCCCTTTGGACTGAAAAACGCTGGGGCGTCATTCCAACGGCTAATGGAGCAGGTTCTCCGGGGACTCATTGGGAAGACCTGTTTTGTTTATATTGATGACATCATTGTATTCTCCCCATCTGTCCAACAACATCTAAAGGACCTCGACCACATCTTCCAGAAACTGCATAAGGCTCATCTCACCCTCAACATCAAGAAGTGTAGATTTCAGCAAGACCATCTGAACTTCCTCGGCCATGTGGTGTCAGTAGACGGAGTCCGAGTGGACCCGAAGAAAATTAAGTCCATCTTGGACTACCCAGCGCCCCAGGAGGTAAAAAGTCTCCAGCGCTTCCTGGGGATGGCTGGGTGGTTCCACAAATTTGTGCATGGGTTTGCCGACATCGCTGCCCCTTTGTTCCAGTTGCTGAGGAAGGGATCCCCCTGGGAGTGGTCACCAACGTGCCAGGACTCTTTTGAAAGACTCAAACAGGCCCTGATATCGCCACCAGTCCTGGCACAGCCTGATCCTTCATTAACCTTTCAGGTCCACACTGACGCAAGTGACCTCGGGCTCGGCGCCGTTCTATCCCAAACTTGCCAAGGAGAGGAAAGAGTGGTGGCCTATGCTTCATGGTCACTAAAGGGCGCAGAGTATAATTATTCCACCACAGAGAAGGAATGCCTCGCTGTCGTGTGCGTCGTGGAAAAGTGGCGGCACTTCATGGAGGGAACATCGTTTGAAGTCTACACTGACCATAGGGCTCTGACCTGGGCATTTAATTGCCCAAAGACCACGTCTAGGCTAACAAGGTGGGTGTTGCGCCTCCAACAGTTCACGTTCAGGGTGTGCTATTGGAAGGGTTGTGCTAACGTTGTGCCCGATGCCTTATCACGGGTTCACGAGCCCGCGCCAGTGGTATGTGCGGTATCGGCCTCTAACCCTTGGCCTGATCTTCCCCTGAACATGCAGGAAATCGTTCAATCTCAAGCAGCCAGTCCTGTATGTCAGGGGTTGAGGGAGGGCTCGGGGGGGAGGCCTGACCGCATACATTATAGGGAACTTCAAGGGGCACTCTATCGCTGCGTTCCAACAAAAGATTGGGGTTACCATTATCAGTTGGTAGTGCTCGAGACATATGTGCCCAAGTTCCTACAGTATTATCATGATAGCCCGATCGGTGGTCACCTTGGACGTAATAAGACACTGTTTAAGATCTTGGAGGTGGCATGGTGGCCGACTGTACGCAAAGACGTCTGGTCCCATGTCCAGACTTGTACCACCTGTCAGCAATACAAAACCCCACCTGGTCTCCCCTCGGGACAGCTTCAGCCAGTAACCATCACTACCCCGGGGGAAAGCCTAGGCGTGGACCTAATGGGACCATTTCCTGCTAGCAAGGACCGGAAGACCTACCTGATGGTGGTTGTGGACTATTTTACCCGCTGGGTGGAGTTATTCCCTTTGGCTAATGCCACCACCAAGAAGATATGTTCCACCCTGAAGGATGAGATATTTACCCGATGGGGGGTGCCGAAGAACATCATCACAGATCGGGGCCCGCAGTTTACCGGCTCAGAGGCCGAAGAGTTGTGGAAACAATGGGGGGTGGTTCACCTGAAAACTACAGCATACCATCCCCAATCAAATCGCATTGAGCGGGTGAATCGGACCCTGAAGACCATGATAGCATCCTTCATCGGAGACCACCATCAGGATTGGACAAAGTGGCTGCCTGAGCTGTGGTTTGCATTGAACACGGCGGTGCACGAGGTTACAGGTGAAACCCCTGCATTGTTAGCTTTAGGCAGACAGATAAACGGTCCTCTAGAAAGGATCATTGAGCTCAACCCACCTAAACCAGACACATCACTACACAATCACCTGCAAAGTATTCAACAAATCACACAACAGGTAAAGGAGAGGATGGTGAGGTCCCAGTCCGGACAATCTCTATCGTACAACCAGAGACATAAGCTTGTGCAATTCTCGGTTGGGGAGAAAGTCTGGATCAGGACTCATCCCCTCTCCAAAGCCTCTGAGAAATTCACTGCTAAACTGGCTCCTAAGTGGTTCGGCCCGGCTACGGTTGTCCAAAAGAAGGGACCAGTGACCTACGCAATAGAGTGGGGATTGCCAGGGACTAAGAAAATAGACACTGTAAACATCTCCAATCTCAAGCCTTGGTTCGGCCGTACACCACGGCCTGGGGGTGGGGATTGTAGCAGTGCTACTTAAGAACTGCATCCAGGGCTGCTGGGGTCAAAGGTAGCCACAGGCAGTTAAAAGGAAGGCAGAGGGCAAAGAGAGAAAAAAGTTTTGTTTGTTTTGGTTTGTTGCGGTTATTTGTCGTCTCTCCGTCTGTTATTGGAACTCTAATCATTTTGTCTTGGACTGTATTCGTTTGTTGGGGTCTGGATTGTCTGTCTACCTGTACACTGAGAACTGTGTTGGATTATTTGGTTTTCCGGAAGAGTAGAGCGCTCCTGAATCAACCATCAACCATCAACATCATCAGTAATTACCGGTAGGACTGTATTTTTCCTTCTGCATATCAACATACAGATCGCTGGACTTAACTTGGTCACTTTTCGTCTTTCAACCTGTTTGGTATATATGGACTTTGCTGTGTGGTGTTTGTGTTTATTTTGTTTATGTGTAATATCGCCGAAGGGGTCAGGGGTGGTATTACTGTTCATTACTTATTTCGGGTCATTATATTTGTAATTGTTTGCCATTCCCAGTGTGCTTTATTGTCTCTGTGGTGAGTGTGTGTGTGGGTCGATCCAAGGCTGGGGACGTTCCTGGGATCTCTGCTATTAAAATAAATAAATCACCGTCATCTTTGGCGGTGTGAATCTTAGCGGCCCCTGACCGCTACAAGGAAACAGAGCAGAAGCCAAGGCAGTTTTCTCTTAAAAAGTACCTTCTTTTATACCCTTCCCAATCTGAATTTAAAGATGATATGGTTAATGGTGATGACTACTATCCAAGCTTGCAAGGAAACCAGGGTGTGGTAATAACTGAACAAATGAAAGGTCTTCATCAAGAAGAAGTAAACTTCAGCGTAAAAACAACATGTTCAGTGTTCTAATTGTCAAAGTGATGTGTCCATTTTTTCATTTTTATGTCTGTCAAGAAAGAGATGATAAATTTGCAAATAGAATACATTTTTTCTATTTGTAAAGGTCAAAAATGTTTAAACTGAAACCTCTACCTACTGCCTCAATTCCTCTTGCTCATTCTTTATTGCAAGCTATTCTCAGTTCCCCACATTGTAAACTTTTTCTGCTGATGAAACTTTGTGTGAAATATAGATACAAATGTTGGTTTTCTACACACTACTGTTGACAAAACCAACCAAATTTCTTTTTGTACTGACCTGGAGTAATGGAATAGAGTTCTTTAAAAGTATATATAAATATACATTTTACAAAGTGTGGAATATTTCTTTCCCAGTCATTGTAAGGATGGTAATAATATAGATATGATAAAGGTAATATATTTTAACAAATCTTCAGACTCTGCTGAATAAAACAAAACATTTTAAATTTTGCTTGATAGATATGCCAGCTAATTCATATCGCATTGTGTGAATCTATAACCCCAGTTCAAAAAAAGTTGGTACAGTGTGAAAAATGCAAATTAAAAAAAGGATTGATTTGTTAAATTGTATTCACCCTGCACTATATTGAAAACACTACAACTCATTTTGATGTTTTAACCTAATGAATTGTTTTTTTGAAAATACAGTATACACTCATGTCAAATATAATGACTGCAACACACTACAAAAAAGTAGTGTTTACCTCTATGGTTTAGCAAGACTAATTGTCCTCATATTATCCATTATGCAGGTCTTCATCTGCACAATTATATGGGGCCATATTTGCTACATTTTGCATTGCGTAATATTCCACACATTCTCAATTGGGGAAAGGTCAAGACAGCAGATAGGTTAATCTAAGCCCTGCAATCTCTGTTTATGCAGACAATCATTTGTAATCCAGGTAAAATGTGGTTTGGCATTGTCTTGGAAGATGCAGGGATGTCCTTGGAAAAGACAACATCTGGATGGCAGCATGTATATATTTTAGTTAAAATCAGATAACATTCCATACAAACAAGCCAAATTTAATAAATCAAAGTAAAGCTCAACCACCACCCAAAAGAAAGAGAGAGAAGCCAGCAACTGCAGCTACTCTATAAAAGGAGCAAGAAAAGAAGGGTATCCTTTTCCACAAAATGGAAGCTTATTCTAAAATGCTATTGATTAGACCTGCCATATATTAAAAAACGTTTTGAACATATCCTCTAAGTGAGAATTAGATTTTTTTCCAATTTCAAGTAGTACAGAACATTGGTTACCTACTGACTTAAGAGTGGTGGGGTGGGATTCTTGCAGCCAAGTAAAATACGTCTATGTGCTAATAGCATAATAAAGGAAGTTACAGTTTATACATCTTTGGGTGCTGGCTGCACACACACCTCTGCCTCGGAACCACTGGTAGGCCATCTGGCTGTGTGCTGATAGACTACTCTGAAGTCACAAAATGCAGTAATGGGTGCTGTAAGAGATGTGGCCAATGAACTAAAGAATATCAGGGCTGTACTATGTGACATTGAACACAAATGAAATTAATTGTTAAAAAAATAAATGCTGCATCTGATTACCTGTTTTTACATTCAGCTAATTACATTTAAACGAAGTTGTAACACTGTCCGAGCTGCCTAATTATTTGGTGGGTCAGGGTCAGGTTCATCATAGCGCTTCTGTTCAGGCACATTCTTGCACACTACAACACACTTTCTGTGCACTATAGAGCAACAAATTAATAGAGTGGAAATGCTTTCTATTTATATAAGCAAATTAAATCTCTGAAGGTGCCTTCATAGCGTGGCAACGGCGTGCCACAATGGACTAATTCTCTGCTCTTTACTTTAAGGTGACTCGCTGTCCTTAAAAGGATTGCTTGCCTTGTGTCGTACTAGTTAGAAAAAGCACCTGTGAATATGCGGAACTGCTGTTTTTATAGGTTATCCAGCTTTATATTATGTAATGTCAGCTCATTCTTTTGGTGATTCATCCCTGGCTGATGTAACTTGTCCGGCGTCATTGCAATAGCAATGAGCATGCAGTTGACTGCTCCGATTACATTTAGAAAACCAGACGTTGCTGCGAATTGTGCTTTTGTTTGCCAGTTCAACCACAGTGAAAGGAAATCTTATTTATCTGAATGACTAGCGGATAATACCATCCTGTACAGCTGGCATGGCGTGACTCAGTGATGACTGTGAAATACCTGATCATTCAGCAAGTTCACATTGAAAAGCTCCTGCAGCTAAAAACTGAGAGTGGACAAAACCTGCAAAGAAGCAGGTACAGCACAATTCCTCAAAGTCTGCCTTTGTAAAGCTGGTGCTGGTTCAGCCCACACCGCTAACAGGATAGCTCTTGGAAACTGAAATCAACTTAGAAGCCAGTCGTCATCATCTGTCAATATACACTCGCTTCTAATTCTTCCATTTGCAATGTCTTCTAACAACGCTAAAGCAGCCATGGTAGTCGGAATAGTTTGGCCATTCCGTGCACCATTATATTACTACAGAATCATTACAATCAAGTGAATTAAATTTGTAAACGATATGCAACTAATTTTGGTGTATCTGGTAATCCACATCATAGATGTGAATCTAAAAAATAAAAGTAGACCACTGAAACAGTAGCACTGCTTTGATGCTGGGTGCCGCCATTTTGCAAAACCAAGCAGAAAAGTGCGTCCGCAAAGGGGGATCCTGCCATGAAAATGTGTGTGGCTTTACGCCAACTTTAGTTTTTATACATCTCAAAGTAAATGTGGAAATGGGCATACACAACATTTTTGTGCATACACAATGTTTATACACAAGGCCCCTGGTGTATTCTAGATCTGTTCTGGTAATTTCACCAATTACCTCAGACACCTTCTTGGTTTCTAGTTTATTTTTGTGAGAAAGATATGAAATAATCTGTCCTCTTAAATACATTCAGAGCTTCCTGTAGTATACCTGCTGAGACCTCTGAGGATACATTTGTCTCAAGAAAATAATCAATTTGCTTGGATATAAATTCTGTATAGTTCCCATCAACTAATGACAGGGGCTTAAGAAACAAGCTACGAGAAGAGTGTATAGAATGCATTAATTTAAGCTCCATAATTAGAGGGGCATGGTCAGAGATAACGATAGTGTCGTACTTACAGAATTTGATAGTGGGCAAAAAATTATTGTCTATGAGGAAATAATCAATTTTTGAGTTTCAATGATGTACGGGTGAGAAGAAGGAGTATGCTCTCAAGGTTAGGATTTAAGAACCTCCATGGGTCAGATAAGTTATGATCTGTTACAAACTTTTGCAGTATTAGATGTTATCACCATTGTATCTGAGGATCTATCCAGGTCTGGATTTAAAACACAATTAAAGTCTCCAGCCATTTTAATTTTTTGAGTGTTCATATTAGGGATAGATGCAAATACATTTTGGAAGAAAGCTCTATCCTCCGTGCTTTAGGAGTATTGATATTAATCAAAAGCATTTTAGTAATAGATAAATTGCCTGTCACCATGACATATCTCCCTTCAGAATCAGATATTGCATCTGATACCACAAATGGGAAAGCTCTGTGTATTAAGATTTCCACACCTCTGGTTGTCTTTGTATAGCTACAGTGAAAAATTTGGCCAGATCACTCTCTTCGCAACCAAAACTGGTCCTTGCTTAATACGCGAGTCTCCTGTAAAAATTCTATCTTGGCATTTAGACTTTTAAGTGTGACTGCACTTTCTTTTTCTTTACTTTAAGATCGAGATCCTTGAAATTCCAGCTCACAAAGTTCACTATTTGGTCAAGGAAATATTTCTTCTGAACGTACTCCCGTTTCCATGTTCAAATCGCGATGTATAAAACCTAAACTTGGCGTAAAGCCACACACATTTTCATGCCACCTAAATGCTTGGCGTACACAAGTTCTCCGCTTGGTTTTGCAAACTGGTGGCACCCAGCGTCAAAGCAGTGCTTTTGTTTAAGTGTGGTTTCCCTTTCTTTTTTAGATCCACATCCCTGACGCGGCTTTATCAAATGCACTGAAATTAACCGCATATTGTTTATTAGTTTAAGGTATCTGATTATAATTAACCTGTAACTATATAATGGTCCACAGAATGGCCAAACTATTCCAAATACCATAGCTGCTTTAGTGTTGTTCCTCTCAATGCACCACTCAGAGTATTTATCCCACTGTATCTGAGTGCGGAATCACAGCAGCATCAAGCACACGCTGCTTCAGCCATGCGCACTGTCTATTGAATTGCTTACATACAGCAAACACTTCAGAGCCTTTCCTATAGGGACATCGCGGTTCAGAAACAGTTTCGTACCAAGAACTATAAACACACTCAATCAGTCCATCAAGTGCTCCTTGTACAACTGTTTGTACTCATTAGTACAATTACCTCACTGTAAACTTGTAACAAAGTTATAATATTGCACAACCTGGGCCACTTTATAAAGCGCATATTTACATATGATGACGATATCATTTATAAGAAGAAATGCAGCAAAATATGTTTATTACATTATACAGATAAAATGTTAACATCATTTAAATAATCTATATAGTTAATAATTAAACATGTGAGGACACCGTGGTGCAGTGCTAGCTAGTTCACGGATTGTTCCTGCCTCGCGCTGTTTTCTTGCTGGGGCTGGCGTGACACTGGAAGGATAGATGGATAGAATAATTGTACTACGAAGATATTTCAATGTTCCTTAAAAGTTTTGAAGTATTGGCGTTCTAAGCTTACAGATGGCTTAACATCTATTACAGAGCTGATTGTGTGGAGATTGGTTACTTGGAAAAAGAAAAGGAAGGACAGGAATTGGAGGTTAGTACGTTTGAAAGAGACAGTACTGCTGCAATAAATTATTTCATTGAAGGTCGCGCATAGTGCAGCAAGCATCTTGCGGGAGGCAGGAACAATCTCTGGACAGGGTGCCAGCTCGCCACTATCACTGCGCCACTGTGTTCCCATGTTTAATAACATGCTTTAACTCCTATCATCATGAAAATTATATCAAGTATACATCTCAGTATTTTAATTATTCAGAGAGCTGTAATATCACGAATGTAATGGATTCTGTGTCCTGTCGGAGGAAGAGAAAGCCTGATTAAGAAGCACGCAGTGATTCACACACATACAGCAAATAGAAGAACACATACAAAACAAAGCATTTAACGTGCTACAATGGTATTTGAGAAACTAGTAAATTAAACGATTTAAAGATGAAGTTTAATGTTCTACTTTAATGACAAAATAAACTATGATTACAGTTGACATTTTGAGCTTTTTTCGCACTGTGTCCCTAATTTTTTTTTCTTTTCTCTGTACCCTAATAAGCCTTCATATGACACTCCGATGGTGAGCTATGACTCACCTTTTCATTGCGACTTTGATATCTGACAACTTCTTTTTTATTTCGGCACTGTGCGACTTTGTGAACTTGAGCTTTCGAGTTTCTCCGACACTCTATGTCACTCGACCAACTTCCTTTTGTTGTTTATACCACTGTTTAAACCAACAAATAGTATGTTTTTCCTTGCCTCCACTTGGTATTTGCTGAAATTTTTCTAATTTCCCCCGTGCTTTTGTCATTGCCTTTTCACAGAATGCTGAGCTTAAGGGCTATCTATATTGATTTGCATATTCAAAGAGGCATAATTCTGGGAGGAGTTGGGGTGGGGCAGCAGGCACGTGCATGTGCATTACTTTTCACGCTGACCAGGAATTATGGAGTGGAAGAACGTGGAAGATGGCTTCGCACAGATTTATGTATCTGAATTTTTTTGTGCGTACACACATTTCCGCTTTTGTCCGTATGCCATGTTTTAGTGTGAATTCTACGCACGGCGTTATGCATGAGGCCTTTGGTCCTCCAACATGCCAAGGAAAGAAGCACATCTAGACGAAAATGAGCTCCCCAGCAGTGGTGTGAAGAAGGTTAAAACTTAGATATTTTGTGAATATATTTATATTTAAATATATATTGTGGATTTTTTGCTGGTTCGTGGGTTTCAGTGGACAATGGGTCTTTTAATTTCTGGTACATGCTTCCTCAGTTGGTTTGCCCAGTTGATTTCATACAAGGGATGCTATTGGCAGATGGCTGAGAAGCTACCCAATCAGTGCATGTATTACGTATTAAATAAAATTCCTCAAATATATTGTGAGCACGGGGGCTGTTTGCACCCCTAGAGGATATGGCCGCTCCTCAAAAAACGCTGAAAGACTATCTTCACATTGCTCCCTTCCTTGCTGGGCTTACTTGTGATTTCTTTGTTGCGTGATATGCTTTCCGCACGGTGCTTCACATACTTGAAAGCTCAAACAGCACCTATTGATTTTTGATTGTTTGCTTTTCTCTCTCTCTCTCTTGCTCTGACATTTTCTGCTCCTGACGGAGGGGGTATGAGCAGGGGGGCTGTTCGCACCCCTAGAAGATACGGACGCTGTCTAAAAAATGCTGAAAGACTACCTTCACATTGCTCCCTTTCTTGCTGGGCTTCCTTGCAGCTGCTTTGTTAAGCGTCATGCTTCCCGCACGGTGCTTCGCATACTTAAAAGTTCAAACAGCACCTATTGGTTTTTGATTGTTTGCTTTTCTCTCTCTCTCTCTCTCTCTCTGACATTCATACTTAAAAGCCCAAACAGCACCTATTGATTTTTGATTGTTTGCTTTTCTCTCTCTCTCTCTCTCTCTGACATTCTCTGCTCCTGACGCACACTCCTTTGAAGATGAAGATATGTTTGCATTCTTTTAATTGTGAGACGAAACTGTCATCTCTGTCTTGTCATGGACCATGTTGAAACTTTTGAAAAAGAGACAAATGTTTGTTTGCAGTGTTTGAATAAAGTTCCTGTCTCTCTACAATCTCCTGTGTTTCTGTGCAAATCTGTGACACAAGCATGACAATATAAAAATAATCATATAAACATATGGTTTCTACTTCGCGGATTTTCACCTTGCATTCCAGATCCCCCTGCGATCGAGAAGGGATCACTGTAAAAAGATAATAGCTTGTTACTTTATAGTAACCAAAGTGTGCATATAATTAATGAAAGAAATGTCAATATAATAACTGAAGCTTAAATAACTGTTTACTTTTAAGTAATCAATTAGCTAAGATGTAGCCATAAGTTGCCCAAATGTGCATATAATTAATGAAAGAAATATCAATATGATAATTGCAGCTTAATTAAAAAAAAGAGGAAAGAGATGGCCAAAAAACAAGTAAAATACAAAATAAAGTAAAAAAAAAAGTAAAATATAATATATATTTATGGCAAATTACACTTTACCAACCATAAACAATGCAATTTTCAAGTAGAATCTTCTTTGCCTTGCCAGAACACGATGTAACTCATTATCGTGTGTTTCAAAAGAACGTTGGGATCAGTCTTCTCTGCTCTTTATCTGCTTCGTCCGGAGAACTGAAAATGTAAAACTGATCTTCAATGACCACTTTCAGTTTGGCAAGGTACAAGAGGCTATATTTGATTTAGCTCTACATAGGCACTGTTTAATGATGTAGAATGCAGCATGTTTAACAGCTGTACCAGGTGAGAAATCTGGGAAAATACAAATGCGGTTATTTTCAAAAATAATCTCGTCTTTCTGTCTGAGAAGGGACATGAGATTTTGTTTGGGCCTGTAGTTTATCGAAACAAACAATTAGACTTTTTGGTTTGGAGGGATCTCAATATCCGATTTAAAGTCCTCTCCAGTTATTTTAGAGAATAGTTCATCTATGAATGTCACTGGGTTTGGACTTTACTGTTTCTCAAGAAGACATTCAGTTCTGATGTTGTACCTTCTATATCTATTGTCAAGCACAAGCGCATGGGGAGCAGCTTAAGGACCCAACATGCAACGTGACAAGTCGTGCCAGGGGACAACGGCGGGGTACTAACCTCTCTCTCTCTATTTCCTCAGAAAAGACAAGGGACTGCCGCCGTAATCTCACCCGGACGACTCCAAAAAGCGCAACACTTCCGGGTCTCTTTCTTTCCTCTGGTCCCCCTTTTATGACGTCAGTTGCCCATCCATCACCACGTTTTCCCAGCATCCCACTCTTTTGATTTCCGGTCCGCCTCCATAAATTTGTCCGTCTACCTGCCCTTCTATGCCTGATGATTGTGTTGAATTCTTTTACCTGTGTTACAGTATACGGGGCCTAAAAACCTCAAACCTTGACGACTTTGTGGTCTATACCTGTTAAAGTGGCGTAGTCGGCAGGATACAGGCCCGAGAAAGATGACGGAAGGGCAGAACCTAAACAGCGTGCTGACGACAATGGCAAATGAGCTCCAGGCACTCAAAGTGGATCAAGTGGCCACGAAGGCAGAACTCACTGAAATGAGACGATGGCTGGCAGCAGCAGAGACGGTAAAGCCGGAGCCCACATGGCCCCCACCTCTTCCTATTATTCCTCTCTCAGAGGCTGACGACATAGAGTTGTACCTCTCGATCTTTGAGAGGTCGGCCACCCGAAACCAGTGGCCGCGGGCAGAGTGTGCGTCCATTTTGGCCCACTTGAAGGGCCCGGCACAGCGGGTCTATCATGACCTTCCTGAGGAGGAAGCCACCCAATACGACCTCCTCAAGGCCAAAATCTATAAGCGCTACAGTGTAACCTCGGGCCAGCAGGCGAGGGAATGGCGGCAGTGGAGATTTGACCCCGGCAGCCTGGCTAGAGCCCAGGCCTTCGAGTTCTGGGGTAAGATTGGACGCTGGCTAAGGCCAGACATCAGCCAGGCTTGCCAGGTGGTCTGCGAGGCATTCATGCACGCCATGCCGGACTACCTTGGCCAGCAGGTCAGGAGACATCCTTTTAAGGATATGAACAGCCTTTTGGAGATTTTGGAATGAGAGCTGGCGGTAGCCCACCTCAGGGAGTCTGTGAAGCCAGCTCGTGGGGTCCGACAGGGACGTGTGGCTATCCCGAAACCCACCCTCCGCTCTACGGAGGCTCCGGCTAAACCAAGGGACAGGGTGCCTGCCCCGCCGCGCTGTTTCAAGTGTGGCGAGGTGGGTCATATCATCAACTCCTGTCCCCTCAACCTGGAGCCGATGGACTGCAGCTAGGCCAAGGGTGAGAGGTATTGTGCTCTGTCTAATCCTTTGGCAGTCACCAATACAGGAGTGGTGTTAGTAAATGGGCACTCAGTGGTAGCATTGTTTGACTCCGGTAATAACATTTCCATTGTTGCTCACCGTTATGCTTTACCGCGACAGTGGAGAGCTCCAAATACGAGAGTAACTTGTATACACTGGGAGACCAGGTCGTACAGGTCCGCAAAGTGCTTCATAAACTGAGAGGGGAAACCTAGAGAACTGCTCATTGCTGTGTTGCCCAAGCCCTCCTTCCTGGTTATACTGGGACAAGACTGATCAGAAATTATCCGCGGTAGAACTGTCACCACTCCAAAACCTAAGCTGGGTCTGATTATGGAAGGGCAAGGGGCCCTCCCAGCTACTCCCACGCTGTGCTCCGCAGCGACTACTGATGACGTAGACAGGCCGGGGGAGCTGTTTTCGGCTACGGACCTCGCCCCGGAAGCACAACTGGAGGAGGTTCCGGGTCGGAGCGGTGCTACCCCCGACCCACACGCCGGTGTGGCATCCTTTAACTCTTTTAGGGCTAATTTTTTTTTTGTTTCTTTTCTCCCAGGGCTGAATATTTTTCCAAAAACTAACATTTTTTAAAAAAGAACACAAAGCAATTGTTTAACATATCAAATCAACAATATTTACTTTTGACAAATGTTACTGTCTTGCATGTTGTATGAGCCTGAATTCTCTATGTGTTGTTTTGATGCCTATTTTTCAATTGTCTGTTGCTGCATTTTCTCACATATATTGTTAGTGTGTACTGTAGAGAGACAAGTCACCCATTTGCCATCGTGCCATGCCACTGCCACTGCCACCAAGTTTTCTGCCTGCATGAAAACCGTATTGTCACCTCTTTTCATCTTCTGAAACTTTATGAACTTTATGTATGGCATTATAGCCTGGCTCACCCCATGGGATTTGCTTCTGTTTATTACAGAAGTGAATAAAACTTTGCAGCAGCACGTACCTAAGCCACCCGGGGACAAAACACGTTTGGACCAATGCTCCCTGAAGTTATCTCACCAGTTCTGTCCCATCTCTATTTGTAATGCCACAGCGCGCTTCATCTCGTCTTTCGTTGTGGGTTTCCACTTTGAATAACGAGAATGCGATGCAAAGGCAGCCCGCGATTCAAAAAAAATCTCTGCCTACCTGTTTGTCTCGTCTGACAGTAGCTGAAAAGCAGCATCAGGAGAGAGCAGCCTGAAGTACAGTAGCTCGTGATCTGTCGTGTCCAAAAACAAGCCATGCCGTCTTGTAAACTCCGGTAGCCATATCGGCTCTCAACGGATCAATGTATGTGTATTTATCCCATGCGAACCTTGCCGTTCATGCATCGGCTGCGCGAAGGCACTCAACTGGCAGCAGATCCGCTCGCGCGGCATCGGCTGGTGTCTGATCAGCTGATGCCTGCTTCTAACTCTCTTGCTCGATCTCCTGATCACTGCCAATAAAGTCCGATTCTGAAAAATCAAGAGTCCGACTCCGCGGTAATGCGCAAAACAACGTCTGCCAAGTGTTTTCTTTTCTGCACTTGCTTCGCTGCCTTTTCACATGTCGGTGCCATCTTGCCATTGTTTACATTTCGCAACTCACGCACACGCAATGTTTATTTGCCGAGTCAACGAGTCTAGCATTCCTCCAAGCACAGAGGGAATGCCTGTGACGTGACAGTGAGATTTGTCGCCATTAACAGCTGATTGTCGCCCTTTATCCCTGGATGTCGACTTTTGTCGACATTCGCCTTCAACCCCTCCTGTCGACAAAAGTCGACATCCGCCCTAAAAGAGTTAAAAGAGAACAAAGGAATGATGATTCCCTGAAGTTTCTCCTGAATGTCATCGTGTCCGTAGATGACATATCGGCAGCTGATTCCACTCCACTGGGACCCTACTTTGTTTTGGAAAATGAGTTATTGTATCGAGTTGCCGAACATGAAGGTGAGATGCGGAAATTGTTGTTAGTCCCACGGATCTACCGGCGGGAGGTATGTGAACTAGCTCATGCCCACCTTCTAGGTGCCCACCTTGGGGCCGAAAAAACACTGGAGAGAGTGAAGCTCCGGTTTTACTGGCCCAGGATCAATGAGGAGGTCCGACATTTCTGTCAGTCTTGCCCAGTCTGTCAACTATGTCAGATACCCCAGAGGGATCGCGCTCCTCTCATCCCGATTCCCCTTGTAGACGTGTCCGTGGAGAGGATCGGTGTCGATCTCGTAGGACCCCTAGAACCTTCGACACGAGGCCATAAATATATATTGGTTATAGTCTACTGTGCAACTCGATATCGCAAAGCGGTTCCCCTGCGAGCTGCTAACTCAAAAAATATTGCACGGGCACTAGTAGGACTTTTTTCTCTGAGTCGGCATACCTAAAGAATTCCTTACAGACCAAGGTACGCCCTTTACTTCAGATACGTTCAGGGAAGTCGCCAAGTTATTCCGCATTAAGCATCTCAGGACGTCAGTCTACGGACGGGTTGGTGGAGAGATTCAACCAGACCCTGAAACAGATGCTCCGCAAGGTATTCAGCGCGGACGGTAGGAACTGGGATCAACTTTTACCGCTAGTCCTTTTCGCTTACCGGGAGGTGCCCAAGCCTCCACAGGGTTTTCCCTTTTTGAACTCCTGTACGGACACCAACCCCGGGGCATTTTAGATGTACTAAAAGAAGGTTGGGAAGGGGAGGCGCTTCCCTCCACTAACATCCTAGAATATATCACACAGTTATATGATAGGCTAGAGAAAATTCGACCCCTCCTAAAAGAACACATGTCTAGGGCTCAAGCAGCACAGGCCCGGAATTATAACAGGAACTCCTCCCTGCACGAATTTCAGCCAGTAGACCGTGTAATGGTGCTTGTGCCCACTTCTCACTCCAAATTACTGGCCCATTGGCAAAGCCCGTACGAGGTTAAAGAGAGAAAAGGGCTCGTGGACTATTTGGTGAGTCATCGTCGAGCAAGCGAGAGGGTGTACCAAGTTAATCTATTGAAACCATGGAGGAATAGGGAAGGAAACCCTCCTTCCGGCCCCATCCTCTCCCTTTTCTCGTAGAAAAATAACCTTAACCTCGGCCACAATTTGGCTGCCCACCAGCGGCAGGAGCTCGAGGGTGCAATCCTGTCTGTCCCGGAAGTAGTAAGTGAAGCACCAGGCCGGACCTCACTGATTCAGCACGACATCGTGACAGACCCGGGGGTGGTAGTCAGGGAACGGCCCTATCGTCTCCCGGAGGCGAAATGTGCTGAGGTGGAGCTAGAGGTACAACGAATGTTGGATATGGACATTACTGAGGGAAGCCATAGCCCCTGGTCCAGTCCTATCATCCTCGTATCTAAGCCTGACGGGTCCTGGACTTTAGATGTCTTAACCAAGTCTCCAAGTTTGATGCCTATGCCCGAGTAGATGAGGTCCTCGAGAGGCTGGGGATGGCCCATTATCTGACTACTCTTGACATGACAAAGGGATACTGGCAAATTCCCTTAACGGCATCCACAAGAGAGAAAATGGCCTTTAGCACCCCTAGTGGGCACTGGCAACACAAGGTCCTACCATTTGGACTGCACAGGGCACCAGCAACTTTCCAGCGTCTGGTAGATAGAGTGCTAAGGCCCCACCAATCCTATTGTGCCGTCTACCTGGATGACGTAGTCATTTTTTCCGGCACCCGGGAGGAACATGTATTGCAGGTCTACGCTGTCCTCCTGACGCTAGCGAAAGCCGGGCTGCATATCAATCTCCAGAAATGTTATTTCCGATTGAAAGAAGCCAAATATTTGGGCTACCTGGTAGGAGGAGGTATTGGGAAACCCCAGTGTTCTAAAATCAAAGACATCCTCAAATGGCCCCCGTCCAATAGTCAAGAAGCAAGTACAAGCCTTCTTAGGACTAGCGAGTTACTACCGCCGGTTTGTACCTCGGTTTTCTGAGAGGGCAGGCCCATTGACAGATTTGACAAAGAAAAGGGCCCCTTTTCATGTGGTGTGGAACAGCGCAACGGAACAAGCATTCAGTGACTTAAAAATGGCCCTCACAACAGCACCTGTTTTGAGAACCCTGGATTTTTCTCTTCCTTTTCTCTTCCAGACCGATGCTTCGGACACAGGTCTAGATGTCGTGCTGAGCCAGAGCATCGATGGTGCCGAGCACCCCGTGATCTACCTGAGCCGGAAACTGTTGGACCGGGAGACAAGGTATGCAGCGGTGGAACGGGAAGCCCTGGCCATCAAGTGGGCGGTAATGTACCTGCAGTACTACCTGTTGGGACAGGAGTTCACCCTTGTGACAGACCATGCCGCACTGCAATGGATGGCTCTGCACAGGGAATCGAACCCTCAGGTCACTAGGTGTTTTTTTGGTCTTGCAGCCATACAAGTTCACCGTCACTTATCGGCGAGGTTACCTCCAGGCCAACGCTGATGCTCTCTCGCGGGTTCACAGCCTCTCGGTTCGGGCCGCCTGACCCGATGGGTCTGGGCTGAAGGAGGGGGGGGGGGGGGGGGTCATATCACACATGAGCGCATGGGGAGCAGCTTAAGGACCCAACTTGCAATGCGACAAGTCATGCCAGGGGACAACGGCAGGGTGCTAACCTCTCTCTCTCTATTTCCTCAGAAAAGACGAAGCACCGCTGCCGTAATCTCACCCGGATGACTCCAAGAAGCGCAACACTTCTGGGTCCCTTTCTTTCTTCTGGTCCCCCTTTGATGATGTCAGTTACCCATCCATCACCACGTTTTCCCAGCATCCCACTCTTTTGATTTCCGGTCTGCCTCCATAAGTTGTCCGTCTACCTGCCCTTCTATGTCTGATGATTTTGTTGAATTGTTTTGGCCTGTGTTACAGTATACGGGGCCTAAAAACCCCAAACCTTGACGACTTTGTGGTCTATATTTGTTACACTATCTTCTAGTGTTGCCAGTTTGTCCGCGAGCATTTTGCATTCTGATTTTGCTGCAGTTGCTTTTTGGTGGAAGCCAATTGTTAAACTATTTCAATACAGGTCATGAACGTTTGCTTAACATCTTAAGAGTGAAGAGCAAGAACTTTAATTTTACTCTCTAACTTACTTCTATTTTCCTGTACTTTTTCATCATTTTTTGTAGCATTTCTATAAAAGTTATAATAAACTGAGCACTTAAACGTTGCTCCGGGTCTTTCATATCTTGATCTATTTTTTTTGTTTACAACCTTCATTTCATTCTTTATTTCATTCTTTATTTCTCTATTGTTCTTCTTTGCATCTCATCTTATATAATTTATGATCCCCCTGCACACAGTGATCAAACCTTCATCTCAGATTCTGCATTTTGATCTTCCCCGATCTCTGTAGGCGGAGTTGCGAGTATAATAGGAGATGATATCATAGACTCGCAGGAGCAATTAGCTGAAGTTGACAGTGGGGATGAAAAGGCCATTCTCGGCTCCAATGAGCCTCCTGGAGTCGACACATGCTCTTTACCTGTCTCACTCACAGTTTTGCTCCCACTAATGCTCTCGGCTGGAGCCAGTACTGTTGATGCTGCCATGTCAGGTCCTGGCAGGTCTGTTCCTTCTCCCGTCTGTTCCAGGTCATTTTCTTGGAGGCCGTACTGTGAGCATGAGGCCAATTGAGACTTTGTTGGGACTTTTACTACCTTATTCTTTTCCTTTTCCTTCTGAGCCGTTTGTTTGCTACTCATGTTTGTTTGTACTTGAATGTAGTATTATTAAGTCCCCTTTGGATGAATAAATTTAGGAAATCTTAAAATGATATATTAAAAAGAGGTTAAAATAATGCCGCTACTAACGGAGCTCTGCCCTACATATCCATATCCATATCCAACAACAGACAAGACCAACTTCAAACTCTGTAAATATCTTTCTGCATTAATGATGCCCTTATATATGTGCAGTTACCATGCCATATGCACTGAGACACCAGTTGCTTAATTAGGAGCTGAGTCTTGTTGTTAATTAAACTCGTTTTTTAATTCCATGGCTTGTTGCTGCTCTCATTGTACAACAGCAGACATTTTGATTTACTCTTTTCTAAGAGTACTGCTAAAATGTTTTATGGACCTGAGTAGATTTCCTGAGACCTACATCTTTGTTTATTTTCAGATATTGTATGATAGACACAGTTTGCTGGTGATGTTTTGGCTCTTTTTGTATCTCATTATTGCTTGTCTGCTAATTAAGGAAAAAGAAACAATTAAGGGGTCTGAGTCTTCAAGAGCAAGTCAATTAAGATGGATTCAAAACAAGTTAATTAGTAGCAAGAACAGGTCACTAATTAAGAAAAGGGTTAGAATGAAAACCTGCAGCCACTGTGGCCCTGCAGGACCGGAGTTGGGGACCCCTGCACTAGACTGATACATTGATGTCTGGGCAAAATGAATGATTTCAGAATTTGTTATGGGTTGGTGTGACAGTGCGGGTTAGCTCCACACTACCAGAGCCTCTTGAACCCACTACCGCTGACAACATACCTGAGGGATAACCCAGCGGATGAGGACACAGCACACAAACATAGCAAGAGATAGGTGCATAAAGGTGTCAAAGTGCTTTTATTAAAGACAGTCAACAACAAACAGTGTTCAGTATGTGCAGTGCGTTCAATAAATTAAATAATCCATACAAAATCAAGGTGGAGGTTAAAACCAGTCAAATAAACAGATCCATTAAAAGTGAGTTTAAAATCAATAGGATCAATTTAAAATCAATTGTCTCTTTAAAAACCTGAGAGAGAGCGAACAACACAAAACACAAAACTTTATTGTGGATGTAACAGGCACGGATTATCATGGACCAGAGAAAAGGTTTCTCACTTGGATGTAGGTTCACCTTTAGTTTTGAAGGTGACCACCTTGAAGAATTACCTGGCATGTCTATTCATGGGCTGAAGATTTATCACAAGAAATGAACAGGACAGTTTGGTGGATCAAGTAATTGGGCGAGCTTTATTAAATGTTTTTACTCAGGGATCTGGAGACTAAAAAAACACTTCCACTCCAGTTAAGAAGTGACAAACTTTGTGGACAGAGCGTATTTTTTATTTTTTAGGACTTTTTCCATGCACCTCATCTGTATATTGTTTGTACTGGTTATGGGGTTACATATCCAATTGTAAATCATTTCTCTGTTACTTGTAAATAATTTTCATAGTTTTGTTCTCCGCTCTGTCTGTCTTACAAGTCAGTTTCTTTTTATGGAATAATTCGATTAAATCTGACTTTTGATCCTAATAGAATACATCACCTTAAGGGTGGTGAATTATACTGGTATTATCCAGTATTGACCAGAGTATCATAGAAGGAGGTCTTTAGTTTTTCTCCCTCCTGTTAGGTAGCAACACATTGACTCAGAGCATACAAATTGTGACTATGTTGCCCGTGTCAATTATAGTTTTTACTATTAACAAGCAGTTTCATTCAAGCCTTTGATTTGTGACTCAGTCATAACCAGCTCTCAGCTGTGGTGGTATGTACAAGATTAAAATTGATAAACTCCGGCTCTAGCCAGAGATAAGCATGAAATAAGCACAGAACAGAAAACATCCTGGCTTCTGGGTCCTGTTTATCAGTACCCAACAAGGACATGAGAAAGAAATTACTAATCATGTCCTTCTGTAATTAGTTGTTTATTTAAGAAGTGTAATAAACAGTTGTAATACAGTTATTGTCTTCTCTGTACTGCATGACTCCATGCGTGTTAAGAAAAAAGGCTTCTCCTCCACCATGGTCATGGCTCTCTGAATTAAGTTTCACACTTGTTAATGTATGGCTGCTCAGAAGCTACTTAAGAGACTTCCCTGTTTTAGGGCTACAGTACAGCTAAGGGGATGTGATCACGGGGGCTTCCAAAGGCCATTATTGGGTAGTTTAGACCTGCCCTTGACCCCAGACATGGTTTATAGCTTAGCTGGAATTAACTTCAATAGGGTGTTTATAGCCACCTACAACCGTAGGCTAATTCTGGTCAGATTGGGATTGAGTTAGGACGAGGCCTCCATGTTGGAAGGAATAGAGGCTATGGTCGTGAAAGATAGATTAGAAGTGATAGAAAGGAGCATTTTAGTGTAGTTGGTGGAGAGCAAGTAGGTGACTTTCCTAAGCAGGTTGTGTAGGAATAAAAACCTATGATGGTAATCTCAGGGCAGTTGTTTCCCATTTGCCTTTTTTATTTTTCTTCTTTTCTTATGGGGAACACTACCAGACAAACTCAATTCTATCACAAAGCACTAAACTGAAATTAGAAAGAAATGAAGGCATCTTTACAAAAATACTGGGAGTTTCCTAAAAAGATTCAGGGAAATATACAATCCCAGTACCATGTGTGTGGGATTCTGTGAGCTACATCCTGAGACAACATCCTGTCTGGGATTCATCTGTTTATATTCATGAAAGTCAAGTTGTGGAAGTGTGCACTGCTTGGGGCTGGTAGAGGGAGCTCTAAGAAGGATTAAAGGAAACAATTGGAAAAATAAAACCTAGGAGCAGGAAGAAAAGCAATCATGGGTATGACTCAAGAGGGACAAAGAACACTTTTTTCATTTTCATTTGAAAAATAGCTTCAAGCATTAGACTTGTAACAGTTTTCTGAGCTTGTAGTCAGTGAAGAGCATGGTATGAAAATGAAAGTAATCAAGTCTGAACCTGAAAGTGAAGCAACACCATAAATTAACAGACAGTGCTGAAGATGACAATGTGTCAATATTTTTCTCATTACTGTAGTCGTATGTCAAAAATGAGGACACTATTTACATCTTAGTCTTGTATTTCAAATTTTAGAACTGAAAGCTGCAAGACTTACACTTTTTTGCCAATTAAGTAATATAATTTCTTAACGTACATCTTTTAGCACAGCTCATCAATATTTACAAAACTATATACCTCATGTCATTTTTCAATTCAGTCTGGACAATGCTAATATCTGAATAGATGCTCCTTCTGCATGGTATAAAACTTGAAGTAGTTCAGTCATATGCAAAAATAGGCAAAAGGGCAACCTGCACATGCAATGGGGGATGTAAATCTGCATGCAATTGTGGCAAGAAGTACTATAATGGGTTCACAGAAGTAATTTACCATAGGACAGTGGTGATAGACAGCAGCCTATTTCCTGGCTGATAGACGGTCTTTATCTGGGAAAAGTTGAACATAGCTTCCCTTTTAAGTGTGAGGAGTGCAAGGTCTTGCTGGAGGATGGTTATTGCCCTCAAGCCCTTTGAGTTACAGCATCTATATATATAATTCACTAAGCCGGAAAACAAGTAGCCACCCATGGAAAGCACGCCAGAAGGGGCGTGGATTCACTAAGCCGCCGACAAGTAAGCCGCCAATGGCGCACGCAGGAAGGAACCACGCCCACCAACTCTAAGACCATTGGATTACGACAACTCGCAGAGCCACGCCCACCAACTCGGACGCGTCGACTGGGAAAAAACGCAGTCATTTATCTTCATCTGGGCTACAGTACACATGCACCTCTGAGCCACGTTGACTTTTCGCTTATGACGCACGACCGCGTGCACCATAGAAAACTGTTTTACACGCTACATGCAGCAATTCGTTTCCGCGACAAACATGCATCTTCTTAGATGGTCCTGCAGGAACAGGGAAAACGTTTCCCGCCCACCAATGCAGGACCATGTTAAACAAGGCATGTTTGTCGCGGATGTGAATTGCTGAATGCAGCGTTTAAAACAGTTAATAGACTGCAACAAAATTATGAAAGTACGGGCGCATTTTTTCACACAAGCTGTGTGTGGGTGGGTTGGTGTTAGTTAGTTAATTAGTTCCTCGAAGGATTTCAACATTTAATATGCACAAGCGGCAATACTACAAAAGCAGCCCAAACCAGAAAAGACGGCTGGCAAAAAATGGCCGAGAAATTAAACGCATGTGCATTGTACTTACTGAAAGCAGCGTTATGGATTTTGCAAATGTTCCAGTTTTTTTCCCTCTGCTTAAAAACATTTAAAAAGCGGCGTGATTATGCAACGTATACTATGCCGCAGCTTGGTATGCAGCGTTTATAACAGTTTGTTTGTCGCGGATAATTTGCCTTTTACTATATAAACATGTGTGCATTGTACTTACTGAAAGCAGCGTTACGGATTTTGCAAATGTTCATCATATATAATCCACCAAGTCGTCCGACCGTGCGGGCGCATTTTTTCACACAAGCTGTGTGGGTGGGTTGGTGTTAGTTAGTTAATTAGTTCCTCGAAGGATTTCAATATTTAATATGCACAGGCCGGGTTGGTGTTAGTTAATTAGTTCCTCGAAGGATTTTAACATTTAATCATCATCATATATAATCCACCAACAAACAACAGAGCACCGCCCAAGAACTCGAACCGCTAGAGAGACACGCCCACCAACTCTAAGAGCACCAATTCTATACGCCTGCCCACCTGACTGTTACCAGCGTTCACCGCAATGTGCTGGAGTGTAAAACCATCACAACTATGATAGTTGTATCATCAGTTGAACTATCAGACGCTGTCTATATCTAAGAAGATATATAGATACTCATTATATAGATATATATATATTATATAGATACTCATTCATCCGGCACGCGTCCACCCACACTCTCAAGGCATTCATAGTGCCTGCTCTTATGCTCGAACACAACAACTTGCCACACACAAATCTTGCTTTATTTGACTCAACACGGGAAACCTCACCCTGCCCGGACACGGAGAGGATTGACAGATTGATAGCTCTTTCTCGAATTGTTCCCCACGAACGAGGAATACCCACTGAGTGCGGGTTATACGCTCCCTCTGAATACGTCCCTGCCCTGTGTATGCTCCCCACCCCCCTCCTACTACCGTGGTCGGGTGACTTGGTGGATTATATATAGAAAAGCAGCCGAAACCGCAAAGAACAATGAAAGGACAACGTGGTTCAGAGGTGCACAGACGACAGCGACTCAGGTGAGGAGTTGGGGGCAGCAAGTCTTTGATAGGCTGCAACAAAATGATGAAAGAACCGGCGCATTTTTTTCACACAAGCATGGTGGGTGGGTGTTAGTTAATTAGTTACTCGAAGGATTTCAAGATGTAATATGCACAAGCGGTAACACTGCAAAATAAGCCCAAACCTGAAAAGACGGCTGGCAAATTAAACGCGTGTGCATTGAACTTACTGAACGCACCATTACGGATTTTGCAAATGTTCACTTTTTTCATTCAAAGCGCTATCCACACAGGGAGGAATCAGGAAGCGAACCCAAAATCTTCCACAGTCTCCTTACTGTTAACCAGAAACACTACCACTGCGCTACAAGGCAGAAAATGCAGTTAAAGAATGCACCGGGCTCAATTTTATTTTCACTTCTGTTTGGACAACTGTGTCGTTCAGGAAGTGTTCACCCATCAATACATAATTATGCGGCGTATGCTATGTCGCGGGTTGACTAGTACTAGTATATTAGGCAATTAGGAGGAATAGACTAACAAACCTAGTAAACTAGGCAGTCTGGAAGCTGCCCGAGATGCCCATTTTTTAAAGAATATATAAAAATAAGAAATGTGGGAACCATAAACCTTTTGTGACTAATAACCTTTGGTGACTAATGAACATGTATTATGGCAGTTCTCTGGGTCATGCCCACCTTTCCTAATTTTATAATTCTCATCACCTCGGAATTAAATAATTTTATATAACACTTCTTTACTCACCTTCTAGAATCAAAATACAGCTTGAGAAGGTCTCAGTCTGACATCTCCAGCCCCATAAAGAAGTTTCAGCATACACAGATTCAGCACCCCTATGGTTCAAATATGGGGGCACTCTTTGATGCAGTTTGTGATCAACCAGCTCTTTGCCATGTGCAAATTCCTAGAGATTCCGGGCTAAACTTTATGATAGAAATCCCAGGAATTAAAGAAAATGCTGAAAGTGGAAATGAACTTGAATTTATAAATAAGCCTTGGCCACATTTGTTTTCAGCCTTCTTCAATTATGCTCCTGAGAGAGGTATCACAGATTTATGCCCCTAATTACAATTCCCCCTCTTCCAATTATATTGAAGTTCTTTAGCTTTTATCGACAACCAGGTTATTTTAAAGGAGGCATAGATGACACCCAACATGTCCCCCACAAATGAGAGAATTTTCATTTTTTCTGACTTCAGTCAGACAACCAGTGGTAAAATGTGCAAGAGGTCTGGATGTGCAATGATATCTGTTGTTTTTATTTCCATCTCAAGATTTTGGTAGCACCATATAATAACTTTCATTAATAAAGCATTAATAACCATGTGACATTTAACAGATCATGAGATCATGTTCATTCAAAGAGTTATAAATGTTATTAAATAATAATTCATACATTAAGTAATGTACTTTTAAACATTTACAAATAATTTAACAAATGGTTAGTACAGCATTTTTTACTATTTGTTAGCATATTACTCGTGTTGACACTATATTCACTAATGTCTAGCTGATTAGGGACAAATATTTTTAAATATTAGTTACATGTTTTATTTATCATATGCAAGTGTGTTGTTCATGAGTTGTACAGTTGGTAAAACTGGTTATTTCATGTTATGGCCTGCTTGTAACACTGTAAGAATTTTTGCCAGCTTTCACACTTTGCATGTTTTCAAATCAGTTACTGATTAATTGTAGATGTTTTAAACAATTCAACCATTGTAATCATTTGTGCATTTTTTTAAATAATTTGTTAATTAGTTTTAAATGTTTTTGCAGTACCCAATCTAAAGTTGAAACTCTTCATGCATTATACAGATTTGCACATGTTTATAAACCATTTATTCATTAGTTGTGGAGATTTTTTGCAGTACCTAATCTAAAGTTGCAACTATTCATGCATCATAAAGGTGTGTAAATTTACAATTAATACATTAATAGGCACTGGCCTGCAACATAACCAGGTCTGCACCCTACTGAAGAAAGCAATGTGATGTAAGGAGTAGTTTGTTGAACAGTTTAGTTTTATCCATGTTCAGAAATTTATGACAGGAACAACTCAGTTTGAATCAATACATCATGTTTATTGCATCAATAACAGATTTATAACACAGTACATTCTAAAACAGATTATATCCCTCTTTCATCATAATGAAATAGTAATGTTAAGACTTTGTTATCAAAATAAATCTTCAGATTAAGTAAAAATAAAGAACAAAAATGGTTTATATAAGACTTGCAAAAATATCAGATATAAGTGAAAATGTCTAGTTTTGAACTTCCTTTTATTTCCAAATTGATGGAGACATACTTATTGAATCCTTTAACATCATGATTATGCAACAAATAAATTGATGATTAATAACCTTAGGAAGCAACTTAAAGTGTAATGGCACTATCAGACCTTTTATGTGTTGTTTGTTATTTTCAGTCGTAGCTAAAATGAACACTGCTCCAGTGAATGAAGACACGGACTCCTACTTTCTATAGATTCTTCATTTTCAAGTTCAAGCACATCAACCTCTAGTTCATCTGAGCCATCCAGTTCATCCCAATTTGCTTCAAATAAAAGTGTAAGAAAAAAAGTAAAGGAAAGAAAATGAGAAAGAAATCTAAGAGGAGGAGTGTCCTTGGGTGTGTGGGAACTGTTAACATTTGAATTTGATGATTGTATATAGCGCAGAACTGACCTCTCTGTACTATCCTGTCCTCTGCATCTCCTGGAGTACGAAAGAAACACCACCATGCACAAAAATGTGAAGACTGACTACAACCGCATGAAGGTATGCGAATGAATATATTGTTGCATTAGTGCAACAATGTTTTCCGAAATGTACTATACAGGTCATAAAAGGAAGTATTCCAAATGTCATATATACCTATGTCTCTCTTTTTTGTCAGTGTGGCTTTGACATCATGGACCAGAAGGTGCATACCAATTCAGCGTGAGCAGGAACAGTCAAGAATAAAACTGAATACAAAAAAAATTCACATCCACAATCATTCTCAGTCATGCACACCACTCACACCCACGTCCACAGTTTTCCCAGTACCAGTCTCGTTCACGCACAAGATCTGACACAGAGAATAACACTGAAAAAAAACGTTAACTTTGACAAGTACTATAAATTTATACCTGCTGTTATAAATGCAAATCAAATGTATGTTTTTATTGTATAATATTAACAATAAAAGCAGCTCACTACTCAAAAAGGTAAATTTGGGAAGCAGCTGGTATGGAGCCCACAACCTCTTGATTGGGAATCAGCAGTTCTTACCATTTCACCACGCAAGCTGTCGTATCAACAGCCTACCATAACCTGCTTTCTTTTTCTGTGGTTATATTCATGAACTAGCAAAATACCCGCGCTTCACAGCAGAGAAGTAGTGTGTTAAAGAAGTTATGAAAAAGAAAAGGAAACATTTTAAAAATAATGTAACATGATTGTCAATGTAATTGTACTTGGCTTTTTTTAGTATTGAGAGTGAATTTGATGATTGTAAAGAGTTTAATTTATGATTGTAAATGGTGTGTATGAGAAATGCACATTTTTAGGATGTAAGGATCTCTTTGTAAACGACTTTTGCAGTTCTGCCCTCGGGCTGTAAAATGATCAAGCTGTCTGCTGAGCTTACTCTTGAGCATGCAACGTACAGTTGGCCATGTGAGAAGCAATCTTGTGTCAAGTCAATGCCAACCTTTTTTAGAGTCTGGCCCTGTGACTTATTTATTGTCATAGAGAAGCAGACCCTTACTGGAAATTGGAGGCGTTTGAATTGGAATAGGAGGTCAGAGGGTATGAGAGGGATGCAAGGAATAAATACAGTCTCCCCTGAGCCAGTTCCAGTGAAGACAGTTGCCTCGATAAGGTTCTTGTGCAGAGATTTGATCTGAAGCCTGGTGCCGTCACAAAGTTTTGGCGGTTGTAATGATATGGTCATGCAATATGTAAGAGAGAGAATGGAAGAGGCAGGCGCAATCTCTGGGCATGGAAACCACTGGGTACGAGTCAGTGAAATTGTGATCGACAGTGATCACCGGAATAGACATGTTATTCGGGGTAAACTTGCACCTGTTGAGGAAGAAAGTACGAAGGAAGGCGAGAAGCGGTGTAGCAGGGAATGAAAAGCAGAACTCAGCACCAGGAAGACGTACGTGAGCAAGTAAGGAAGCCCAACAATGGCAGCCTTGAAGCGGTGGAGTAAAAGAAAAGGCAACAGTCACGTGGAGGGAGACATGAAGAAGTAAGGAAACCCAACAATATCAGCCTTGAAGCGGTGGAGTAAACAAAAAGGCAGGAGTTACCAGCAGGAAGACGTGAAACAAGGCCAACAATAACAGGCTTGAAGCGGTGGAGTAAATGAAAAGGCAGGAGTCACCAGCAGGAAGGATGTGAAGGAACGTGAACAATAGCAGGCTTGAAATGGTGTAGTAAAGAAGAAGGGAGCAGTGAGCACGATGAACAGCTGAGGAAAGTAAGGAAGCGAATGAGGAGGCACATGAGCGCGGGATGCCATTAATGTATATAGGCAGGGAGACAACCACGTGGTAGATGCGCGGACAGCGACGTGCAAAAAAAGGAAGGGGGACCGGGGGTGGCCCTTGTGTGTCTCTGCAATGAAATAAATCATCTGTTAACAGGAAATAAGGAATGAAACCGCCAAAAGGAAAAGTCAGCTCCGAAAGTTTCTTAAGGCATAATGGTGAGAATTGCCAAAAAGAAGACGCTATTGATGAAAGTTTGTTACAGGGCACGACGCAAAATGAAACATACTTAACGTTTGTAAGTACAGTGTATAGGATGAGCATGGGAAATCTGGGCTTCCTACGTATATTGGTAGTCGCGGAAATAGTGAGGAGGGGTTTCCCCTATCTATATATACAGTTTAGGGGGTACACCCGTTTCCCCCCCCTTGGGTGTTGCAATAGGACATGAAACATACCTATCTTTAGTAAGTACACTGCAAGGAATAAGCAGCTTCCCACCTATATGGAAAGTGGGAGAATTAGTATAGATAAAAGTGCACCTGTTTTGTTATACTCAGGCTTCACACAGTATACACTTCATGTCTCCATTTTGTCATTTATTAATAAAACATGAAAAACGTTTCTGTTTTAATGATGTGTTTACATAGATTGTTGTAGACACAGAACACACATGAAATGTATGTATTCCAGATGACGATGTATTATTTACCCTATACAGCTCCAGGTACGTCACTCAAGATAAACACTGAGAACCTTCCTTGTGAATTGAACTGCGGCGGTGAGATGGGATAACAGGCTCCTTGCTGTTTGTGCTGATCAACACATTTACAACACAAAAGATGCTGACGGAGAGGTGCAAACAGATTTAAGGTGGGCCAGGATTACACGTTTTTTTGTAGGCTTTGGTAATTCTAGTGTTAGGTGGATGGCCATAAAATGTTTTATTTGTGATTTCACAATTGTACAACTTCTATTTATTAAAAATAAATTAGGAGCACTCACTAAAAATGTATTATGATTATTATGATGATTATTATTGTTGTTGTTATTAACCCTCTGTATATAAATAGTCGCTTTTTGTAGTTTTATTTTGAATTATTTACTAACTTAAGGAGGTTCTAGAGTTCTTGAGTTCTGGAAAATCACTAAGGTGATTTTTGCTTCCTGAGGTCCACTCTGCCTTTTAGAATAATCCAAAATTTCCTCTCCAATCTGAATTTCTCAGATTATGCAGCACTGATTACTCTCACATTAAAACAGGGCAAAGAGTCACCTGACTGCTTAAGTTATTACCTCCCTGATGAACTTCAGATGCAAAGTTGATAGCAAAACTCTTTGCGCTCTGCAGAGGGGTTTTTTTTATATAAATTAATTCATCCAGATAAGACTGGTTTTACCTACTCCCCTCAGACTGCAGATAAAATGCTGACTCTGCTGGCTTTTGATGCAGAGAAGATTTGTGACCACTTAAATTGGGATTTTTTAATGAAAAGTTTTACATACAGTGGGTTTTGGTGAAAGTGATTTTAATTTGATCAAGACATTATACTTCTCCCCAAGATATTACTTCTCATCAACCCAACTATTTCTCACCCTTTTCAGATTCAAAATGTGCCAGACAGAGCTCTCCACTGTCTCCTTTATTTTATCTTACTTAAACTTCTTGCTATTAGTCTTTGAAGTTTTGACTGGATCACTCCATTCCAGCTCATGGCCCATACCATAAAATCTTGATATATGCAAATTATGTTTTGCTCTTCCTTAGTAATTTCTCTTTCTGATTTCCCTCACATCCATAGTTTTTTAGTTTATTTGAAACCCGGTCTCACTACAAAATTAACTGGGAAAAGTCTACTCTCTTTCATTTTTTCTTTTCCCATATTTTTTTTTTTTGGCTAACTTGTTGTGAAATTTTGCATCAACATTTCTCCTTCTTTACAGGGCATTTTTGTCATCTAATTATCTAATGTAAATATTCCTATTGGTCTTTCCTTCCACTGTCTTTCCATTCTAGATTTGACTTGACTTGACTTGACTAGATTGGAAATGAAAATAGTCCCGTTTGAACTGTGCTATTGCCATGTTCCCTCTCTTCCACCATAAAATGTTTGATCTCCACTGTCTGCCTTAATATAGAATGGTAAGAGACCTTTCATTGAATACTTCATTTTGGTGTGGGGTGTCTTTGCTAGACCCAAAGTTTCCTCTCTGGGCATTTACCCTTTAACCAGTATGGAGCTGGTAAAAGCAAACCAGGACCCGATACCTTCTGCACTTTCTATCCAAACCATTTATAACTTTACCTGCTTATTGTCTTCAGACTTCCAGCAACTTTATGTTATGCATTTGGATACTGGTGAAATCCTTCACTTGTGTCCCTTAAATGCCTCTAGCACTTTTCCTCATCTGTTTTGGGATCATCCTCCAGTCTCTAGTTTTTGGACTGTTTCTAATTGACTGTCCTCTGCAATTTCTTTTAATATTTCCCATTTAATTCTCCTGGACTTCTACTATTACCTTTATATTATCTAATATACAGCAGATTATTATATTTGGGTACAATCTCTGCAAAACTAAATTTAGCTTCTCACAGTAAATCTCCTGAATCACACACTATAAAAGTCTGGATAACTTATTTCTTTAATGTTCTCTTACTTAAACTTTTGGTGGTGCAAATATACAGATCATCTTGCTCCAGTATGGTTAAGTCTGTTTGTTAGGGAGCAGGTTGGCTCAGTGTACAATTCTTCCCTTTTATAATTTTCCTACCTGCTTTTGGAATTTGGCGTGTGTATTGGGCCTCTGTTACTGTTCTTCACAGACATCAGTAACTTTCAGTCCTTTAGGGAACCTTTTACAGGATGATTTTGGGTGATAGGGTGTCTGTGGGAGTGGATTATTGTTTCACACTATTACTGCTACTTTTTATACCGCTGTTGGTTGTTATTTCTTCTTAATAAAGTCAAATTTTAAAAAAATGATCAAAAAAAGAAGATAAATAATGCCTGGGAATCATGGGCCACTTGGTTAAAAAATATAACCTGGTGTTCTTGGGCTCAAGGGCCGGAAATGATCTAGTTGCTTGACTAGAAGGAATTCCCAAATTGTTTTTAAAACTACCTCATCCCACAACCATAACTGGACCTAGAGATTTAAGGACAAATATGGTGAAATATGAGGTAGAAGCAAAAAGTGAAAGGGTGAGTGTTTTGATATGGTATTTGGGAGGTGAACAGATGGGTTAAGCATACCTGTGATGGCCTCCCCAGTGAGTTAAAATAAAAGACAAACACACTCTACACAACCTACCTAGAATCTTTGGCTTTATAAGTGTGGAGAGATAACAGTTCTTTAATGCAGTGTTTCATTTGCATGACTCTGTTTGATACTTGCTAGTATATGTCTATGCAGGGCATTGTGTATTTGCCATGTTGTGATTATTTATTTATTTTGTACTTCATCGTTTGTACATTCCACCGGGAAAGTATAAGACATGAATGATGCTATTTTAAAGAAATATGCATTGATTAATCTAAATGTTGTTATCTACTTTGGCTCTCATTCTACTCTAACTGTAAGTTCACTATGTCTGGGTAGTCCTAAAAAGGAAACCTATTTTTGATCTTTTTCTCATTTTCATGGGTACTACAATTTAACCAAGCAGCTACACTCATCTTTAGTAGATTTCATCCTAGTAGATGGACGAAGATGCCCTCTTATAATCTGATCATTGAGATGAACCTGCTCAATCATTTCTTAGGTCTTTGTCAAAGCCTTGGACACTTGCCCATGCAATCGTGTGTGTATTCTGATAGTCTGCTATGGGAGTAGTGGGTAGTCAGATGGCTTAAGTTTGTCAGATGAACCTAGATTAGAATAGCATTCTGAAAGGAAATGAAATAGGGAAATTTAACACAAAAATATAAGAATATAAGTTCAAATCATATATATCAAGTATATTATTAAATGTATACTTAATATTAAACAATACAAATATTTAAAATAGTATGTAATAATTACATTTAGTATCATAACAAAATAATAAACACAAACTTATACCATATATAACTTCCATCCATCCATTTTCCAACCCGCTGAATCCGAACACAGGGTCACGGGGGTCTGCTGGAGCCAATCCCAGCCAACATAGGGCACAAGGCAGGAACCAATCCCGGGCAGGGTGCCAACCCACCGCAGCCATATATAACTTAAATATACCTAATAAACAAATTTTTACATATTCAGTAACAACAGCAATTAACAAATTAACAAAATTCCTTAATTTAGAGAATGGATAATTTATAACAGTCATAAAATAATAGCAAAAAATTCTCAGACCAACAGCAAACATGTCCACATGTCCAGCTATAACCCAGATTTACAAATACATATATTAACAGTAATGTACATAACTATCCAATATTTCAATATTTAAATGTACAAACAGAAATCAGTTTAAATAGGAATACAGAAATTCATTAATATTTGAGAAATGTAATAGATGCTGATAGTAGAACCATCTAACAGAAAATTTGTCTAGATAACAACAGAAGATAACAAAAAAAATGTGTTAGTAGGGTTAAAGATGACAGGTCCCTGGTCATTTGGAATTAGAAAAAAACAAAGTGTGACTAAGACCACCCAGAGACACCCTTCACCAAGGGCACCCTTGAAAGATTTATGACAAATGTTGGCATCAATAATTGTAGTTGAATGTTTTAATTTTTTTCTAAAGGCTTCTAACCACTTTGATATCTTATTTCATAGTTGCGAATGCTAGGCTGGTCTATGTTCCAATAGCAGCAAATTCAACAGAAAGACACTAGGAAGAGTAACCAAAATAGAAATCTTTCTTGCAAGAAGTAAGGACAACATCAAGAGAACAGATTGAATCCTGAATGAAATTTCAAAACACCAAGCCCACACTAGGGACAATTTAGAATCCTAACCTGCATGTCTTGGGACTGTGGGAGGAAACTGGAGTACCCGGGGGAAACCCATGCAGACATGGGGAGAACATGCAAACTCCACACAGGGAGGGCCCAGGAAGCGAACCCAGGTCTCCTAACTGCGAGGCAGCAGTGCTACCCACTGCGCCACCATGCCACCCAGACTTGAACTCAGGAACAACAAATATTACCTGACCCTTTAATCTGAGGCGTAGCTAGGGTTTTCAGCACCCGGGGACAACTGAAGATTTTGCGCCCCCTCCTGTTTGCCAAAATGCAATGGGGAAGGGAAATTTGGTGCCCCCTGGATGCTGTGCCCAGGGATAGATGTCTCCCCTTGCCCCCCCCCCCCCCCCCCTAGCTACGCCACTGCCTTTAATTAGGAATAAGCTTTGAAGATATCACCAAATGATTTTCAAATGGCATTATATCATTGTTCTACTGAGTATACAGTTAAAGAGTGGTTTGGGGCGAGACCACAGCTGGCAGAAGAGGATAATACAAAATGACAGATGCTAGGGATTATTATCCAGGCACACCTTTTGAGGTGGGTATTGTTGTTAATATACAATATGCTCAAAATGGGGAAGAAAACCATTAAAAACTCTGGCTATGATACTGTTACTTAATTAAAGAAAAGAACATAAAAGAGTAAATTCAAAAACACCAAAAAAGATCTAATAATGCAAATTGGAAAAATTACCGTATTTTTTGCACCATAAGACGCACTTTTTTTTCCCCAAAAGAAGGTTGGAAATGTCTGTGCATCTTATGGAGTGAATATTGCGTCACAGACCATGATGTGTATTACCTGACAAAAGTCGACATCCATGGGTAGAGGGCAACAAAACTCACTGTTACGTTACAGCATTCCCTCTGTGCTTGGAGGAATGTTAGACTCATTGACTCGGCATCTAATCCTTGCGTGTGCGTGAGTTGCGAAATTTAAACAAATGTAAGCAAAGGCAAGATGGCATCGACATCTCACGAGGGAGCGAAGTGAGTGCAGAAAACAAAATACTCAGCAGACGATGTTTTGCACTTTATCACTGAGTCGGACTCTGATTTTTCAGAATCTGATTTTGTTGGAGATCGAACAAGAGAGTGAGGAACTGGCATCAGCTAATCGGGACACCAGCTGAGTGCATTCCTGCAGCCGATGCACCTATGGCAAGGTTCGTGTGGGAGGAATACCTAGACATTGATCCGTGGGAGCCAAACTGGCTACCGGACTTCACAAGACAGTATGGCTTGCTGTTGGACTCGACAGATTACCAGCCGCTGGACTACTTCAGGCTGTTCTTTCCTGAAGCTGCATTTCAGCTACTGTCAGATGAGACAAACAGGTATGCAGAGTAATTTTTTTAATTGAGGGCTGTGCTTGCACCGCATTCTCGTTTTTCAAACTGGAAACCCACAACAAAACATGAGATAAAGGGCTTTGTGGCATTACAAATATAGATGGGACTAGACTGGCGATATAACTTCAGGGAGCATTGGTCCAAACGTGCTTTGTCCCCTGGTGGCTTTGGACAGGTTATGCCACGTGATGATAGGTACGTGCTCCTGCAAAGTGATTGTGAGCAACTGAGCTTCACAAATTCTGACACTAGCGATGAGGAGTTCTTGGGGTTTCCATAAAACTAGAAGAGTGCTTGAACCTTAAAGTCTCTCCTTATTTGTTAATGACAGTGATAATGTTTCTTAATACCGCTGTTGAATTTAAATGGTTGAAATATTATTCTGCTATATTTTATTAAACATATTAGAACACCATTTGGTTCAGAATATTTTATTTCTTGTTTTCCTCCTCTAAACCTAGGTGCGTCTAATGGACAGGTGCGTCTTATGGTGCAAAAAATACGGTAAGTAAAATAAATGAAAAACATAAAGCTAGAGCATAAATACAGTATTAAACATATTTTAACTACTGATGGGAATAAAAAATAAATAAAAAACAGAAAATAATGATTTAACATAACCAAGCCCAAAATCTACAAACCAAGTCTGAAATACCATGCTCAACTTAAAAAAGCCAAAGGTCTGAAAAACACACCAACATACAAGAATACACAAAGTTAATGGAGAACAAATCTAAAGCTAAATAATGCCACTACAAATGTGCAGTGGCTACCTATTATTATGTATTGACAAGGTGCTAAAGAAGACCTAATTAAAGTAGTTGTGGTCAATTATCAAAGCAACAGTAAACATGTCCACATATAGAATCTATTCACAGAAGACTATAAGCTGGAAACCAAATTTACAAATACAAAGAAAATATTAGTTAATACTAGGGGGCTTCTCTTTGCTCGTCAACCCCTTCCCCCCCACCATCGCCAGCGCTACGGGCTGTTGTGGAGAGGGTGTCTGAACGCACCCCAATGAGACGTGGTCACTCCTCCAAAAACCCTCTCCTAAATGATGATACAATGAGAAACAAATACGTTTTTTTTTTTTACCTCCTCTTGCTGCCGTGCCGCGTGATCTGCAGCTTTACAGCAGCTGTCCTTTTCTCTCAATGCCTTGTCTCTCTTCTCCCCAGACATCCTCAAACACTACGCAATCTCTTTTTGCTATTCCGTTATTTCACCGAGTAATAATTTCCATTTGTTTGCACTAATGCAATCTTTACTATCATTTTTTTTGAGACTTTCAAATTTTCCTACTTCCATTATCTCTAACCGGCTCTGCATGGGTATCGCTCCAACATTTTTAAATTCTTTACAACGTTCTACTTTGTCTTTTTCTGGCCCTGGGCATGAGCTGAGAGCACAGGAAGTGTGTCTGCCAAAAGCATTCCAACAACTGAGAGGTTAGACCAGGGGTAGGCAACGTCGGTCCTGGTGAGCCGCAGTATGTGCAGGTTTTTGTTCCAACCCAGTTCCTTAACGAGAACTAAATTATTGCTGATGAAGCACATATTGCTTAAGTGACATTTTGATGCTTCATTTTAGTGGTCTCGCTTGTTAAGGTTCTCCAACCTTAATTGCTTATTTCAATCTTAAACTGCTGCATTCAGTGTTTTAATTGCTCCTTATTAGCAATAAGATGTAAAAGACAACGCAGCCAGCAGTTCTCCAGCTAGCTTTTTTCCAATTACATCTGTGTGTGTTCATCATGCACTGTTTGATTTAATAAAACACTTAATAGAAAAACGTGACAGACTGAAAATTATCTGTTTTAGGCTTCATATCATTTGGATGATATCCTTGGAAAGGAAAAAAATCTACGATATAAGAGCCTTACATTGCACAGACTAACAAAGGTCTGAGATTGGCAATGATTGGTTTCTAATTAAGCAATTGGGTTGGAATGAAAACCTGTAGCCACTGCAGCTCACCAGGACCGACGTTGCCTACCCCTGGGTTAGACCGTGGTCTTGGTTGAAAATGGTTGTAAGTAGGGCATGATTTGCAAAAGTCACCGTCTCACGGGACTTGCTTCCAAAGATTGCAAATATGACGTGACCTGACCGTGAAAGAGTCTCTCTTCAAAAGATCATGTCTCATTGCAGGAAAAAAAGATGCAGTTATTTGAAAAGTCAAATTGACCAATTTGTAAAAACAAAGCTAAAAAATAAATGACAAGAAGTATGAAGGATAGAAAAGACTCAATCTACTAATGAGAAAAATATACACTTCTTTTAGCTGTGTCTGTGCTGTTGCACACCAATTTCCTGGGCACTTTTGTTGTTTTTGTACTCATTTTCTTGGTTTGTTTAAGCCTATTACCTTTTCAATGTCTAATCAGCACCAGGGTTCATTTGAGAGCAAGTTAAGTAGGCGAGTGCCCACACTGCCAGTATTAGAATCAGAGGGTGAAGCAAACTTCCTGCTGCCATTAGCTTCCTCTTGACAGATGTTAGATTAAAGGCTACTGAGATGAAAGTCTGACTCAAGTGTTACTAAATTCAAGTCTAATTCCACCTTCATAAAAAAAGAACACAACAAGGACATTTAACCAGAGATAGATACACTGAAACAGTTAATCGTGTCTTACTTTGTATGGTAATGTATGGAAGTAAGATAGGCACGTTTAAATGATAAATATGAAATGATCTTTTGGATTGATTTGCTATATCTTACTGTATGATTTAAGAGGTCCTCATCATTACCCAGACTTTTTATAAACCCTAGCATGATACACTTCAGTATGGTTCAATTTATTTTTAAATAGCATCTTGCACAGAGTACTTTTTTTCCCATGTCATTCATTACACATACTCCATGGGGAATCAAAGGGGTCCATGTTACAGCACTAATTTAAAAAACTTTTGATCTAGAGCACAATCTCACCTTAGTAACATAAAAAACAGACAGATATTGCAGAGAGCAGAACCAACATAGAGGTCAGAAGGGATAGACTTTATTTTTTTTTTATGCTGATCAAATGAGAGAATAAAATTAACAGACTAATGCTTTATTTGGTTTTTAGGCTGCTATCCAATGGTACCCTCATTTGCTATACTATAAGTAACACAAATCTGCATTCCTAATCTTAGCAGAAATATAATTGCTAAGCTTGTTTGCCATCTGTCTTGGCTCAAATATTTCAGAGGGGAAGAAACCTGATAATAAATGTGTGATTTGTGCCATCTTTATTAACAAGTCAAGGTTGCAGAGCCCTTTTATGCTTTACTTGATAAACCTCACTCATGTACTAACAAAATCAATTTCTGCAAAGACAATTACATTCCAAAGTCATATTAATGAAACCACAGTAGCAAATCCTTCCAATTATATGTGTTTTATAATTCAAGGGAATGATGCATTTGTTAGGAATTTAATGCCGAATTCAGGACAGAATAAGCTCTGCGTTGATATTGGTTTTCTCATTTACTGCAGTATTTTCAAAACACCATTAAGCAGATGTGAGTTTTTTTTCCCCTGTCATTGGAAAGATAAAAGCAAGTCACCACATGCCTACCGCAGTACAAAAGTCTTCTTTAATGAAGTTGCGTTCAATTGTTTAAGTTTATTTTAATGCTGTTTTGGGGACGCAAGGCAATTGGTGCTGAATGAATATATTTGTTTTGCTTTTATTATGCTTTTTAAATTTTCAGTATGACTTGTATTAAAATATTAATTGGGCATTCCTAAAGACATTTATTTATGAACTGAATGTGTTTTATGATGTCTGTGCTGGCACTCATTTAAATGCTGTTTATTTTTTTCCTAAACCTCTTTTTTTTAAATGGGTTTGTTATTAAACTGTCACAGTTTACTCCATGTGCTTGGATGAATCATGAGCAGAGTGGACAGAGATATCGATTAGATTTTGGTTGCATGAATGTCAATAAGCAGTCCTTGGAGGCCACAGACACCCATAAAATTCCAAAGGGATATCAACAGAGCTATCCAAAATAAGGCTTAAATGTGACGGGACAACACTAAATTAACTCAGCATCAGACAACTTTTCCATTTCTTGTCTTTTTTTTTTAAGAGTTTCTAACTTTGGTACTAACTTTAACTAGTGTCACACATGTGCAAATAGGAGACAACTAAAGAGCCTGAGCAGTTATAATACCATATCAGACCAGGGGCGGCAGGGTGTGTTGACTGTCTTTCTCAGTTCATTGCAGACCAAAAGGGCTTGGGGCCTTGGATGACATCACTTCCAGTTCCCGCGCCTTGGATGACGTCACTTCTAGTTCTGGAGCTTTGGATGATGCCATTTCCGGTTCCGGCCACGATGATGTCACTTCTTCACCGGTCCTTTAAAACCACCATCTTTCCTCCAGTCTGGCAGTTCTGTTTTGGACTCAGTCTTGTGAATATCTCTGTTCAATTATTTTTGAACTTTTGCAGCCAGGATATAATATACGGGTGGCTGCCCCAAACCTTTATAATGTCTGGAGGGTATTTCTTATCACACTAGAAACAAGCTAACAAAAATGTTTGTGACTATATCTTGCCTTTTTCAGGAAAAAACACTGTTTATATTAGACCAGAAATCCCAATTCTGTCAAGCTGAGAGTAAAACCACCAGCAATATTGGGTCTATGAATTTTATGTTTTGCGTTATGAACCTCATGAGTAACATGATACGCAACCATTTTTTAGCATACTGCATGCTTTTGAAGAACGGTGGTCATTCTCCTTTACTTCTGAGATGTCAGTAGTGGAAGCTCAGAAAATACACCAGAGCTTACAAATACAACAGAGCTTTCAAAAAATCTGGGTGGGAGTTTTCCAGTTTTATGTTATTGAGAATGCAGTGAATTATGGCCTTATTACTACCCTTTGATGCAGTTCATAAAAGTGACAATTATTTTTTATAATAAATAATTACTGTGAGTGCAAAATTGGACTTTTTTTTGTTGCAGGACTATGTTTTCAGTAAGGTGTGGTCACATTTTAAGTGTATTAAGAATGTAAAAATTTGGAAAATGTCTATCATTTACTGTCATACACAAAAATAACATTGGAAGAGTACACCTATTCAGAATAGCTTGGGAAGTTATATGGTGCATATTATGCTGCCCGGAGCCCATATTAACTGATTTTCTATTTTACTTTCTTGTTGTTACTTTTTTTGTGGTATTTTGTGCAGTTAAGAGAGAAGGAATAAAATATGGTGATCACTGCCTACCAAGCAATCATACTGATTGATGTGTAGGCAGTTAGTTTGGCCGAGGGATTAAATGTTACACTGAGTCATGTCAAACATTGTTTTTTTATTCCTATGTTTTATAGCTACCCCCCCAAACAGTGATAACAGGCCATGTATTTTCTAATGCACAGGTGTCAAACTCCAGGCCTGGAGGGTCGCAGTGGCTGCGGGTTTTCATTCTAACCTTTTTCATAACAAGTGACCAGTTTTCACTGCTAATTAACTTCTTTTCTTTAGCCCTGTTTTAAGGATTCAGTCCCCTGAATTGATTCTTTTCTTCATTAAATGACAGCCAAACAGAAATTAGACGTGAAACGAGCCAACAGATTATCAATTAAACTGGGGATTCAAACTCCAACCAATTTCACTCCAACCAGTTTCTTAATGAGATGCTGATTCTTATTGTTAATTGAACCCATCATTTAATTCCATGGCTTGTTGCTGCTCTCGTTCTGCCACTGCAGACATTTCCAAAACTGTTGATTGTCTGTTTTACTGAGACCTTCACCCTTCTTTATTTTCAGCTATTGTGTGATGGGCACAGGGGAGCTGGTCATGTGGCTGCTTGTTTTGTGTCTCATTATTGTATGGCTGCTAATTAAGGACAAAGAAACAACTAAGGGGTCTGAGTCATATCAATTAAAACAAATGCATAAGAAGTTAATTAGCAGCAAAAACTGATCACTAATTTAGGAGATGGTTAGAAGGAAAACTTGTACCCACTGCGGCCCTCCAGGACCGGAGTTAGACATCCCTGCTCTAGTGAAACATAATAGTGACATAAAAACGGAGAATGTTTGAGTTTAGCATATCAAAGACCACGTTAAATTTAAACTGAGTTAAATTAGCTGTGTTATAATGAACACAATGCTATTTACTGCCTGTATTCAGGTGACACTCTATAACAGTTTAAAACAAATTATCTTTTAAATCTCATGAACTACCAATTTCTGGAGAAACCAAAGCAGCTTGGTAAAGTAATTAGAAACTAATTCATTTCAGAAAGGCCGTGGTGGCACAAGGCTTAATTCTGCTTCAGAGTGAATGTTCTCTCACAATACCTGTGTGGATTTCCAGTGTATACTATGACTTCCTTCCTCATTTAGGCTAATTTACAAATGTAATTGGCACAGTGTGACTTTCTACATGAGTGTTCACTGCGATAGATTAGCCATATTCATAGCGGTTCGTGTCTTGCAATGCCATGCTGCTGGGATAGGATCCATCCCCTCTCAATCCCATACTGGAATAAGCAATCTTGGAAAACATGAAAATTTATAACAATTGTTACACTAACACTGCCAAAGGTAATAAAGGCAAAGGAGTGAAAACAAAGCAGACTCTCCCGGGGAGACATAGCCATACGCCTTTGTTCCTAGAAGTTGTTCTGATTATTGTGGTGCTGCTTCAAAAATACAGATAAATCCATGAACCTAGGAAAGAACATCAGTCTTTGTTTAATAGGTTACAATACAATTTGAGAGCATTGCTGAATTTGGTAATGCACATTGCCATTTTACAGTGTGATATTATTTTTGCTTAAATTTATATTAATACAGTGTATAAATAAGAGTTCTTCTTTTTACAATATTTAGTGGGTAGTTTAGTTAAAAACGTCTAAAAGGAGAGATGGCTAGAATTTCCAACTACACAAAACTGAATAAAATTGCCAGTTTTGATTACTCAAATAATATCTGAATGAAAAAACCATTAACCAGAACACAGAATAATTAGTTCTTCTTTGAACTTGTTTAACTTTATGTAGGCTGCAATGCAATTTGTGACAGTAAATGAACCATTAGACCTAAACATCCATTATATGCAGTTGTTTTATTGATAACATTAACACTGAATGTTGTCAGTTCCTTGATTGCCAACTCTCAGTTTTTCATTAGCTTACAAAACCATTCTGTTTTCATTCACTTTCATCCATTGCACCCATCTGCTGGGATAGCCTCTGGCCCTTTGTTACCTTAATATTTCAGTTGATATACAGATGGAGACAAAGTTCTGTTATAAAATCATCGGAGTGGCTGGACTTATCCCTTAGCTAAAAACAGTCAAAAAAAATAGTTTTATTTTTTGTTATTTGCGTTTGATTTTTGACAGTAAGTATGTTTTCTGTACGCTTTTAGCAACTATTATACAGTTAATTACAACCTAATAACTGTTATTAATGGTATACCAACAATAACATGTAAAGACTAGTTTGTTGAATAATAGAATGATTCCTGGAGATAACTATTCAGGAGAAAAAAAATATATTGCAGAGAGAATAGGAGACCAATTATAACATAATAATTGTCAATCAAGCTGTTAGATGGAATCTGGGAGGCATTTTGTCTTATGTATGGTTCCCTGATATATAATAAAACAGTTAATTCCCTGCAGGGTTCAGTGGACAAGGGGTTCAGAATGACAGGGTAAATGCAGGACACCATGAGAGTTATAAAATGACAACCTCAACTGTTTAGGACATTAACCCTGACCCCTGAAGTGTTTCAGAGTGAGATCCGAGAAGTAGACCTAGAAGGTGGCTTAAAAGCTCTTTCCTGTCATGGTTCCTGAAAGTTCTAATTTGGGGTCAGAGTTAGTGACAAGGGCTTGACTGACAGAAGGAAGAGAGGCCAGAGTGGCTCTGGAGAAAGGAGAGGTCGGCAAAAAGGAGTACTTATTCTGTGGTGTCTTGTGGCTGTGTGGACCAGGTAACACCACCAATTTGTGTATTTATTTTTTTGATTTAATCATACTTTTTCAATTTTATCTAATGAATATATATAATGAATATATGAATTAGGATTGACCCTTGAATGCCTCCTACATGCCAAAATATAGAAAAACACACAATACAATACTACCTTGATAAATCAACAGGTTCTGCAATAATGTTCTCAATTGACTTTAGGAGTCATACTGAATCAATGGCATCAGTATAAAGTACAGTATTTATTTATATAGTTGGCATCTTGCTGAGAATCACTCATCAACCAGTTAAATGGGTCCTAGGAATTTTGACAGCAGGGTTCATGATGTCATTTGTTGCAAGCTCACTCCACATTATGTACGGTACACATTATTACATTTTCAGTTAAAACAGATTTTTTAAATTAGAGCAATCTCCATCCATGATAGTGTTTTCACATTATTTTCAAAAATATCTCCAGCCACAATAAAATGACTGAAAACAGAAATGAAAAGACTTTCTCCTACACTTGCAGTACACATTAATGGAGAAATCCGTGAAGGGATAACACTGCTTTATTGGGATTTATTGCAAAAATGTATAGACCAGTAAATTGTTAACCTTTTATGAATGTATACAATAATTCAAACTACAAAATTCATTTTAGATGCATACAGGTGCACATACAAATGACTCTTCTGTGTCCACCATGTTGGAATATGGTTTTCCTTCCAGTTAGGGAATGAGATATTGTAATGGGCAGAATTCAATCAGGGATGGGCTACATAATAAGCACAAACAAATCAGAGCGCAATTACAGTCTGCATTTTCAAAAGTCTATGTTTTCATCCATTCTTATTGCAGTGCCAAGTCAGGGTTTTCAGAAGTATACATCTCTTTAGTGCATTTTCAAAAGTCTCTGTTTTCTCGGGTTAAAAATGCTGGGGTAGTGAGGATGAAAGGCAAAATACTGAGATGAAAATGTAGCAGTGCAGACATAGCCTGAGACTTGATGCACCAATCTATGATACAACCAGACTTAAGTCATCAAGGGAATTTTACCCATAAAGCCTCTGAACCATATGAGGACAACGTTTACAAAGGTTGCAAGTGCTATGTACTCTAAACTGATTCCATTCTATGAAATCAGAAGATTCCCAGCAACAAATTTTATGTCTTTTCTGGGGTTTTTTATTTTTGTTGTTTTCTCTTTCTTACATATTTAATATATGCATATTTATGGCACTTCTACATTTGCATATATATTTATATGACCTTTAAAATTAGAACTGACATACAATTAATATGAATGAAGAAATAGGATCTCTCAGGCATAAACTTCAAAACCAGTGTTACCTCTGAACATACTAGTTGTACATACTTTACTAATGATAACAGATATTGCAGGCTGGTTCAATACTTTATAAGTGAGAGGACAGGACAGGACTCATCAGTACAGTCTATGCTAACATTTCAAATATCTAATAATGACATCGTTTAAATGTACTTTATTAATTAAGCATACAAATGTACATCAGTGACCTTAAGGCAGGGTGCTGTGACTGCACAGGAGTAAGCTATGTCTGGGTATTCATTACACGTCACATTAGTATGAAGGTGATCCCTTTAATTCCTGTATTATTTCTACTACATGCTATTTCCCATCTGCTTGGATTCATGAAGGCAGAATTTGTTTTTCTTGTGAGAAGACTGGTGAGTTGTCCTTCACCTCCAGTTGTCTAATTTTACATTTCCTTGTGGAGAGATGACCAGAAGTGATGGTCTTATTTATCCCCTCTTGGACTCCTTGTATGGTGTTAGGTACCTAGCTCCTTCCATGGCTTCCAGTTCTCCTTCATGGGCATGTCTTGATTAAAGTATTTTCAGGGACTCAGAGCAAAGAGAAGTGGACAGGCTCTTATGCAACCCTGTTATAGTGGTCTGCCTATGTCACACAGCACTTTTGGCATGAGGAGATGGAGAAAGTTGTTATACTAGGAATTATTAAGAAACTGCATCAAAAGAAACTCAAAGACTTGGATATTAAAAAAAATTGAAAAAAAAGCTTTTCACTGCAGAAAATGAAATGTCACACACATTTAGCAGCAATGTGCAGAAGAAAATAAGCGAGCTAGCAGAATTGTAAACCATAATTGGTCCATCATTCCAGTGCTTAATATACTGGAACAATCTGCACATGTAGTGATGATTTTTGTATTAGAATATGAAAAAGTTATTATCCTCGCTTTTCCTGAGCAATAGTAGTTTCAGTGATTCCTGATGATGGTATTTAGATAATGGGGAATTATGCAAGGGGTGCGAATCAAGAGTCAGACAAGGCAAAGTTTTTAATCATAGCTCATGGTGATATAATGATAAATGTGGTTAACATTTTATATTGTTTGCATATGAGCTTATGAATTAACTTATTTTACTTTTGTAACAGTGTCAGAATCACTTCACCTTCAATATGAGTCATTGACATTGTCGGACCGAAATGCAGCGACAGCTCAGTTCTTTAAGAGCTACAACTGGTGGTCAAACTGAGCTCCATCAAGCTATCACATTGAATGTTTTGATGTTCTATTATGTTACATACAGATTTTTACATTATATTTTGAAATTGTGTAAGTCTTTTTTAATGACCCTTACTTTGGAGGGTATAAAAAATAAATGAAGGGGCATTATGCATAAGCCTGAGAGGCTGAACTGGATGTTCAGGTTAAAAAATGTATAAAGTGAATAAAGTGGAAAAAATGCTAGTCAGTAACATCTACATTTACACTGAAATCTTCTTGTAATGTTTAGTTAAATTATTACTGTACCCATGTTTTAAAGTGGCTTGCAAATATCAATTATCCAAAAAAACATATTAACAAACATTTTTTTCAGCTTTCTGCTCCATGTCATGCATCTTCTCTTATGGACCTGTTCCTTTCGGTCTTGAGTAAAGACTTCTCCTTCATCAATAAGGCTTGGAAACTATTTTTATATTTCCAAAAAAAATGTGTATTCTTCCGTAGTTACCTTGTCTTTCATATTTTTTTCACATAATACTCTTGACTCATCAAAAATGTAAAAATTCTCATGGTGTGACATCACCTAAAAACTCAAGTCATCTGAGCACCTATGACTTGCTTATACTGTATACGGCATGGAAGTCTAGTACTGTTTTCACTTTATGGCTTGCAGTCTGTCATTTCCCTCAGTTTTTTTTTACTCAATCTTAGTATTTATTTCCCCTCTCAGCTTTTTTATTATCCTTTTCCCATCCAGGGTTGGTCACTGCTTTATTGATAGGACAGGCTTCAGCTTTCTGGGATCCTGCAGTAAAATAGAAGATTTCAGAAGATGAAAGGATGAAGCTTTTTTTTTTCTTTTTGATAACGCTTCAAATTTTGTTCACATTTTGTCATAAAAAGGTGCTGTATTGCTGTGTTTAAACTGTCACCCTTCAAGATAAACTTTCCTAAAGTGGTTATTCTTGAACAGCATCATAAATCATTTTATATTTTAGCCCATCTGGAGCTGTCCAGCACAAAAAATAATGACACATGTATAAAGTTTCTTAGTCTGCATTAGAGCAGCAGCTGTCCTGAAAAAATAAGACTTTCAAATTTTGGTGTAACTTTTTTATTAATGCAGTTTGTTTGTGGCTCCCTTTTTTCTGTGAGTTTTCTTTGCAGTTTAAAAACTCTAAATGTTAAAGCTATGTACTACAAATACAGTTAATTGGATCCCATGCTGAGCTCCTGAAAGTAATGAAATCATTTTATTTTATGTTTTGGTTTGCTGTTCATGTTTGATTATTATTTATTAATTTAACTCATCACAGTTCTAAAATGTTTGAAAGAATTTTGTCTAAAATGTGACCTGTCCTTAAATGGGGTCAGAATTAAAAGTAACACAGGAAAGATTTAGCGGTTATGCCAGTAGTTGTGTCTCATGGTCTGCTTCTTTTCAGTCAAGGTGTTGCTAACTTGGGGGAAAAGTAACACTACCCTGTCCACACCTCTGAGCCCACCGCCTCAGGATACCAGATTATAAAAGACCAAACATGCTCATCCCAATTTTTGAAAGAGTTATCAAAGAGACAGTCACTGTCATGACTAACTTTCTCCATCATTCTTGTAAAATGGCTACAATAAACAGAGTTTTTCCCCACCTAAGACTACAGCCTTTTTCACACTTACCTGTGTTTTCTTTTGTAGTTGTTTATTTTCTTTATCAGCCAATGTACAAGACATTGAGAATTGTTTTAAAAAACATTATATTTACAGGTCTTACTATGTTTAAATTTTACCAGTGAGAGGTAGTTGCCAAGAGTATTGGGAGTATCTTCTCAAGAGCCTTCATGCTGGTATAGCTTATTGGTCGGTCTTCAGCTCAGTCTATTTAAATGAAAAAGAAATCTTTCATTATGGCCATGTCCAGAATTGCTAACATGTTAGGTTGTGATTTTTTGTTTTGTTTTATTTTTAAGACTTTATTTATCCCTGAGGCTGAATGCTTTCTCTTCAATAAATGTAATTAAGTGTGGCTAGATAAATGTAGTTGGGTGGCTTAATTTTGCTGTCAGTCTGATGAGGATGCATTATTTTGCTTTACTTTATTTGTTTTAAAAGTTACATATTTTATGTGTATTTTATTTCAATGGGCAGCATGTATGTATGATGAGTATTGTTACTGTTTTAATGCTGCTAGTTACCTAATTCAAACTCCAGCCCTGTCACTGTCAATGTGTAGTTAGCATGTTCTCCCTGTGTAACGCATTGGCTTTTCTCTGGTTGGAACGAGTTTACAATCATATCGAAGAGATATGCTATTGCTCTAATTAGTCATTTAAAACTGAAGTGTTTTTCCTGTAGAATAGCCCAGATCCCCATTAATGTCCAATTTCCCCTGTATAACCCTACATTTGGATGAATAGATTAGAAAAAAAATGGGTAGATCAGTAGATACCAGGAAAATATTTAGGCTTTTTGCATGGTCCCCAAGCCAAAGTTTGGTTTGTTTGTATCAGGAGATCGTTTGTGTTCTATGAATACACATTTGATGATGTCATGTCGTACCGCCACCTGTTGGAAGGATCCCGTAAAATGCCAAAAGGGACTCTGCTCTGTTGGGCCCTTAAGCAAGGCCCTTAACCTGCAATTGCTGAGCGCTTTGAGTAGTGAGAAAAGCGCTATATAAATGCAAAGATTTATTTTATTTATATTCTGACCCTATCAAAATGAACCAGCAGGTTCATGGAATCATCAGACCACATCATTTTTTTCCAATGATTGTTTTACTTACCTATTGTATTGATCTCTGCAAGATACATTTTATGTAAAAGGGCCAAAAGAATGAAATGTGATCAAAAATATGTGCCAGAGCTGAAAACCAAAAGTCTAATCATTCTTTCATCAACTAACCAGAAGATCAAACTATGTATAAAACAAGCAGAAAATCTTTGACACAAAAATCGCCACACTTAACATTCTTTACAGCCAGATCTTGGATACAGTGAAATCTTGCATGACGGTCTAAATATCATTACGCTGATGATGTCAGCAATCATGATCTCCTGATGAATGATAGAAGCATTGTCATAACAATGGGAATAACAACCCCTCGAGATGACAACAATCATACTAAAACAAAAACAGCATCGCAGAAGAATGTGAAAAAGTATAAAACTTTCAAATGATAACTCAAAAAAAATTCCAATGATGGTAAATTTGAATACATGAAAACATATACCTTGCATAAAAGGACTATAGAAAAATTTTAAAAAAGAAGCCAATGCTAACACATATTTCAAATGCACACTCTTGTTTTTCCCTCTCAGCAGTGCAACACACTTGACTTGTTGGCTACTTTACTCCATTTCTGAAAAGTTGTAGTGAAATGTGCAATCTGTCTTGCCTCTGTTTGCAAGACTACAGTGTTCACCTGTTAGTTGAATAATTACAGTCTATTATTTACTCTAAAAAATGTTTCTCAGCTTCACTGACCATTATTAATTAATAGTGCTTCCAACTACAAGCTGGGAGACATTTTTGGAGTACAGTCCATTCTCAGTACCCTCATTACTCTGTCCTGTGGTCCTGTTGTAAAATGCCAGCATGATTGCTGTTCCTAATACATTCATACCAGGTGCATCTGGCACCCATTACCTTGCTGTATTCTTTAGTTATTTTTCCTCTTAAAAAATGGTATCCGAAGTACTTCAAGTGAGACTACATGACACAATTTAGGGCTAGACATTTTTAATATTTTCAACCTTACCTTAACCTAATTAAGCCTATATCATATACCCATCCATCCATCCATTTTCCAACCCGCTGAATCCGAACACAGGGTCACGGGGGTCTGCCGGAGCCAATCCCAGCCAACACAGGGCACAAGGCAGGAAACAATCCTGGGCAGGGTGCCAACCCACCGCAGGACACACACAAACACACCCACACACCAAGCACACACTAGGGCCAATATAGAATCGCCAATCCACCCAACCTGCATGTCTTTGGACTGTGGGAGGAAACCAGAGCGCCCGGAGGAAACCCACGCAGACACGGGAAGAACATGCAAACTCCACGCAGGGAGGACCCGGGAAGCGAACCCAGGTCTCCAGGTCTCCCAACTGCGAGGCAGCAGCGCTACCCACTGCGCCACCGTGCCGCCCTATCATATACCTATACAGAATAATTAGTATGACTTATTAGAACATTAGAACGAGAACAGGCCATTCAGCCCAACAAAGCTCGCCAGTCCTATCCACTTATTTCTTCCAAAAAAACATCAAGTCAAGTTTTGAAAGTCCCTAACGTCTTACTGTCCACCACACTACCTGGTAGCTTATTCCAAGTGTCTATCATTCTTTGTGCAAAGAAAAACTTCCTAATGTTTGTGCAAAATTTACCCTTAACAAGTTTCTAACTGTGTCTCCGTGTTCTTAATGAACTCATTTTAAAATAACAGTCTCGATCCACTGTACTGATTCCCTTCATAATTTTAAACACTTCAATCATGTCACCTCGTAATCTTCTTTTGCTTAAACTGTAAAGGCTCAGTTCTTTTAATCTTTCTTCATAATTCAACCCCTGTAGCCCTGGAATCAGCCTAGTCGCTCTTCTCTGGACCTTTTCTAGCGCTGCTATGCCCTTATTGTAGCCTGGAGACCAAAACTGCACACAGTACTCAACATGAAGCCTCACCAGTGCATTATAAAGGTTGAGCATAACCTCCTTGGACTTGTACTCCACACATCATGTTATATAGCCTAACATTCTGTTAGCCTTCTTAATGGCTTCTGAACACTGTCGGGAAGTCGATAGCTTAGAGTCCACTATGACTTCTAAATCCTTCTCATAAGGTGTACTCTCGATTTTCTGACCGCCCATTGTGTATTAAAACCTAACATTTTTACTTCCTATGTGTAATACTTTACATTTACTGACATTAAATTTCATCTGCCACAAATCTGCCCAAGCCTATATGCTGTCCAAGTCCTTCTGTAATGATATAACTGATTCCAAATTATCTGCTAATCCACCTATCTTGGCATCATCTGCAAACTTAACAAGCTTGTTACATATATTCCTATCTAAATCATTTATATATATTAAAAATAGCAGCGGCCTTAGCACTGACCCCTGTGGAACACCACTCTTAACATCGGCCAGTTCTGATGAGGTTCCTCATACCATCACCCTCTGCTTCCTGCGTCTGAGCCCATTCTTCACCCATCTAAAAACATCACCCTGAACTCCCACTTCTTTTAATTTGATGCCCAACCTCTCATATGGCACCTTATCAAATGCTTTCTGAAAGTCAAGATGAATAATATCATGTGCTCCACTTTGATTGTATCCTTTTGTTGCCTTCTCATAGAATTCCATGATCGTATCCTTTTGTTGCCTCCTCATAGAATTCTATATATATATCTTAATTTAAAAGTCATCTTGTGAAAAAAGTTGACATTTAATAGAAACTTTTTCCTATTAAAATATTTTTTTTTTGCTGCGGTGGGCTGGCACCCTGCCCGGGGTTTGTTCCTGCCTTGCGCCCTGTGCTAGCTGGGACTGGCTCCAGCAGACCCCCACGACCCTGTGTTAGGATATAGTGGGTTGGATAATGAATGGATGGATAATTCTTTTGTTATATTTTTCCACAAAAACATCTATAATGTGTACCACTTTTGCTAGCTTGGGCTGTGGAGGACCACTTATTGTCCTTCATCTTACCAAGAGTGTAAGGGGCTGGTGGTTGATGGACTGTGTATATAGAACACAGTCGTCGTTAGCACAGTCCTTGTTTAAATCAGCATCAACCAGTTGAACCAATGCTGCTGATGAGGAATACTTTTAATTTCACCCTCATTAATTTTATGCCTTTACTGAACTTTATGAATCTGTCCATTATAAGAGTTTCAGGTTTATTATCAAGAAATATTACTATGTCTTCTTGCAATAATAGGCAGCAAATACTTGTTTAATAGGAAGATCATTACGTAACTAAAGACTATAACTTAATCAACTTTAGTCATTCACAACTTTTATCCTCAACCTAATTAACTATTAATTTTTTGATCATACATTGGTGACTTTTGTTCTGATTTGTAATTTGTAGATCATATATCGGTGGCTTTTTGTATTTTGTGGCTGAGTTGTGGTGAGCAGCCTTTTAGGTAAATTGCAAGTCATAGCAATGAACGCTCTAGTGCTACCACTGCCTTCATGTACATAAAAGCTTACATTTTATTACATTTAACTTGTCTTTTATTACATTAAACTAATCTGAATTATACTCATTTGCATCTTTATAATTTGAAATGTCTTGGCTGTTCTTATAAAATATAGCATTCCTTTCAAACGCAAAGTCATAGAACTCACAGACGGTCTAAGGAGGATCCAAAGAGTCTGAGAGATTTCCTACTTAATGTGTGTCAACACCTCTATCTTATAAAATAAATTTGTTGATGGATTAAATCTGCGTATATGTCTCTAATATTAGCCATTTCAGGCTTTTTTATTGTCTTTTATGTTTTTCCAAATTTTAAGATCTGAGTTTTAAAATGTGTTGCTTAATGTTTTAACTTTTTGCCCCGTGTTCATCTGGATTTTGCCTTTGTTTATTGTTCGATAAGACTTGCCATTGCACTGCTTGTTCTCGTGTGCCTTTACCTCCTGCTTGTTAGCTTTGACTACTCTTAGGATTATTAATTTTCATTATGTATTTCATGGCTCCTCTCTGTGCACCATATTGCATCACCATTCTTCTTCATATTGCATATTAAGTATAGTGAGGAATTGTTCTACTCTCTGCCTTTGAGGCTGTGTTGCCAAGTCATGGAAAATGATGCTGGAGGATCACCTTTAATAGAAGACTGCTTCTCACATTGTAGATGGTCACCCTTAGTCTGTCATCATTTTATACACGTTCATAATGCTAATCCCAAATAAACCTATGTCTTTCTTTCCTACACTCAGATTTAAATCACAAATGCAATCTTCTAGTGTTCTCAGTCATACTTGAAACAAATATGTGGCAATTTTGGAGAGGACCACTTTGTCAGATTTATCATGGAATGACTGGGCAAGCCATGGTGCTAACAAATGACTGATTGTGATAAAACCATCTCAGACTTGTTCTTGAAAAATGCTTTAGGTTCCCATAAAACAGAGATTTACTTGGTTTACGTTCATTTTGTCATATTTCAGAACATGCCACATATCTATCAATGTGTAAACCTTGGTTTGTACACCTACAACACTATGTCCACAAACAAAAAAAAAAGTTTCAAAATATGTATGCAAAGAAAGCTTCTGCAATGGAAAGTAGTAATCCATCACTAAATGCAGAGTCCTAGAATGTAATTGCAGCATTAAGTTTTCAAATTGATTTGCAAATTGATTCCTACAGACACAAGACCCATGGTTTAGGAGAGGTTTGGATTAAAGTGCTCTGAAAAGCAAGTCATTTTTTCCTTTTCATTTATATGACTTTGCAGACCTTTTCTGTTGCAATATTTCTTTCTTTAGCATTTACTTGACTTCAGCCAGTGGATAATTTCTGATTAAAATAACTCATGATTTAAGCTTTCAAATAAACATACTGTTATATTATCTCTCAGTTCATTTCAGATACAGTATATATAAGATTGGTGCTGCATAAAAATTCTCTAATCATTTTCTTTTCATTTTTTCTAGTTTTTGTGGTCCAAATCTTTTAATCTTCATGTGGCCTTATTTTTTTGAAAACATACTGCAAGCATTCTGTTCTGCTTCAGTGTTATGCTATTTGGAGTATCTAAATATCACATTTCTTTTGTACATGAACTTCAGCAGAACTATGAATTAAATCTCAACTATTTAAACCTTGCCTTCAGTTTATTGACAGGCAATCTCTGTCAGCCATGGGGGGTTTCCACTTCAGTTCAAGAACCATTTCCACATTTACCATCCTTCAAAACAGTCAAGAAATTTGTACAAATCATTTCCAATGTGTGAAATGTATACACAGAAAGAACTTTGTGCTCAACAGAATTATGAGCAGTGCCTGATTAATCTGTAAAAGTGAAAGACACAAAATATATTTTCTGAAAGATTCTAAAATATTTGCCGATGTTTCCAAAAACATGTAATTCTACTGCAGATTGAAAACTGAAACAGTCCACTCAGACTAAATAAAAACGTGACAAAAACAATTACTTGTTTCAGGCACACCAAATCACTCTGTCAGAATCTGGCCAGACTCTAAATAACAATTTTTTTCAATTTTTTTTTTAAGGTAATCATAAACCAACTGGTTTGATCCATCGATAAACCATCTTTACCCAGTTGTCCAGTGCAGGATTATAGGAAAGCTGGAGCTGGTCCTAGAAAGCAATGGGTGCAAGGCAGGAACAATCTCTGGCGTCCCATGACACAATAAAGCTTTTTTTTCAACAATGAAAAACTGAAGATCTTCTATGGCAAGAAAAATATTCTATAACAAGCAGAAAAGTGAGAAATGGTAACAATACACTAAACATTCAGTTTAGTATTCGGGCATGGTTATTTACTAAAGTCTTGCTCTTGCTTTACTTCCATGTTCCTAAATTGGGCTGAATCCCCAGCTACAACAGCCAAGCTTCTTCCCACCTGACAACATTCTTCGTTACCAGCACACCGTCTTCCTTGGCTCTTCTTCTCTCCTGGCACCAACCTCATCCAACTCAAGAGGTGGAGCCTCCAATGAGGCAATACACAGGAGCGCTCCAAGCGTCAGTCTATCATGAAGGATTCTGGAACTCCTCTGTTCTCAAAGAGATTTCTTCAAACATTGTAATTCCCAAGAGCCACTACAGGAATCTATACCCTTGCATCTAAGCAATGCTTCTGCCTATTATTGGCTTGTGACTACTCATATAAAGTACATGCAATACAATTCTGAGGACTTATTGATATCTTGTCCATGTAAGTGTGTGGTTTGTCAAGCTTAAAACCATTTCATAAATGTACTATATTTACTTGACAAAAAGTTATGGAGGCATGTATCTAATTACATAATCGCATAATTTTTACTGTACTTCTGTATTATGTATTTAAATGATATATTTCATGATAGCACAGTGGTTGATTCTGTTTCCTCCATAGCTCCAGAATCTTGGATTTAAAGTAGCTTGACCATGTCTGCATGGCTTATGCGTCTTATTCTCATATCTGAATGAGTGTTTCACTTGATACTGTCTTTCTCCCACATTCCAATGACACGTATTTTAAATTCAGTGGTGACGCAGAGGTGATTCCACTTGAGTGAGTGTGGGTCAGAGCATGCATGAATGTGCCCTGCAGTTGCCTAGTGCCCCATCCAATACATGCCAATACTGATGCTCTGTGTAAGAAAGGACAGAGCTGGTTATACTTCCTTAGAAGGCTGGCGTCCTTCAACATCTGCAATAAGATGCTGCAGATATTCTATCAGACGGTTGTGGTGAGCGGCCTCTTCTACGCGGTGGTGTGCTGGGGAGGCAGCATTAAGAAGAAAGACGCCTCACGCCTGGACAAACTGGTGAGGAAGGCAGGCTCTATTGTTGGCATGGAGCTGGACAGTTTGACATCTGTGGCAGAGCAATGTGCGCTCAGCAGGCTCCTATCAGTTATGGAAAATCCACTGCATCCACTAAACAGTGTCATCTCCAGCCAGAAGAGCAGCTTCAGCGACAGACTGCTGTCACTTTCCTGCTCCACTGACAGACTGAGAAGATCATTCCTCCCCCAAACTATGCGACTCTTCAGTTCCACCCGGGGGGGTAAACATTAACATTATACAAAGTTATTGTCTGTTTTTTACCTGCATTATTATCAATCTTTAATTTAATATTGTTTTTGTATCAGTATGTGCTGCTGGAGTATGTGAATTACCCCTTGGGATTAATAAAGTATCTATCTATCTATCTATCTATCTATCTATCTATCTATCTATCTATCTATCTATCTATCTATCTATCTATCTATCTATCTATCTATCTATCTATCTATCTATCTATCTATCTATCTATCTATCTATCCAACATTAGTTAATTCTTCAGCTGTCATAGCTCTAGATGGGATTAAGTGAGTTTGATATTATTGGATATTTTATATAATTTTAAATATTTTACATTTATATTTGTACTCTAACTATACTGTTCAGCTGTCAAGGTGACTATTATTTAACTATAAACAAATGTGCAGGAAAGCCTTTAAAAATTACATCTAAAACACACAATGTGAAATATTTGGTTTAGAAATTCTAACACATCAGGAACCCAAAAGATTTTAATGCAATACACACTAAATTAAATTTAAAGCATGTAAATCTTTTGGGAAATACGAATATATATTGGCTGTACGTCTTTTCTCTGCTTGTTTTAAGACTTTTTAGATTAATATAATATATTCTCAGTTCTTGTACATCTCAAAGTAGCATTGGAATTTGTTTGTGTTAATTGACTAAAGTAATACTGTGAAATTTAAAAAGAACAAAAATGCCCTACAGTATTCTAGCATTCAGCTGTTTTATGGCTTAATTCTAACAATTTCCTTGATTTGAAAACAGTGCTCTGACTCTCTGTTGATGTACACAGGAGGTATTGGTGTTTGCTGCAATATTTTCTGCTACAATACTGGAGGGCAAGAGCCAGCAAATGCTAATCAGACTTTTGTTTCTGCAGCAAAAGACAAACTTCTTAATCATTCATAAAGTGGTGTGAATGTCACTTTTGCAACATCTTAAAGTGGTAACACCATCTCACAGTGAGTGATATGCACATGCATCTTCTTCTTTCTCTCTCCTTGTGGTATTCTTAACAGTGATGGGACACTATACTACATACTTGCTCCTTTTTAAAATAGCCGTGATTGGAGTGGTGGCCTTGAGGCTAGGGATCTGCACTGGCAATCGGAAGGTTGCCGGTTCGAATCCCACGAATGCCAATAGGGACTCTGCTCTGTTGGGCCCTTGAGCAAGGCCCTTAACCTGCAATTGCTGAGCACTTTGAGTAGTGAGAAAAGAGCTATATAAATGCAAAGAATTATTGTTATTATAAAGGTGTGCTCTGCCAGGATCAGTTTCCTTCTTTTGAGATAACAGTAGCTTGCCAACAAAGCAATGCTTTTAAATTTTTGAATGGAAAACAAAGTGGCAAAAGAAAAAACATTCCTGGCATTGAAACATTTAACAGAATAATCTGCATAATTCTAAGTGGATCCTACAATAAGGTGATAATTGAGTAAGTCAACTATCACCTGCAGCATTTAGTCTGATCTATTAACTTTGCAAACTTGCATATGGTGACTATATGTACATATTTGTTTTGATTTAGAGAATTATATTGACCTTGTCTTGTTTTAAAGATGTGGAGTTCAATCAGTTTTCTAAAACGAAGAGAATGTAAAACACATTTGGCCCTGAGAGCTGAAAAGAGGGCAAAAATTATATAATGATGTTAAAGGGAAATAAATAAAAAATTCTAACAGAGATGAAGACTAAGAGGTCATCCTCCTCATGACATTAAGCACTGTCACACACAAGGATTTATTTATTACTTTTCAAGTTCACTGGCTTTTACAGCAGAACTAGTTATATTGGAATACATAATAATCTTAGACAGAAGAAAGCCATTTATCTTATTCATTCTTTGCTAGCATATTGTCCAAGTTAATCCTGTGTGCAAAGCCACTATGCTTTTATTAGAAAAACTCAAGAAAAGAAAACCCTTTTTCATGTTGCAAAAGATAAAGAAATTTAAGTTAGACACAAACCATCCATCCAAATTTTTTATGAGATTACTTTCAGATTTTCCAGTAGTTAATAATATACCTTAGCATGAATAACTGTTGTCCAACACATAAACCTTCTGCTGCTTTTTAAAGGACCATTTTCAATGGGACACAGGAGGAATATTTCTGTTATTTCAATATTTCTGTGTGCACAAAAAAGTCATATGGCTGTTTCTGCTTTGCATGCATTGGTGTTGTGGAAGGCTGTTTACTGCTGTATGCTCATCAACACATAACAATATTTGTTTTCCTCTTGGCATCAAAAGCTTTTTTTTGGATGGATGGTGCTAATGTTTGTGAAATGCCATCTGTTGGAATGAAAACTCAAATGCATTTTATTACTAAATCCATTACAAAATACAGTCTGATAGATGGTGCATGGAAATTGTTAACACTGATACACCCAAAAGAGTGTAATTACCGGTCAGACAGAAATTAGCGATGTATAGATTAATCCAATATTTATCATCATCATCATTGCATAAAGCCACTTTGATGACCAGCTCTGTATGTGATAGGAAACAGAATGATGTGTAGTGTTTTAAGCAGCATGTGGGACATTTCAAATTACTCACAGAAAAAGCTGCAGGCATGTCTTGTTAATCTTAAAAGTGTTACAAAAAATTTTGCCTACTCTCAAATACAGAGATAGACAGAGAGGTATAGCTTTTAAAGTATACTTAAAGCATGCCATGCTCACTTTATCTTTATTTTTCAAAGTACCATACCCAATCCACTCTCTTTCTATAACATCTTCCTTTACAAGTTAACATTGAATGGTATTTTACCACCCAAAACCATAAAAACTAATTAACTTACCCACCTATCTACACTCTCAGGAACCTCTGAGATATTTTGTACATTTTTGTCTTTCAATCTCCAAAACTGGTTTACCCACAGCAGGGACTAAAGGAAGCAGTAGCCTATCCCAGCAAGGATCAACCACAAAACGTTAACAGTCCTTAGAAACGGCACCAGCCCATTGCAGGACAAACACAGACACAGACACACACACATGCACAAACACACATATATATCAGAGATCAGTTTAGCATTGCCGGTCCCCCTGAGTTGCATGTGTTTGGACATACAAACTCCATGCTGGGGGCACCTGGGACTTGAATCACGGTCTCCTTATTGTGAGGGAGCAGCGCTTCCACTGCGCCACCTTGCTATATATTTTCATGTGTTCTTACACCTAAATAGCCATTTGTGTACCTTTGTATACTTTGAACCATTGTAAATGTTGATTTCATTAAAATTAGCTTTCTAGCCACTTTTTCCAATATCTCTATCTATGGTATAAAGTCATTTGTAATTGATGACCTTCATGGAATACTTATATGGTGTATTGCTTTTTCTGAAGTCACAATCTCTACTTTTCAGGAAAGACTCCATTTGTTATTGGAAAGCTGTGTTTTATTTATTTTATTTATTGCTTAGTTATTGGTTTCTGGTTTGTACCTTCTTTAAAACTTAATGGGCATTAATATTGGGTTCTTTAGAGCTGGACAGTTTGTCTGCTGAAGATTTATTTCTTTATCTGCTTGTGTCTAAAAAGTTAAGTTCTTTATTGAGTTTTATTGAGTTTTTCAAAATCCTGAATTAAATTACTGACACTAGATAATGTTTACTTTCAAATGTAATTTCCAGTAGCTGATGAGAATCTTTTAATGGTAACTTGATAAGCAAATAGAAGTGAGGAGGACTGATGTAATAAAAATGAATGACAGATGTAAAGAGTTAGATTCCTTGAATTTGAATGAGCACATACAGTATTCAGAATTTACAGAAATGTACTTTTGTACATTCATCTTATTGCTATTCTACAATTGGCAGACACCTTTACCCAAAGCAACTTAGAAGAGCACAATACATTACAGTTGTTAGAAATGGAGTTCAAGCAGGGTAAGTGACTACTAGCACAGGGGCCACCAAGTGAATCGTGAGTGGAAACTGAACCAGCGACCTTTTTGTTTAAACTCCAGTGTTCTAGCCAATTTGCCACATTCTCTGTCATTTGTCACAGGTTAAATATAATTATTGTATAAAGATTTTAACTTCTATTGAGTATCAGTTCAGCATCAGTCTTCTAATGTTGGCAATACTGTGCTCTATTAATTTCTGTAATTCTTTTATTGACAATTTTATGTTCTGTCTTTTGAGAAGGTGACTACCAAAACATACATATACAAATCTGCATAAGAGTCAATGCAGATTTGTAAGAAGTAGCACTGCTCTTCATGATATGCTGACATCATAGTTTTGTTGTAAAAACTCTTTCTTTGCTGTTCCATTACAGAAACTAATATTCATTAAAGCATTTCACCAAATAAAAACTGAATGCATAAAAAAAAACTACAGGCAAAAGTATGTCGGCTGTTCAATTGTGAAACAGACCAGATATTCAGTCAAATAAATGTAATTTATTTTATCAGATGATTTGCATAACAAATCTGACTGATTAGTGCTAAATTTAAAAATACCATTTAGGCAAGTTTATGGAATCACGGACTGTGAAATACTTTTGGAATGCTGTCTGAGCTCGGAAAGGACATGAGATAATAACGCTCCAAAATAGCATTTACTGTTCCTTTCATGAGGATTTAATAATCATACCCATACACTGCAGGGTTTTATGGTGGCAAGGTGGTTAACACTACTGCTTAACAGCTGCAGAAAAACTGGCTTTGAATGCTGGCCTGGTCACTGTCTCTTTGTGGAGCTTGCTTGTCCACCTAGGGTCACTGTGTTTTCTGCTCCAGTTGCTCTCATTTTCCTTCTGCATCCTACACATTTTAAGGTGACTGGAGGTTCCAAACTGGTCTTTCATTAGTGCGAGTGTGCATATGAGTGGGCTCTGAAGTGGATGAAACCCTGTCTAAGACCGTATACTCCTTTACGCTCCATGATGCCTGTCTGTGACCCTGAAGTGGATTAAACAAGTTTTAGAATATTATCTTATATGAAACCAATCAAGTGCTGGTACATGTCCTGTCATGATTGGTTCTTGTCTTACAATGAAGGCTGCCAAGCTAGGCTATGCTCCCTGTGTCCCAAACAGCTCGATTAAGTTGGTTCTAGTAAATGGACGATTAGATGGTCCCTTGCACTACTGTTGAATTAGTCATTCTTCTTGTTTGAAGAAAACAAAAGAGATACTCTGTAAAGCAGGGAAGTCCAGAATTCGGTCTGTGATGAAAACTAATGCTTTTTGATGAAGATACTGACTGTAGTTTCTTGCTATGACCTCCAGTAAGAGAGGAATTAAGGCTTCTTAACCTATGCCTATACCATCCCTCCATAGATGGTGGAATAGGAAAATACACTATGAAGAAACGGTGAGGAGAGGATGAATATGTTTGATTCACTATGGGAGAAACTAATGAGGAAAAAGTGAGAAGTCAATGAAGGTTATTATAAGCACCTCAGTTCTAATAACTGTTATAATTTCATTTTCTTGGCTGAAATCAAATAAAATTAAATAGTTGATTATATCTGGTGTAACAAAGGCTCTATATGGGTGCCTGACCCGACACAGACTCACACCAGAGGCATGTTAAAATAAACCAAGAACTTTTATTTTATTTTTTTTATTTTCGTCTGTTAAACCCAGGTAACTCAAAGGAATGCCTCCTAAGTACTTCCAGTAAAACCTGTGAGGCTATCGCTGTATTTTTCAATCAAAAAATTAATGATATTAGAAATAACATAGTATATCTCCCCAACACTAAGGATCCTCCTAAACCCCAGTATTCCGTTATAAACAAACTAAACTCTTTCACTAGGATAGATTTACCTGATTTACATAAAATAATTTCTCAAATGAAACCATCCACCTGTGCCCTTGACCCAATACCAACAAATTTTTTCAAAGAAGTATCGGGTGTGCTAATTGATAATGTTCTTGACATAGTAAATTCGTCATTAGATACGGGGGTCTTCCCAGACTGTCTTAAGACTGCTGTAGTTAAACCCCTACTTAAGAAAAATAATCTTGACCCCTCTGCTCTTGAAAATTTTAGACCCATCTCTAACCTGCCTTTCTTAAGTAAAATTCTAGAGAAGGCAGTCATTATGCAGTTAAATGAGCACCTTAATAAACATGCTATTCTTGATCAATTTCAGTCAGGTTTTAGAACAAATCACAGCACAGAAACTGCACTCGTTAAAGTAGTAAATGATTTGCGGGTAAATGCAGACAGAGGTCATTTATCTGTTCTCATCCTCTTAGATCTGAGTGCCGCATTTGACACCATTGATCATAATATTCTTAGAAATCGCCTTAGGTAATGGGTGGGCCTCTCTGGCAGCGTCTTAAATTGGTTTGAATCCTACCTGGCAGGGAGAAAATTCTTTGTTAGTTGTGGTAATTATAATTCAAAGACACATGATATCCTATATGGTGTTCCACAAGGCTCTATCCTGGGTCCGCTGCTCTTCTCAATCTACATGCTTCCATTAGGTCAGATTATCTCAGGACACAACGTGAGCTACTACAGCTATGCTGATGACACACAGCTGTATTTATCAATTGCACCTGATGACCCCGAATCTCTCGATTCACTAACACAATGTCTAACTTGTATCTCAGAATGGATGAATAGTAACTTTCTCAAATTAAATAAAGAGAAAACCGAAATCTTAGTGATTGGCAATAATGGATACAATGAGGCTATTAGAAATAAACTGGATGCATTAGGATTAAAAGTCAAAACGGAGGTAAAAAGCTTTGCGGTAACCGTTGACTGTAATCTAAATTTTAAATTGCATATTAATCAGATCACTAGGACAGCATTTTTTCACTTAAGAAACATAGCAAAAGTTAGACCTCTTATATCATTGAAAGATGCGGGGAAATTAGTTCACGCATTTGTTTTCAGTCGACTAGATTACTGTATCACACTCCTCTTGGGATTAATAAAGTATCTATCTATCTATCTATCTATCTATCTATCTATCTATCTATCTATCTATCTATCTATCTATCTATCTATCTATCTATCTATCTATCTATCTATCTATCTATCTATCTATCTATCTATCTATCTATCTATCTATCAGGACTACCCAAAAAAGACATAAATCATTTGCAACTAGTGGAGAATGCAGCTGCTAGAATCCTTACCAGGAAAAGAAAATCCGAGCACATTTCTCCAGTTTTGATGTCACTACACGGGTTACCTGTGTCATTCAGAATTGACTTTAAAATTCTGCTTATGGTTTATAAAGCCTTAAATAATCTCGCCCCATCTTATATCGGAATGTCTGACACCTTATATTCCAAATCGCAACCTCAGATCCTCAACTGGGTGTCTTCTTAGAATTCCAAGAGCAAAACTTAAAAGAAGTGGTGAGGCGGCCTTCTGCTGTTATGCACCTAAAATCTGGAATAGCCTGCCAGTAGGAATTCGCCAGGCTAATACAGTGGAGCACTTGAAAAAACTGCTGAAAACACATTACTTTAACATGGCCTTCTCATAACTTCACTGTAATTTAAATCCTGATACTCTGTATATCCAATTCATTATAATAACTATTCATTCAAAATCTGTACTAACCCCTACTCTCTCTTCTGTTTCCTTTTCCGGTGTCCTTTTGCTCCACCACCATCTACCCAAAGCACCATGATGTTCCAACAATGATGGATGGATTAAAAGCTAGAAGTCTGTATGACAATCAGCATCAAGTGACTCCGTGAGAACCCTAACTACAAAGAGGACTATTTCATTTATGTTAGGTAGAATGCCCAGAGGGGACTGGGCGGTCTCGTGGCCTGGAACCCCTACAGATTTTATTTTTTTCTCCAGCTTTCTGGAGTTTTTTTTTTTTGTTTTTTCTGTCCACCCTGGCCATCAGACCTTACTCCTTTTCTATGTTAACTAATGTTGTCTTATTTTAATTTCTTATTTTGTCTTTTATTTTTTTTTCTTCATTATGTAAAGCACTTTGAGCTACTTTTTGTATGAAAATGTGCTATATAAATAAATGTTGTTGTTGTTGTTGTTGACCTGTGAGTGCACGTGTTCCCAATGTCCCACAGGCAGTACACAGTCCCAACGCACAGAAAAACACCAACACAAACACTATCCTTTTCACCACCACTCTTCCTGGCAAGCGTAGTCCTCCTCCTCCCGATTCAGGCTCCCGGAGTCATGACAACACTGCCCATAAGGGCTCAGGAGTTCCAGCTGCAGCACCCCTTGGCGCTGCCTGCGGGACCCAACAGGGCTGCACCCTACTCCAATTCCCATGGAGCCCTGCGGGAAACCGAGGCACCCGCTGCTCCCCCTGAGCATATAACGAAGGGTCGTCCCGATTGGTCATGGACCCTTGCTGTCCGCCACACTGGTTAGGGTTGCAGTAATTAAGAAAACTTTGGTCAAAAACAGAAGCAGTGAAAGTGGGCACTCTGGTCAAATGATTATCTTTGTTAGTACAATAAGGACTAAATAGGAGCTAATAGCTATACTGAGAAACAACAATCACAATATAGCAGATTTTCACCAAATGAAATATCTGAATATGTAAAAACTAAGATTACATAATACCGTACCAAGAAGTGCTGAAATTAAGTTTTTACAGGAGAACTTTTATGTAGTAAACTGGACGAAATGCATGTTACAGAATAAGGGTAAAAGTGAATATTTTGTACAAGACTGACAAGAGGTGGAAGTTAAGAACAAAAAGGGCATTGTATGAGTTAAGAGTCAAATTTAGTTTCATGCATAATAAGCTTCCTGTTAACTAAATCATTTTTGAGACTATGGAAATTACAAAATAAGATGTACAAAAACTAAGATGTCTTTCTTAACTTTCTTATGCTTTCAAAAAGTATTGTGGTTGATCTGTAAATAAAAGGGATATGAGAGAACTATGGAGAAGTTAAAAAAAGCTCTAAACCATAGAGCAAGAATGATGGGTAATTGTATGTTATTTTCTTTTATAAAATGAAATATTTTCCCTATCATATCAGGCTTAAATTCATCTTGAACATGCCAGTGATCTATAATAAGCTCTGGTCTGAGGTATACATGCATAAATTGCTGCATATATTAGCATATTAAAGAGACAGGGAAACTTAGAATTTCTGTTTTGGACAAAATAATATACCAATTAAATGTTTCACCCAAAAAATCACATTTTAATAATGTATGTGTAAAAGAAAAGGGTAGAGCAAATTCAGCTGGCTTAGCTTTATAATGCAGAATTATTTTAATTTTAAATGTATATTTTTACAGGGAAAAGGCTAGTTTGTTTCTAATCATCACTAAGGCTGTCAAATTGCAATCACCCCTACCAAGAAGTGTTAGTCTCTGTCCTGAGCTCTGTATTTAAAAAGAATACCAAAAAGGTATAGATCCTTAAGGTTATTGTGGAAGGAGAAATAACATCAAAGTAAGAATGAAGAGAACCCTAAACAAAACTTGCTTTTCTTATGTCAAAGTGTTTTTTCTGTCCAGGTATTTTGGCTTTCTTCCCATATCCTTAAGATGTCTGTGTTATTTTAGCTGGTATTTCTAAACATGGATTCATGTTCATGTCATGGTGGCTGTATGCATGAGTGGACTGCAATGGTCTAGTGCACTGTTCAAGGTTGATTCTACCTTATGTACAATTTTTCCATAATAGGACCATAGCCACATGCAAACCTAAACTAATTAAATGGCTTTGAAAGTAAATGGATGGATGATTCTTAATAAATGCTGATATTGGAAATTATGCTGATTCCACATAATGTAGCTGTTGGGATAGTGCCTGTAATACTCCATTTTTTAATATCTGAAAAACATACAGTATATGATTGTAAGTCAAATGAAGACTTTAATTTACTGCAGCAATGGTTTCATTCAATTGTAACATTTTTCTCTATGCTGTTATGTGATGGGGCGGCATGGTGGCGCAGTGGTAGCGCTGCTGCCTCGCAGTTAGGAGACCTGGGTTCGCTTCCCAGGTCCTACCTGCGTGGAGTTTGCATGTTCTCCCCGTGTCTGCGTGGGTTTCCTCCGGGCACTCCGGTTTCCTCCCACAGTCCAAAGACATGCAGGTTAGGTGGATTGGCGATTCTGAATTGGCCCTAGTATGTGCTTGGTGTGTGGGTGTGTTTGTGTGTGTCCTACGGTGGGTTAACACCCTGCCCCGGATTGGTTCCTGCCTTGTGCCCTGTGTTGGCTGGGATTGGCTCCAGCAGACCCCCATGACCCTGTGTTTGGATTCAGTAGGTTGGAAAATGGATGGATGGATGTTATGTGATGGCCAGCTTGCCTGCAGCATTGGCATGTCTTGAACCCGGGGCATCTATAGTCATGAAACTGAGGATGTACTAGTGCATTGAGGACTCAAACAAGCAGTTTTACTTAAGTAATCAAGCATCCAACAAAGAGTTTAATAAATAAATAATTCCATAAAATCCAGTACTTATCTGTGAGAGTTAAAATCAATCCATAAACAAATAGATTCAACGAAGTTAAAATTAAGGTTGAAAGACAGTTAAAATCAAGATTTTTTTCCATTCCCCAGTGAGCCCCACTGCTCTGCCTTCCCTGCTTTCCTTCCCACTCCAGTTCTCATGCCAGCCACCTTAATCAGTCACCACTGGAATGCTTGGAGCTGGTCTCACGCATGTTAAACCTTTAAAAGAAAATTTTATTACATAAAATTTTTAAAGGTAGTATATAAATATGACACTGGATGTGTATATAATTCTTTAGGTATACACTTAACTTTTTTTTATTGTTGTTTTGTAATGTTAAAAAAAAAAACAAGAACATGCCACCCTGGCCATAGCACCGCCAGAGGCATTTGCTTCGTTGCTGACCCTGGATGTGACAATACATATTTTTTAACACATGAAATGCAATATATATATATATATATATATATATATATATATATATATATATATATATATATATATATATATATAGTGACCTTTAGGAGGTGCACCAACACCCAGATACAACCAAAACACACGGTCATGTGTTCAAAGAAATGTGTTTTTATTAAATGAAATAACTTTTACAAGTTTCTATCACATGGTAGATTAATCACAATTCTTTTTTTTTTTTTTTCAACTCACCTCTCTTCCGAGCACAACTTGTCCGTCTCCTCCCAACTCCCAGGCAGAGCACAGAGCTGCTTTTTTTCAACTGAACCCTGGTGTACTTCCACTGCAACAGGAATTGCCACCCAAGAGCACTTCCTGGTCCATCAGAACTTCCAGCAGCTCCCCCTAGTGGCACCTGGGAACCATGCAGCCCTATCAATATCCAAGTGAGAGCCATTCCAGAGGAATACTGCCACCCAGTGTACTGCTGGAACACATAATCCCAGGAGGAAGTCTCCCTCTGTCCTTCTCTAATAATGGCCTACCAAAAGGAAAAGGTACCACTAATCGGAAAATGTACCACTAACCAACCCTGTCAAGATACAACAACAACAACAACAACAACATTTATTTATATAGCACATTTTCATACAAAAAGTAGCTCAAAGTGCTTTACATAATGAAGAAAAGAAGAATAAAAGACAAATAAGAAATTAAAATAAGACAACCTTAGTTAACATAAAAAGGAGTAAGGTCCGATGGCCAGGGTGAACAGAAAAAACAAAAAAAAACTCCAGAAGGCTGGAGAAAAAAATAAAATCTGTAGGGGTTCCAGGCCACGAGACCGCCCAGTCCCCTTTGGGCATTCTACCAAAGATAAATGAAATAGTCCTCTTTGTAGTTAGGGTTCTCACGGAGTCACTTGATGCTGATGGTTATACAGACTTCTGGCTTTTAATCCATCCATCATTGTTGGAACATCATGGTGCTTTGGGTAGATGGTGGTGGCACAAGCCACCACCAATAGGACACCGGAAAAGGAAACAGAAGAGAGAGTAGGGGTTAGTACAAATTTTGAATGAATAGTTATTATAATGAATTGGATATACAGAGTGTCAGGATTAAATTAAAGTGAAGTTATGAGAAGGCCATGTTAAAGTAATGTGTTTTCAGTAGTTTTTTAAAGTGCTCCACTGTATTAGCCTGGCGAATTCCTACTGGCAGGCTATTCCAGATTTTAGGTGCATAACAGCAGAAGGCCGCCTCACCACTTCTTTTAAGTTTTGCTCTTGGAATTCTAAGGAGACACTCAGTTGAGGATCTGAGGTTGCGATTTGGAATATAAGGTGTCAGACATTCCGATATATAAGCCGGGGCGAGATTATTTAAAGCTTTATAAACCATAAGCAGAATTTTAAAGTCAATTCTGAATGACACAGGTAACCAGTGTAGTGACATCAAAACTGGAGAAATGTGTTCGAATTTTCTTTTCCTGGTAAGGATTCTAGCAGCTGCATTCTGCACTAACTGCAAACGATTGATGTCTTTTTTGGGTAGTCCTGAGAGGAGTGCATTACAGTAATCTAGCCGACTAAAGACAAACGCATGAACTAATTTCTCTGCATCTTTCGATGATATAAGAGGTCTAACTTTTGCTATGTTCCTTAGGTGAAAAAATGCTGTCCTAGTGATTTTATTAATATGCGATTTAAAATTCAGATTACAATCAACGGTTACCCCTAAGCTTTTTACCTCCGATTTGACTTTTAATCCTAATGCATCCAGTTTATTTCTAATAGCCTCATTGTATCCATTATTGCCAATCACTAAGATTTCGGTTTTTTCTTTATTTAATTTGAGAAAGTTACTATTCATCCATTCTGAGATACAGGTTAGACATTGTGTTAGCGAATCAAGAGATTTGGGGTCATCAGGTGCTATTGATAAATACAGCTGTGTGTCATCAGCATAGCTGTGGTAGCTCACGTTATGTCCCGAGATAATCTGACCTAATGGAAGCATGTAGATTGAGAAGAGCAGCGGACCCAGGATAGAGCCTTGTGGAACACCATATAGAATATCATGTGTCTTTGAGTTATAATTACCACAACTAACAAAGAATTTTCTCCCTGCCAGGTAGGATTCAAACCAGTTTAAGACACTGCCAGAGAGGCCCACCCATTGACTAAGGCGATTCTTAAGAATATTATGATCAATAGTGTCAAATGCGGCACTCAAATCTAAGAGGATGAGAACAGATAAATGGCCTCTGTCTGCATTTACCCGCAAGTCATTTACTACTTTAACGAGTGCAGTTTCTGTGCTGTGATTTGTTCTAAAACCTGACTGAAATTTATCAAGAATAGCATGTTTATTGAGGTGCTCATTTAACTGCATAATGACTGCCTTCTCTAGAATTTTACTTAAGAAAGGCAGGTTAGAGATGGGTCTATAATTTTCAAGAGCAGAGGGGTCGAGATTATTTTTCTTAAGTAGGGGTTTAACTACCGCAGTCTTAAGACAGTCTGGGAAGACCCCCGTATCTAATGACGAATTTACTATGTCAAGAACATTATCAATAAGCACACCCGATACTTCTTTGAAAAAATTTGTTGGTATTGGGTCAAGGGGCACAGGTGGATGGTTTCATTTGAGAAATTATTTTATGTAAATCAGGTAAATCTATCCTAGCGAAAGACTCTAATTTATTTATTATGGAGTACTGGGGTTTCGGGGGATCCTTAGTGTTGGGGAGATATACTATGTTATTTCTAATATCATTAATTTTTTGATTGAAAAATACAGCGATAGCCTCACAGGTTTTACTGGAAGTACTTAGGAGGCATTCCTTTGAGTTACCTGGGTTTAACAGATGATCAATTGTCGAAAATAAGACTCTGGGATTACTAGCATTGTTATTTATAATCTTAGAGAAATAGCAGCGCCTCTCAAGACGGACTGTGTTATTGTATTCTGTTATTTTAACTTTTAATATCTCATAGTCAATAGTTAGTTTAGTCTTCCTCCATTTACACTCAGCTCTACGGCATGTTCTCTTTAAATCAGACACTCTTTGGGTCTTCCAAGGTATAACAATGCTAGCAGATTTTTTAACTGTCTTTTCAGGTGCAACTATGTCAACAGCAGCCCTCACTTTAGTATTAAATCTTTCCACCTTACTATTTACATTCTCCTCGCTATTATAGTTGGCACTATAAACGGACTGATTGGTTAGAATGTTTGTAAGTTTTAAAGTTGCTGATGAGTCAAAGAAGCGTTTTTTAACAAAATGCTTCTCATGAGTGTTTTCAATCATTATTTCTATATTAAAAAGTAGAAGAAAATGGTCTGAAAGACCCGTATCAATGACCTGCTTTATATCAACTTTTAGTCCTTTAGTAATTACTAAGTCTAACGTATGACCTGCTTTATGTGTAGGCTGATTAACGAGCTGTCTCAAATCAAAAGAGTCCAGGAGGTTCATAAATTCTTTTACTTTTTGGTCACATTGATTATCTACATGAAAATTAAAGTCGCCGACTATTAAGAGTGCGTCATAGTTCGTAATTAAGATTGACATCAAGTCAGAGAATTCCTCAAAGAAAGACGCGTTGAATTTAGGAGGTCTATACACGGATAATACTAGAACGTGAGAATCTCCCTGAATAACAATGGCGAGATACTCAAAAGACTTGAACTTACCAAAAGATACAATACAATACAATACAATTTATTTTTTGTATAGCCCAAAATCACACAAGAAGTGCCGCAATGGGCTTTAACGGGCCCTGCCTCTTGACAGCCCCCCAGCCTTGACCCAGAAGACATGAAAAAACTCCCAAACAAAACCCTTGTAGGAAAAAACTGGAAGAAACCTTGGGAAAGGCAGTTCAAAGAGAGACCTCTTTTCAGGTAGGTTGGGTGTGCTTTGAGTGTCAAAAAGAAGGGGGTCAATACAATACAGTACAATGCACAGAACAGAACAAATCCTCAATACAGTATAAAAAAAATAAAAATTTTAGAGGTACGGAGTAAAATTTAACAGTGGATGATATCACATAATATGATTTGGATTTGTTTAGAGTCCTGGAGACCTCATTCATCAAGCTGCCTCCCCCATTTGGCCATTCCACAGCTGAAATAGCGCTAATGCGATGAAAGGACCCCTCTTTCCCATGATTCCTGCGATCCTCCATCAGGGGTGACATTACCTTAGGCAGGCAAAACAACTTGGCAGGTGGGCTGTGGCACCAAGTGCCACATTTGAGTACCGAGAAGAGAAACAGAATAGATGAGGGTTAGTATCAAATTATAGCTATCATGTTATGTTTTAGTGCTAATGACTAATAACAAAGATGCAATCTGTACAGTTAATCAGCAGCTCTAGTCAGGATATGCTAAACTGAAGTAGTGGGTCTTCAGCCGGGATTTAAAAGCTGAGACCGAAGGGGCACCTATTATAGTAGCAGGCAGACCATTCCACAGTTTAGGGGCTTTGTAACTAAAAGCTCGACCTCCAACTGTTATTTTATTAATTCTTGGAATCATAAGCAGACCGGCATCTTGACATCTTAATGTGCGCTCAGGTTTGTAAGTCATAATAAGTTCAGACAAGTAAGCCGTATCTTGGCCATTTAATACTTTATATGTTAAAAGGAGGATTTTTAAATCTGCCCTAAATTTAACAGGAAGCCAGTGTAAGGATTTAAGATGCTTGTCTATCCATATCCTTCCTTTATCTTGGCTTCCGAGCTGGGCAAGAAACCATCCACCCTGGCCAGGATACCAACCAACGCATGTCTTCAATTCTTAAATGATTATATATACAGTAATCCCTCGCTATATCGCGCTTCGCCTTTCGCGACTTCACTCTATCGTGGATTTTATATGCAAGCATATTTAAATATATATCGCGGATTTTTTGCTGGTTCGCGGATTTCTGCGGACAATGGGTCTTTTAATTTCTGGTACATGCTTCCTCAGTTGGTTTGCCCAGTTGATTTCATACAAGGGACGCTATTTGCAGATGGCTGAGAAGCTAACCAACTTACTTTTCTCTCTCTCTTGCGCTGACATTCTCTGATCCTGACATAGGGGGATTGAGCAGGGGGGCTGTTCGCACACCTAGACGATACGGACGCTCGTCTAAAAACGCTGAAAGATTATCTTCACTTTGCTCCCTTCTGTGCAGCTGCTTCGTGAAGTGACATGCTGCACGGTGCTTCGCATACTTAAAAGCACGAAGGGCACGTATTGATTTTTGATTGTTTATTTTTATCTGTCTCTCTCTCTCTTTCTCTGCTCTGGACGGAGGGGGTGTGAGCTGCCGCCTTCAACAGCTTTGTGCCGCGGTGCTTCGCATACTTAAAAGCCAAACAGCCCTATTGATTTGTTTGCTTTTCTCTATCTCTCTGACATTATCTGCTTCTGACGCACACTCCTTTGAAGAGGAAGATATGTTTGCATTCTTTTAATTGTGAGACGGAACTGTCATCTCTGTCTTGTCATGGAGCACAGTTTAAACTTTTGAAAAAGAGACAAATGTTTGTTTGCAGTGTTTGAATAACGTTCCTGTCTCTCTACAACTTCCTGTGTTTCTGTGCAAATCTGTGACCCAAGCATGACAATATAAAAATAACCATATAAACATATGGTTTCTACTTCGTGTATTTTCACCTTTCGCGGGGGGGTCTGGAACGCAACCCCCGCGATGGAGGAGGGATTACTGTATATATATATATATATATATATATATATATATATATATATATATACAGTGGTGTGAAAAACTATTTGCCCCCTTCCTGATTTCTTATTCTTTTGCATGTTTGTCACACAAGATGTTTCTGATCATCAAACACATTTAACCAAATATAACACAAGTAAACACAAAATGCAGTTTGTAAATGGTGGTTTTTACTATTTAGGGAGAAAAAAAAATCCAAACCTACATGGCACTGTGTGAAAAAGTAATTGCCCCCTGAACCTAATAACTGGTTGGGCCACCCTTAGCAGCAATAACTGCAATCAAGCGTTTGCGATAACTTGCAATGAGTCTTTTACAGCGCTCTGGAGGAATTTTGGCCCACTCATCTTTGCAAAATTGTTGTAATTCAGCTTTATTTGAGGGTTTTCTAGCATGAACCGCCTTTTTAAGGTCATGCCGTAGCATCTCAATTGGATTCAGGTCAGGACTTTGACTAGGCCACTCCAAAGTCTTCATTTTGTTTTTCTTCAGCCATTCAGAGGTGGATTTGCTGGTGTGTTTTGGGTCATTGTCCTGTTGCAGCACCCAAGATCGCTTCAGCTTGAGTTGACGAACAGATGGCCGGACATTCTCCTTCAGGATTTTTTTGGTAGACAGTAGAATTCATGGTTCCATCTATCACAGCAAGCCTTCCAGGTCCTGAAGCAGCAAAACAACCCCAGACCATCACACTACCACCACCATATTTTACTGTTGGTATGATGTTCTTTTTCTGAAATGCTGTGTTCCTTTTACGCCAGATGTAACGGGACATTTGCCTTCCAAAAAGTTCAACTTTTGTCTCATCAGTCCACAAGGTATTTTCCCAAAAGTCTTGGCAATCATTGAGATGTTTCTTAGCAAAATTGAGACGAGCCCTAATGTTCTTTTTGCTTAACAGTGGTTTGCGTCTTGGAAATCTGCCATGCAGGCTGTTTTTGCCCAGTCTCTTTCTTATGGTGGAGTCGTGAACACTGACCTTAATTGAGGTAAGTGAGGCCTGCAGTTCTTTAGACGTTGTCCTGGGGTCTTTTGTGACCTCTCGGATGAGTCGTCTCTGCGCTCTTGGGGTAATTTTGGTCGGCCGGCCACTCCTGGGAAGGTTCACCACTGTTCCATGTTTTTGCCATTTGTGGATAATGGCTCTCACTGTGGTTCGCTGGAGTCCCAAAGCTTTAGAAATGGCTTTATAACCTTTACCAGACTGATAGATCTCAATTACTTCTGTTCTCATTTGTTCCTGAATTTCTTTGGATCTTGGCATGATGTCTAGCTTTTGAGGTGCTTTTGGTCTACTTCTCTGTGTCAGGTAGCTCCTATTTAAGTGATTTCTTGATTGAAACAGGTGTGGCAGTAATCAGGCCTGGGGGTGGCTACGGAAATTGAACTCAGGTGTGATACACCACAGTTAGGTTATTTTTTAACAAGGGGGCAATTACTTTTTCACACAGGGCCATGTAGGTTTGGATTTTTTTTTCTCCCTAAATAATAAAAACCATCATTTAAAAACTGCATTTTGTGTTTACTTGTGTTATATTTGACTAATGGTTAAATGTGTTTGATGATCAGAAACATTTTGTGTGACAAACATGCAAAAGAATAAGAAATCAGGAAGGGGGCAAATAGTTTTTCACACCACTGTATATACACAGAGTATATATGTATATATATATTTATTGTGACACGTGAGTCCCTGTCTTGCACACCAAAACACAAGGCTGAGTCTCAGTACTTTAGCAAAACCAGCTTTATTCAACTTGAAACAGGAACAGCAGGATTATTTATTGCAGCAGGAGCTACCACTCTCCTATACACAGAGACAACAAACTGGCATAGTCGGGCCAGGTCAGTGGCCAAGTTATGCTGTTCCCGGCATTTATAATGTCCCTTGCATCACCCATCGGCGACAGGCGCGTATAGTGCGATCTTGATTGGCTCGTAGTTTTTCCATGGCACTCTGCTGCTGTGCTGAAAACTAGTTCTAAAAAGACGCAGCAGATGCACTTTGGGGGTCCTAAAAGAGTTTAGAAACCAAAGAAACCATCCAAACAAGGCTCAGCCAGCGGGATAGAACGTCAGCATTGGTGTGTGCAACCCCAGAATGGTGGCGAACATCTAAAGTGAAAGCCTGCAAGCTAATAGATCACCAAGTGAGCCAGGCGTTCGTATCCTTCTGCTTGTACAGCCACTGAAGCAGGGCGTGGTCAGTCACCAGGGTAAACCACCGTCCCCAGAAAAAATTCGCACCTCAATGTCAGTGTCTTTTGTGTTGTAAATGTGTCTATCAGCAAAAGCATCAAGCAGCCTGCTTTCCCTTCCCCCCACCAACGCAGAAAGGGCAGAAAGTTCTCTCAGCTCAAGTTTGTTTACCTGTGTGTGAGTTGTATAGGGTAAATAATATACCGTTATTTGGAATACATGCATTTCATGTGTGTTCCGTTTCTACAACAATCTATGTAAACACATCGTTAAAACAGAAACACTTTTCATGTTTTAGTAATAAAGGAAAAAATTTAGACATGAAGTGTATAATGTGTGAAGCCTGAAGTCCAAATATCAAATAAAATTTCACAAAAGGTACAAGTAGAACAAAACAAGTACGCTTTTATTGAAGAATATAACTGCAGAAAAAGAACTCGTGTTAGGGTGCAACATTGACACACCCTTAATATGACTGCTTTGGTGGTGCAGCGGTAAGAACTGCTGATTCGTAATCAAGACATTCGTGGTTCTATCCTGAATGACTCCATTTTGAGTAGTGAGCTGCTCTTATTCTTACTATTATAGAATAAAAACACATTTGATTTGAGTCTGTAACAGCTGGTGTAAATTTATGGTACTTGTAAAGGTTAGTATTTTTTTTTCAGTTTTATTCTCTCAGTCATGTTCATGATCTGACACTGCTGTTTTCAAATAAAGACGTGCTATAGCAGAGGTGAACTCATATGAGGACGAGGGTTCTACATCAGAGAAAGAAAACAGAAGCCCTCCACACAAGAAATATCCACTCACATATAAGCACAACACAGTTGCACCAGGTGTAAAGGCGAGAGATGGCACCGTTTGGGTGCAGCAACAGGTCGGGCATCATCCTGCCAGTCAGTCTGCCCCACACCTGTCCTTCAAATAAAAAGCACGGCTTATAGTGCTCGCCAATTTATCATGCAAAGTCCTGTTTGTGATTAAGTTTTCTGATGGTCTTTATATAAAAACATTTATATGTTACTTATATAAAAGCCAGATCGAATGTTATGTACCTTGATTCATTTACTTATCTTCCTACAGCCTACTGTCACAAAGTAGACTGCAGAGCTTCATCTGTTTGATCGACATGGGCATGCTCACAAAGTACATGTGTACACTGAAGAGAAAACGGTTCCATAAACTTTATGACCTTAGTCTCAGAAAGTCTTTCTTCCATGAGGAGATCCTGAATAAAATCAAGCACAGTTGCGTAGGGTGCAACAGGAGCTTCCACCTGCAGCTAAAGTCTTCAGTACACATGTAATTTGTGAGCATACCCGTGTCGATAAAACAGAGGAAACTCTGCAGTCTACTTGTGACTTTACGCTGTAGGAAGATACAGATCCTAAAAGAGTTCAGAAACCTTACACACCCCCCCCCGGTGTGGGCAAAGCAACCGTCCAAGCCAGGCTTGGCCAGGCGGGAGAGAACGTCAGCGTCACAATGTGTGTGTATATATATATATATATATATATATATATATATATATATATATATATATATATATATATATATATATATATATATATATATATATATATATATATATCATGCTATTTATACTCTTTTGTGGGTGTGTTTGTTGGTATTATATTATTGTCACTATTCTGAAGAAACATGCAAAGAAATACTATGTACACATGACAATAAAACTGAAATTGACATGTTTCATTGCAGTGTTTTCAAATTGTCCTTTTTGTATTTCATTTCACATATTTCATGCAGTAAGTTGTCTTAAATAGTTTTTGTCAATGTAAGGTACTTGACTGCATACCATTTAAAAAAATAACCTTGGAGAGAAAATATATCATTGAATCCAGAATGTCTGAAATGTAGTCTTAGGTATGCTTTCAAGTCACACATTTCTATGCATGATTCTCTCTGACTTTTCCTTTTGAGTTTCCTTTAAATTATACAACAAATCTGCCCTGCATACAAATATAAAAGTACTAGCTAGCTGTGCTAGCTGTCTAAGACGGGTGGAAATCTAAGTAATCAATGCAGACCTCAGCGTTAATGTTTGTAGTACACCATGCAATATCTATGTCTCCATTATATGCTTTTTGGTATGGCGATTCATAAAAGCTGTTTAAATGTGTGTCATGCTCCATCTACTTGAATGACACGGACATAACAACTGGAGAGACACACAGACAGACACATAGACACTTATCCTTTTATTAAGATGGATTTTATCCTCATATTTCGTTTCATATATTCAATGAGCACACAGTTACATGATGTGACTTTCTGCCTAATTATTACTGCATTTTCATTTATTTTGATTATTTCAGTGTGATCTGTTTAATTATGTTGTACACACAATACAGATTATTTTATTCTTTTAGAAAGCATTGACAAGAGTGACAATATCTGTTTTCCTGTGATTTAAATGGACACCATGCATGCACAACTTTCAGGAGAGAAGAAAAGATTTTTTTATTTTCATCCTGTTGGTTAACACTGAAGTTGTAATCAAAGCAAGCCATTTTATTACTGAACATTTTAAATTTTGAAAAAAAAAAAAACATGCCCTTGGTAAATACCCTTAGGACAGATAAATCAAAGCAGATACACTAAAAGAGGATTCCAGATTAGATGGATGTGCAGTAAATTAATTTAACAGGAAGTGTATATTACACATTATTCCAAAGGTGTGGGGGGTGGGCGGGGGAATGGTGTTAGAGATTGTAAGTACTTCAAATGAAAATGAGGATTGATAATGGGATCACCACTCTCCACAACCAAAGAGTGTTCAGAAGCAATTAAAATGGAAATAGCATGCTATTTTAAATGTCTTAGTCCCTTGTATATAATGTACTTATGACAGTTAATCTATGGGCACAGTTTTAGTTTCCAAATTACACCAGCACTCAAAGATGTGCTACATTTATTGTAGAATTGAAGGGTAAAATAATGAGAACAGTCAAAGGAAGTGAAATCCTATAATCTTATACAAAAAAGCAAGACTACATACAATTATGTTGAAAAAAGTAAAGTTAGTGCCACTTGTTGTAACATTGCATAACGAGTACAAAGAATCATATACTTCACAAACATACCTAGAACTTTGATGAAGAACATTATTCTGGGAGGTTTTGATGATTAATTATTTGGAAAAACTGGATGAACAGGAATAGGCAAATGATTTTAGTGTGTTAATTCTATCCAGGCAAAAATTACCTTCATGTTACTTGCTATATATATTAACAATGCTCTGAAAACCTGTAGAAAATGCAAAGCATATTGTTCAATTCTTTAAAATAAACCACATTATTTAATTATATTGGGAGGCATGGTAGTGCAGTGGTTAGTGATTCTTAATAGATGTAATGTCCTAGGTTCAAAGTCTATACCTGGATGTTGTCTGTGTAGAATTTACCTTGTGCATAAGTGGGGTTTTCTCTGGGTGCTCTGTTTTTTCTTCCACGTTCCCAAAGATGTACAGATTAGGTTCATTAGAATTTAAAAACTGGTACCAATTTGAGTGCATGAGTGGACCCTGTAATGGACTGGCACCCTATCCAGGACTCTTTCCTGCCTTTTTTCCTGATGGTAGCAGAATAGGCTGTCACCAATATGATTCTGCCCTGGATAAAGTGGGTTTGAGAATGACTGACATATTTGCCGTTCTGTAGAACATGTGGTGTAAAAGTAAAATGCCTTGAAGGAAGGTGATTTTAAAAAATATGAAGTGGTGATATAAAACTGGACCATTCTGATTTGTATAAAATTCTCTGTTTATAGTTAACCATAATTATACAGCAGTATTAAAATACACTTGTCATTAACAACAGATTAAAAAATGCCGGTCTGCTCGTAATGCAAATATTGTCATCATTTGTATATGGAGAATTTGCTTTGGAAGTCAAAACAGACAGTAGCTTACAACAACATAGTGTAATAAATGATTTATGAAATGGTGGTGATAGGATGAAAAAGCCTCTTCTCACACTTTGTGAAATGGGTCATTTATTATATACTGTATTGCAAAGCAGCCGGCATTGTATACAGTGAAAAGAAGACAGGACTACAAACATTGGCTTAGAGAAAAAAGGAGATAAAAGTTTAAGGCATAGACTTCTTTTGGTTTACTTCAACCTCATTCAACTTTCTTCAGAAGCTTGCCCTTCTTGAATATATACAGTATATAAAATTCCTGAGCTCTGCCATTTCCAGCACACTAATGTGGGAGGTCGACACATCTGTTATGTTTAAGAAAGCTCACCAGACCTCCTTCTACAACAGTTAATGACACAGTGACTGCCTGCTACTGAAATATTATTTAAAATGTTTTGACCTTCTCCATCACACTTTGCTATGGCAATGTATCTGCTGAGGGGTAGGAGGCATCTGGAGAGACTGGTACTGGTACCAAATTTATATGAACTGGTCATTGCCTTCACATTGTGGAATCTCAAGGCAATTTAGAACTGATCCAACTTCTCACATGCAGCCCAACCTCTGTTCATTCTTCTTCCATTTGTTAAATGACTTACTTTATTGCAATCGAGACCAGGACTGCTAGATTTCTACTACTTATCCACACGCTGTAAGATTCATAAGCTAGCAGTTTGACCTTGTTTTTCCTAAATTGGTTGTTTGAGGGCTGTATGTTTGTATTGATCATTTACTCCATTTTATAGCTTCACCAAATCAAATTCCATTAAAGTAATTCTATTTTTTCAACAAAGTATTCACTATTTGCTATTAGTGAAAATAACTGAATTAATAAATGAATGATTCTTTTAAAGAAATGTTCTGCTATTTGGTTCAGTAAAACTTTCAGATTTTTTTTTTTTTGTATTCACACATGGTAATGGAGCAGACTTCTATTTAAGATGCAGAACACAGAAACTTTTTTTCCATGTTCTGGTTCAAGAATACAATTGCTTCTTTAAGGTCAATGATCAAATGAAAATGGATGTCTGGAGACATTTTATGTAAAAAATGACAAAAAAGAATAGAAGTGAAAAAAATAAATAACTAAATAAATAAATGAAAGGAAGATTTTTGTACTTGAAAATGAAACTACAATTCACAAGGAAAAGCCTGTTTTTTGTTCTTGAAAAGCAAGTTTTAAAAATAATAAAATAAGAAAGGCCAAAAATACTGTCATTGTCATCCTAGCCAAGAGTCCAGATTTGATTTGCAGCAAAGGCAGAGGTAACATGTGTCTGACATTTAAATATTGTAATATTTGTTCACTCAAATGTCCTTTATTTAATATTAAATTTTGGTTGATGGTTGAAGACATTCTGTGTCAGAAATTTATAACAGCAATGGTTTTCTATCTAGGCCCTTGTAATCACTTTGAAAATAAATGCTATTTTCAGCTTTATTCATTTTGCCAATAGTAGCAAACTTTTCATGATGTTTGTGATACACTTCAATTGCCTTAATCATTGAATAAAGCATAAACAAAGCATACTAATATTAAATACAGATTTTCAGAATACGACCTAGAAAGTGCCAAAAGGGACATTAGGCAGAAGGCTCACTACTAATGTTGACTGTCAAAATTCAGTGGTGCCCTTGTTTAATGTTTTTTTTTCTCTGAAAACTCGCTGTGTGGCCAGCTTTGATGAATTTTTATTCACAGTGTCCCATAATGCTTTGCAAGACCAGTGTGACATTACAAAGCTGTACCAGCCATGTTGAATTAGGATGTCACTACCCGATCTTCACCATAGATTTTTACACATATCTATGCTTTATGGTGTTGCCTGACCTGCTTTGCAAATGCATGAATAAATTTATGCATATACAGGCATGCACAATGTCACAACCCAATGTCCAGCTGGGACATCCCTGAAAGAAAGAATGGAGGAAGGCAGCCTTTTCACGGCACTGCATCCCCTGGGACGCTAGGTGGCAGCTCCCCTGGACAGCAACAGTTCCCCAGATTCCCTCAAAGCATCCTGGGACATGGAGTTTGTTTCCTCAGCCCTGTTGGGTGCCGTGGGTGTCGCCATGAGGAGCTCACAAAGAACTACTGTTATGACAACCCAGAAGTACTTTGGAGTCACGAGGACGGAAGCCTGCAGTACTTCCGGGCTAATTAAGTACTAAGTACACCTTTACTCCTCCTCATGCATCTCACACTCACACTTCCTCTTTCGTCACACCATCAAAGTCAAACTGACCAATCAGATTTCTCAGAGGGACTGGACATATGGATCTTAAGTGTCTTATTTTATACTACATTAACCTGAAGCTTGTTCCTCTTGACAGTTTTTACCCTCCAAATATAGGCCGAAAATTTTATGAAAACTTGTACTTCCGTACTTTCAGCAGCAGAATTTAAAATTAATATTGTTGATTTTGTTTTTAAATAAATATTGTTGTGAAGATTGTGATGGACAGATGGGGATCTTGCCCAGACTGGACGCCCTTTTAAAGAGAAGACCGGGGGAAGGGACATATGATTAGCAGTACCTCCCCCAGGACACAAGAGGGCAGGCCCCCTGGTTTACATTGGGGCCACGGAACTGGAGCTTGGAAGCTCAACCTGGCAGGGGGCCGTGGCCACCACCAGGGGGCACCTGGACAGCTCCAGAGTCTGGGCATGAAGCATTTCCGCCATGCCCGGAGGTGTCGCCAGAGGAGGAGCTGAGTTTATATGCAGCACTGTCGCCACACCCGGAAGTGCTGCCGGATGTCAATCGAGAAACACCTGAAGCACTTCCGGGTGTAGTATAAAGGAGTCCGCCTCACTCCTTTCGGGAGCTTGAGTCGGGAGGAGGTGGACAACGCTTAGAGGAGTGGAGTGGAAGAGGCAGAACAAAGAAAAGAAGAAGAAGAAAAACAGAACTGTATATGGTGGTGATTAAGGCACTGAGTTGTGTGTAGAGCCTAAGAGGGAGAATAAACGTGTCTGTCTTGAGACATTAGGTGTCCGTGTCTGACTGTGTCCAGGGTTCATGTTCACAAGATGCACACAACCACACACACAAACACATAAAATAAAACTTTCCTTGACAAACAGAGTTTCTCTTCAATTCATAAGTCATGGCACTAGAGGAATTTACTTGGACCAGTCATGATGCTAATATTTTTTACATTTTACTTATAAAGTTTACATATTTTCTTAGAGATATTTGCCTATAGGATCTGTTAATGTTTCAATGGAATGCATGGAAAAGCTGCTCAAATAGTGTTCATTCTTCTTTAAGACAATCAGCATATTGTCCATCTCTCTGTCTTTTGTTTAATGACCAGAACTAGAAAAAACAGTTTCTCCATTCTCTACTCCAACTTTCCAGAGCTATGTTTGACTCTCTGGGCTCCTGCTCCTATTTTGTATCCTTGCTAGTGCACTTCTGGTTCATTCATGAAAACAGTTCTGAGCCCCCTTTTACATTGTTCTCCATTTCCTCCTGAAATATTCACGTGGCCACTGGGTACTCTGTGCTATTTCCCCAAAGTTATTGTTACATAAAATGAATCCTCTTTTCAATTGTTATTAATTGTGCAACAATTTGAAAAAATAGGACATTAACATACTGTTTTACAAAGTTTCTTAATGCATAATACCTCTAAATACAGTTTGAAGAAGTAGAAAAAGATAAGCAATTATTAAATAAGAATTATCTACTTAAAAGACTGGTGACAGTAACGGCCTGTAGCTAATGTGACTGTTCATGACAAACACTCAGGATACTTAATCTTCATGTTGATCTGTCTTTTGCCCATCCTAGCTATGATTACTATTTTAACCCCTGCTTAGCAGTAGATTCGTGTAAATGTGTTATATAGCCAAAGTCTGAAAGCGGCTTTAGTTTCAGTCAAATACAAAATACATTTAAGATGCAAAACATCTATATATATGCCCTGAGGAATGTGGTTGCTTGTTACTACTGGTTTATGGATTTTGTAGCTCAATGTAGAAAAGTGCAAACTGCTACATTCAGATAAAGAACATTAATTATAAATACAGGATGGGAGATTCTGGTTCATGAGAAACAAACTCTGAATAGGATTTAGGGGTTGATGTTGAGACAAGAGTTTTATCTTTGAAGCAATGTGCAGAAAGAATAATAATGAAGATGAAGCTGAGACACTGATGACCTCCAAAAAAAAAACACTTAAGTATTAAACAAACAAGCATCATTGACTGAATGGTCTTACATGTAAAGTTCTTCATGGAATTAGTACAATAAAGGTGGTGACTTTAAAATATATTACTTTTCTAATTGTATTATTTACTAAATGATTAAGAGAAAAATGTAAACAGAACAAAAAGAAAAAAAACTGTTTGAATTGATAAGGTTGTGGGTTTTCTAGACTTTTGATCCATCCATCCATCCATTTTCCAACCCACTGAATCCGAACACAGGGTCACGGGGGTCTGCTGGAGCCAATCCCAGCCAACACAGGGCACAAGGCAGGGAACCAATCCCGGGCAGGGTGCCAACCCACCGCAGAGACTTTTGATCTAAAAGAAAAAAAAAAATTGCTTGTGCCACACCTTGCGAATGGGAATTATTATTATTATTATTATTACAGCAAGGTTATTTTGTGTACTGATATGGCAATTTCAACAGAAACGTGTAATTAATAAAATCTGACTTATACTATACCTTGTGCTTATGTTACTAATCTCTCCCATAGAAAAAGAATTTTAACTCATCTAATGCTATTTAAAAAGATGGACAGAAATATCTAACTGATTGAAATATCCATCAATACCCCCCACCTTCCCAATTTTTTTGAATGCAATTGTTCAAGTGACTGGAATGTTCTTACTGGACGAGCACAAGGTAAGAACCGGCTCCAGGCAAAGTGATGGTCCACTGCAGCTCACACTCACCCTGGCCCAATGCTGTCAATTAACCTTCTTTCTTGAATAAACATCTGGAAATTAATCCATCTTCTGCATAGTAAAACATTTTCAGGCAATTGTTACACTGTTCACATACAAATGTCACAGCACATAACAGAGAGTTTACAAATGGTAGCATTATGAATGTTAGGTCAGTACAAAATAGCTGCCCACGCAATCAGCTCTTCAAAAATGCATATACTTTTCTGAATGCAGATTATCTATTTGCAACCCTTTTTTTGGCAAACACCGGTGGTTTACAATTTTTCCACTGTGTCTTCTTGTGCTGGTTGGTTTTATACGTTACCAAATCAAGGCAAACAGAATCATAAGTCTGTACTTCAACAAATTAGGTAGATTCAGCAGGCATTATGTCTTTAAACAGCATGTGAACAACATTTGATGAGCAAAATTAGCAATCTAGGCTACTTGTTTTTTTTTTAAATTGATATTATTACAAACACGTAAAAATAGATTTTAATGATTGTCATGGATCTTGGACCAAAAATGTTATGAAGACTGACTTATCATTTGGTGTGTTTATCACATAGTTAAAAAAAGGAAAAAACAAACACAATTTATGTACACTAAGAGTCAAAGGTTTGAACACATCCAGAAATGTTGATGTTTTTGATAAAGATTGATATCTCTTTTATCATGATACCATTCTTCTTCTTCTTCTTTCAGCTTCTGCCGTTAAGGGTTGCCACAGTAGATCATATTTTTCCATATCTTCCTGTCCTCTGCATCTTTCTCTGTCACACCCATCACCTGCATGTCCTCTCTCACCACATCAATAAACCTTCGCTTAGACCTTCCTCTTTTCCTCTTGTCTGGCAGCTCTATCCTTAACATTCTTTTCCCAATATACCCAGCATCTCTCCTCTGCACATGTCCAATCAAACGCAATCTCACCTCTCTTACTTTTTCTCCCAATCTTCCAACCTTAGCCGACCCTCTAACGTACTCATTTCTAATCCTGTCCATCTTCGTCACACCCAATCATCTTTAACTCTGCCACCTCCAGCTCTGTCTCCTGCTTTCTGGTCAGTGTCACCGAATCCAAGCCATATAACAGCTGGTCTCACTTCTGTCCTGTAGACCTTCCCTTTCACTCTTGCTGATAACGGTCTGTCACAAATTACTCCTGACACTCTTCTCCACCCATTCCACCCTGCTTGCACTCTCTTTTTCATCTCTCTTCTAAAATCCCCATTACTCTGTAGAGATCACAATGTCATCAGTAAACATCATAGTCCAAGGGGAATCCTGTCTAATCTCATCGGTCAACCTGTCCATCACCATTGCAAATAAGAAAGGGCTCAGAGTCAATCCCTGATGTAATCCCACCTCCACCTTGAATGCATTTGTCACTCCTACCGCAGAATTTACCACAGTCACACTTCCCTCGTACATATCTTGTACAACTCTTATATACTTCTCTGCCACTCCTGACTTCCTTATACAATACCACAGCTCCTCTCAAGGCACCCTGTCATATGCTTTCTCCAGGTCCACAAAGACATAGTTTAACTCCTTCTGGCCTTCTCTATACTTCTCTATCAACATCCTCAGAGCAAACATTGCATCTGTGGTGCTCTTTCTTGGCATGAAACCATACTGCTGCTCAATAATTATTACCTCCCTTCTTAACCTAGCTTTCCCATAAGTTCATGCTGGGGCTCATCAATTGTATCCCCCTGTAGTTACTACAGCTCTGCACATCCCCCTTATTTTAAAAATTAGTACAGTACCAGTACACTTCTCTTCCACTCCTCAGGCATCCTCTCATTTTCCAAGATTCCATTAAACAATCTAGTTAAAAACTTCACTGCCATCTCTCCTAAACACCTCCATGCTTCCACATATATGTCATCGCGGACCAACGGCCTTCCCATTCTTCATCCTCTTCATAGCTGACCTTATTTCCTCCTTGCTAATCCGTTGCACTTCTTGATTCACTATCTCCATATCATCCAACCTTCTTTCTCATTCTCTTCATTCATCAGTCTCTCAAAGTACTCTTTCCATCTGCTCAACACACTTTCCTCACTTATGAGTATGTTTCCATCTTTATCCTTTATTACCCTATCCTGCTGCACATCTTCCCCAGCTCGGTCCCTCTGTCTATCCAATCGGTACAGGTCCTTTTCTCCCCCCTTAGTGTCCAACCTCTCATACAACTTATCATACTCCTTTTCTTTAGCCTTCGCCACCTCTCTCTTAACCTTGTGCCTTATCTCCTTGCACTCATCTACTTTCTGTATCTCTCTGACTATCACACTTCTTCTTCGCCATCCTCTTCTTCTGTATTCTCTCCTGTACTTCTCCATTCCACCACCAGGTTTCCTTTACCTCCATCCTCTGTCCAGATGTTACGCCAAGCACCCTTCTTGCTGTCATCTTTACTGCTTCTGCTGTAGTTGCCCAGCTGTCTGGTAACTCTTCACTGCTACCCAATGCCTGCTTTATGGCCTCCTTAAACTCAACCTTGCAGTCTTCCTTTTTCAACTTCCACCATTTGATCCTTGGCTCTTCCCTCACTCCCCTCCTCTTCTTGATCTCCAACGTCATTCTATAGACCACCATCCTGTTCTGTCAACTACATTTTCCCCTGCCACAACTTTGCAGTCTTTAATCTCCTTCAGATTGACTCTTCTGCATAGGATATAATCTACCTGTGTGCATCTTCCTCTACTCTTGTACATCACCCTATGTTCCTCCCTCTTCTTAAAATTCGTATTCACCACAGCCATGCCCATCCTTTTTGCAAAATCCACTATCATCTGACCTTTATTCCTCTCCTTGACACCATACCTACCCATTACCTCCTTGTCTCCTCTGTTCTCTTCACCAACATGTCCATTGAAGTCCACTCCAATCACCACTTTCTGTCTCTTGGGTACACTGTCCATTACTTCATCCAACTCACTCCAGAAATCTTCCTTGTCATCCATCCCACACGCAATTTGCGAGGCATATGCACTAACAACATTCATCATCACACCTGCAATTTCCAGCTTCATAATTATTACTCTGTCTGACACTCTATTCACCTCCAAAACACTCTTGACATTCTGTTCCTTCGGAGTAACCCCTAACCCATTTTTTCTTCCATCCACACCATGATAGAACAATTTCAATCAACCTCCGATCCACCTGGCCTTACTCCTCTTCCATTTAGTCTCTTGCACGCACAATATATCAACCTTCCTTCTCTCTATCATATCGGCTAACTCTCTCCCCTTACCAGTCAAACTGCCAACATTCAAAGTTCCTACCCTCAGTTCCACTCTCTTCACCTTCCTCCTCTCCTCTTTCCTCCGGACACGCCCCACGCCCCCCCCCCCCCCCCCCTCCTTCTTTGGCCAACAGTAGCCCAATTTCCGCCAGCACCTAGTTGGCTAACAGTACTGGTGTTGGTCATTGTTAACCCGGGACTCGACTCGATGGAAATATGTATTGTTGTTCGCATGTTGATCTGGCAAAATTTTACACCAGATGCACTTCCTGACGTAACCCTCCTCATTTATCCGGGCTTGGGTCTGGCATGAAGAAACACACTGGTTTGTACATCCCCTGTGGCTGGGTTTTTTTTATCATGATACCATTAAACTGATTTAAAAATGTAGCCAACACATTACTAGTGTCCCTAATGGCTAATACTACTTGAAATGGCTGATTTTTAATTTACTATTCACATATGCCTACTAAGCCGCATTTTATGCAACCATTCCTTCACTGTGCTAATGTTCAACTCTGTTAGCTTATCCTTAGTTAGTCATATTTACATGCTAATTGGTTATAAGAACAACCTTTGTACTTGCATTAGAATTGCTAAAATCTGTTTTCCTATTCTGTTTGGTTGCAAAGAACTGGCATTCCTAAAGTTCAGTTCAGGGATCAAAAATAGCCAAAATAAAACAACTCAAGAAACATGTTGTTCTGTAGAATGATGGTTATTCAATACGACAGATTTCCAAGAAACTGACTTTGAGAGAAGAGGGCAAGCTGGATCTAAGCAGGAAAAGAAGGGAAAACCCAAATACCCAGCTGTATAAGAGGATAAAATCATCAGAGTTTGTAATTTGCTAAACATACGCCTTACACGGCCATCATTTGGCTTCTTTATTAAAGACACACCATATACATGTATTTGACAATGCAAAATAGGCCTGTGTGTTTGTGTGTGCATGTGTTCACTCTGCGTTGGACTGGCATCCTATCCAGGGATTGTTCTAATTTTGTACCCCAAGCTTGCTATGACAGGCTCCAGCCCCCCATGACCCTGCTCAGCAATAAGCAGACCTAAAAAAAAGTTATGGCATTTGTATAATTATGTATTATGACCCCCGAGAGGTAGGGCCACCATTACCTCACCACAAGGAACAGCCCCATCCTATAAAGGCATACTGGGAAAGTAGTTTCTTTGCAGCTCCTTTGAATAAGCTTTGGTGGGAAGAGTGTTTCATATTGTAAGTGTTGCCATTATTTTGAATATCTTGTTTTGCTGAAATTTTTGTCTGCAGTTTGATAACACAAGTTTCTATTGGGACCTGGTCACTGTGGATTGCCTTTTAGACAAATCCTTTTCCTTGTTATATATCTGAATGTTTTGTTGTTTTTTCATTTTGTCAGTCAATTACTTTTATAAAGATTCTTTGATAGGATTCTTTTTGTTTGTTTTTTACACAAGCCTGGGATTGAGAGTAATCCCCTCTCTTGTGGGTCATTTTCTTTGGACTTTTGAAGCCAAAGCCCCACTTGAAGCCAGCCATTGGAGATACAGTTGTGTTGCTTTGGAATGAACCTTATCCTGGCAGGCTAGTAGAGACCCTGGTCTTTGGCTCTGTTTTGGACACTTAACACCTTTTTTCCATTCTTGTGTGTGTAAATCAGAAGAACCTGGAGTACTGTGTTTAGTTTTACTCTCCATGTTACAAAAAAAAAAATATTGCATCACAAGAAAGTCCAGAGAAGAGTGGCTAGACTTCCAGGACTGAGACGTATGAACTATTAGGAGAGACTGAAGAAGCTGAACCTTTTCTGTTTAAGCAAACAAAATTACGAAGCACATTAGTACAATGGATTCTAGATGTTATTTTAGCACTGGCCTCTTCAACAAGAACACAGATGACAACTTGTTAAGGGCAAATCTTGCACAATTGTTAGAAAGCTTTCTTCACACAAAGAACAACAGATACATGGAATAAATTTCTAAGTAGTGTGATAGAGACTTTCAAGAAATTATGTGAAAAGGAGTTTTGGGCTGAATTGTCAATTCTTGTCAAATAAAGCCTTTATGGGAACACATAATAGCATATGTGTCTGGCTTGCTTTTTGATAAAGATTATGGAAATATACAAGTTGCTACAAAGATTTTGTTAAAGCTTTGATGCCTACGCACAATTTCATGATAATCTTGGCATAGCCATCCACTGGTACTGTGGGGAATGACCAACAGCTAATCTGATATCATCAGGAAGCACACTGCTTACAGCAGATTTGAGGTTATTCTCAGTAGACAAGAAGATTCTCCCTAGCTTAAAGCATTAAGGAGCTGCTTCTAAACACATTACAGGTTCGCAACTGGCAATTCCACAAGTGAATGTCCATACTGGAATATTGGGCAATTGTGGAATCTCAGACTGAAAAAAATCCTTCTGTTTGTCTATTTTAAATATCTGGCGAATAACCTGATGATTTAAGCATACTTGCCCAAATCGAAGCAGCACTAATTTTAGTAATTGCTATATGCAAAATTTCTACCTAAAAAGATGTCAAAAGTATAAAAGTAGATTGACCATGGCCCCTTATTTGTGGTTTGTGTGGAAAAAAGTGATGGCAAAAGCAAGGCATACAGAATACAGTGCATCCAGAAAGTATTCACAGCGCATCACTTTTTCCACATTTTGTTATGTTACAGCCTTATTCTAAAATGGATTAAATTCATTTTTTTCCTCAGATTCTACACACAACACCCCATAATGACAATGTGAAAAAAGTTTACTTGAGGTTTTTGCAAATTTATTAAAAATAAAAAAATTGAGAAAGCACATGTACATAAGTATTCACAGCCTTTGCCATGAAGCTCAAAATTGAGCTAAGGTGCATCCTGTTTCCCCTGATCATCCTTGAGATGTTTCTGCAGCTTAATTGGAGTCCACCTTGTGGTAAATTCAGTTAATTGGACATAATTTGGAAAGGCACACACCTGTCAATATAAGATCCCACAGTTGACAGTTCATGTCAGAGCACAAATCAAGCATGAAGTCAAAGGAATTGTCTGTAGACCTCTGAGACAGGATTGTCTCGAGGCACAAATCTGGGGAAGGTTACAGAAAAATTTCTGCTGCTTTGAAGGTCCCAATGAGCACAGTGGCCTCCATCATCCATAAGTGGAAGAAGTTCCAAACCACCAGGACTCTTCCTAGAGCTGGCCGGCCATCTAAACTGAGTGATCGGGGGAGAAGGACCTTAGTCAGGGAGGTGACCAAAAACCCGATGGTCACTCTGTCAGAGCTCCAGAGGTCCTCTGTGGAGAGAGGAGAACCTTCCAGAAGGACAACCATCTCTGCAGCAATCCACCAATCAGGTCTGTATGGTAGAGTGGCCAGACGGAAGCCACTCCTTAGTAAAAGGCACATGGCAGCCCACCTGGAGTTTGCCAAAAGGCACCTGAAGGACTCTCAGACCATGAGAAAGAAAATTCTTTGGTCTGATGAAACAAACATTGAACTCTTTGGTGTGAATGCCAGGCATCACTTTTGGAGGAAACCAGGCACCGCTTATCACCAGGCCAATACCATCCCTACAGTGAAGCATGGTGGTGGCAGCACCATGCTGTGGGAATGTTTTTCAGCGGCAGGAACTGGGAGACTAGTCAGGATAAAGGGAAAGATGACTGCAGCAATGTACAGAGACATCCTGGGTGAAAACCTGCTTCAGAGCATTCTTGACCTCAGACTGGGGCGATGGTTCATCTTTCAGCAGGACAACGACCCTAAGCACACAGCCAAGATATCAAAGGAGCGGCTTCAGGACAACTCTGTGAATGTCCTTGAGTGGCCCAGCCAGACCCACACTTGAATCCGATTGAACATCTCTGGAGAGATCTTAAAATGGCTGTGCACCGACGCTTCCCATCCAACCTGATGGAGCTTGAGAGGTGCTGCAAAGAGGAATGGGCGAAACTGGCCAAGAATAGGTGTGCCAAGCTTGTGGCATCATATTCAAAAAGACTTGAGGCTGTAATTGCTGCCAAAGGTGCATTGACAAAGTATTGAGCAAAGGCTGTGAATACTTATGTACATGTGATTTCTCAGTTTTTTTATTTTTAATAAATTTGCAAAAACCTCAAGTAAACTTTGTTCACGTTGTCATTATGGGGTGTTGTGTGTAGAATTCTGAGGAAAAAAATGAATTGAATCCATTTAGGAATAAGGCTGTATCATAACAAAATGTGAAAAAAGTGATGCACTGTGAATACTTTCCGGATGCACTGTATGTTCCATAAATAATTAATGCATCCCTCCATTTACTGAATCTGACCAATCCAGTTTAATGGCTGTGGGGAACTATTGCCTGTTCCAACAGCATCAGGAACAAGGAGCAATCCAACCCTGGGTGGTATTTCATTAATATTTTTATCATTACATTATTTACATGAGATGTACAAAATAAAACAAAAAGTAGATGCAGAATAGAGATATTCTGTATATCGTGCTATCTTCCATCTTTCAGTCTCCTTCTTAGTGTTCATCATAGTCCACATTCAGTTAAGGAACTGGCCTCTGTGTCCTTCAAGTCCTTGATCGGACTGCAAGGAGCAGCAAATCTAGCCACAGATCTACAGTGAGAGCTGCAGTAAAAATCTACAGAATGTATCCTTGGCTTTTAAAATTTAATTGTGAGCTGGCTAGAATATTTAAAGAAGTCCCAGAATGTCAGGTCATTTTAAAAGTCATTTCTTGTTCATTCTTTCTATATGTAGACATTAATATTAGACATCTATGGCTTTTGCAGTAATTTACATTGGTCACTAATATCCAACATCCCTTCTTGCTTTACGTCTTTACTTGGTCACAAAACGTCAGGATTTGATTGCTATGATAATTCTTCTGCCTAACCACAGTGCCTTAGGGCTTCTGTTCTACTGACTGCTAAACAATTTACAATTCTTGCTTAGTGTCATACTAACACTCACATTTAAATTATACCTGGCTTCTTATAATCACACGCTGAAGAATGTTGTCCTGAAAACAGCCAAAGCTTCTTTCTCTTGATAGTATATTTTATAGTTTTGGCACGCCATATTGGGGAGCTTATTTCAAAGTGGCTCTTGATTTTGGAATGTGAAGCAGTCTGGAATTTATAAAACATTAAATGTCAAAGGCACAGAGATAGCTAGTGCAGCTCAGGCTTACATTATTGCATATCCTGTAACAGTCTTATGTTGAAGTATTTTAAAATTAGCATGATTATAAATGTCAGTCACAAAATATAATGTTAAAAATATTCTTTTTAAACATGCTGTTTTGGTGTATTTGAAAAATTAATTTATGAAAATTGGTATCTGATTGTCATAATGGTGAGCCCTACTTAATAACAACTCTTGGGGTTCAGTCATATGAATGTCATTGTTTTTTTTTATTTTGCACAACTGTACCCTCCTGCAATAGACTGGTGCCCCTTTCTGACCTTTTTTTCCATAGTTTAAATTAATTGCAATCAGTGTACATTACAACTGGGGAAAAGTGAACAAAAATAAATGAACAGATGAAAAACATAAGTTTATAAAAAATAAAGAATTTTATTAAACCAGGTGAGATAGCAGGCCTGTTTAAGCTGGCCCCCAAACTCAGAAAGAATACCAAGAAAGCCTAGGTAAATTATAAAGAGTGACTTATTAATAAACATAACTACATAATGGCCAGTAATAATAGCAGGAGCCAAAACAGTGTAAAATAACAGAAAATAAGAAATCATACCTAATGTCAAGAATAGGTCCCTTTCTATCCCAGGGATGAATGATCCCCTTATCCACAACACTGTGGTTCCTTAATACCCATAAGTCTCACTCTCACACCACTTTGGCTCCTTCTTCTCTTGGTAGTTTAGCCCTTGCCTTTCACTCCACTGCCAGCTTCAAGCTCATTCACATGCTCCATCTATGAACTACTTCTAGGATGATTTAGTAGATTCAGAATTTCCTTTAAAACTCCTGGGGTTCTCACTCTAGTACCAACCTTAGAGCCCCTTAGTGTAATTGCAATCCTGAACTGAGCCTATGCCAAAAGTGCCAGGTGGCCCTACAGATGTTTTGTCAACCCGGTATGTAGCAGTTGGCCATGCATCACAAAATACACCTTTCTGTTGCCAACAGTTATCCAGGGGGCATATAACACTGGGAAATTAAGATTTTGCTTCCTGAACACTTTTGGGTTTATCTTATAGATTTTGGCCTGATGATCACAAACACTGACCATTAAATTTTTGTATTATATACCACATTATTACAATTAGGGCGGCACGGTGGCGCAGTGGTAGCGCTGCGTGGAGTTTGCATCTTCTCCCCGTGTCTGCGTGGGTTTCCTCCGGGCGCTCCGGTTTCCTCCCACAGTCCAAAGACATGCAGGTTAGGTGGATTGGCGATTTTAAATTGGCCCTAGTGTGTGCTTGGTGTTTGTGTGTGTCCTGCGGTGGGTCGGCACCCTGCCCGGGATTGATTCCTGCCTTGTGCCCTGTGTTGGCTGGGATTGGCTCCAGCAGACCCCCGTGACCCTGTGTTCGGGTTCAGTGGGTTGGAAAATGGATGGATGGATGGATTATTACTATTATGTCTTTGTGTGTATACAGCATCTATATGTGTGTACACAGAACAAAAACTAAAACAGGAAAATCTTTAGTGATCTAAAAGTAGTGGAACTGCTACTAGGAATGCAGCTAGGACATACCAAATACTGTTGTTATATTCGTGGGACAGCTATGGTAATGAGTCTCATTACAAATCTAGCCAACTCTTAAAAGCATTTGGTTCCAGGCCAGAAAAGTGTAGTACATTAACCACATGTTGACCCAACAAAGATATTTTTGACTCCTCTTTATATATAACTTAAAATGATGAAAAGTGTTGTGAAAGGAAACAAGGAAGGCGAAGGATTTTGATATTTGAAACACCTTTTTCCACAAATATCTTTTGCCAAGATTAATGAAGGTATTTTTTGGTCCACAAAGCAAAGACATTATCAATGATAAGTGGTTCGAAGATCTGCTAGTGGGGCCAGTGGAAACTGCATGGAAAGAATTCAAGGATAATATTAAGAATTTTCTTTGCAACTACTAAACACAAAACTATATCCAGCTGGTTGGCAACATGTTTCAAGCATACAAAACCATGAAGTGCAACATATTGCTAAAGATTAATATTCTACATTTACACTTGGACTTCTTCCCTGCATATCAGTCAAGTGCAGTCAGTAGATCCTGAAAAGGTTTCTCAAGGACAATGTAACGATGGATAAGCAGTATCAGGGCAAGTGAAATCCATCAATGCTAGCTGATTATTGTTGGACACTGAAACCAGAAGCATCAGATGCCGAGTACAAATGAAAATCAGAAGCAAAATATTTTTAGCTCAGTTCAACCTCTGAATTTCACAACCCCCTCTGTAAATCACCTCCTTATCATGGTGGAGGGGTTTGTGTGTCCCAATGATCCTAGGAGTTATGTTGTCCGGGGCATAGTAGAGTTATCCAGGCAGATTGGTCCTATGTGAAAGACCAGCAAAAGTAAGGTTCATATTTGAGCTCTAAAGATAGTCAAAGCAATGGTTCAGTAACCTCTCCTGGAAAATTGAAACTAGGGTTCTACAATGGAAGCAGGCCTGGGGATGGGGAGCTCGTTGGCAAGCGCCTGGTGGTCAGGCCTTTACCCAAGGGAACCAGCTGGGCACAGTCCAAAAGAGCAACATGGGTTTATCCTCCAGTGGATCCACTACCAGCAGAAGTAGTCATAAGGGTCTGGTATATTGTGGCTTGGGTGGTGGTCAAAAGCAGGTCTCATCCATATTACTAACTGAGAATGGTAAACCGGATATGGAAGCAGGTACATGCCCGTGGACGCAGGAGACATAGTGCGCAGGCGCCACACAAAGCCCCCCGCCCCAGAGTGAAATGGGAGAGAAGTAATATGGAAGCAGGTACATGCCCATGGCAGGAGACATAGTAAAACAAGAGGAGTCAATGCCCCGCACCAGAGTAAAACGGGACACACTACGGAGTCCACAAAGGTTCACACATTAAACCCGAGATAGTATGGACACGCATCTGAAACCGCGGAAGCAAAACTGTCTCGGCTCCAAAACCAAACAGCTCAACAACTAACCCAGCTACAACAACAAGCCCGCATGGACAGATATAATGAACGTAGACGCCTACAATGCGCGTCTCAAACTGCGGAGGCCCAGGCAGGCACGGCTCCAAAAAGAAAGAGCTCGACTGACCGAGATACAAAGTGAAACGGAAAACACTACAGAGTCCGCAGTGGTCCACAATGCACTGCATAATAGTATGGAAGGAGATCCGTATTAACAGTGGGGGGGCCCAGAGTGACACGGGCGAATGCTCCGTATTAAACGTACGTCATCCTCACACGTCCAAACTATACAGCATAGGTGAATCACATTACAGTGATGCATTATTGAGAGTACAGTAAAGATCACAAGATCGCAAACAAATGGAAATTATTACTCGAAAAAGGGAAAATATAATCACCACGGACCAGGTGTCATTGAAACAAAAGCAGGATAAAGCGAGGTCAGAAATAAAAGACTGAGTAGAAAACAAAGTAAAACGTCATACAGAGGTTGAAAAAGGGGGCCAAACACATGGAGAGCAGGTTAGAGATAATGAAAACTGGAATTCAAAAGCTTAAAAAAAAACGTAGGCACGAAACACATGCAGAGCAAGATACAGAATATGAAAGCAGAAAACAACGACAGTGTCAAAACAAAGAAAGTAAACATTGCATTAGCGCAAAGAAAGAGAAATTATTACTCGGAGAAATAACGAAATGTCGAATAGAGATCGAATATATGGACACAGGTGATATGTTAGAAGTATGTAAATATTGTAAGGCTTTGAAGTTTAAGTCAAGAGAATTTCAAAAACAGAGTTTACCTCACATGCATTTATTGGTTACTTTGCAAAAAACATTATTAACTGCTGATGATGTGGATTGTTTTGTCTGTGCTGAAATTCTAAACAGAGAAACCTATCCTGAATGATTGGTACAAAGTCATTAAACACATCTCACGGACCTCATTTAATAGATTCAGCACATTGAGACTCGAAAGATTCCAAATATTGTTTTTACAGAGGTTCAGAAATAAAAGTGAAACTAATGAAATAGCAACATATTCAAAGAAACAAAACTCTTAAACGTGTGTATCTGGAAAAACAAAAACGGGGGTTGGCGAGTGAAGCGAGCAGGGGGCGAAGCCCCCTAGTGATTGCCTAATCCCCCTCTGCAAAAACAGATTCTAAGAACATGAAACGAGACCACTATGGTGGGGAAAGAACCCAACTTGTGTGGTAGGCAGAGAGGTCTACCCTTCTGGCTCAGTGTATGTACAGTGCATTTTACCCTTGTGAATCGCCTCCTTTTTACTTTGATATGGGGTAGAGGGCTCTGACTCTTGAATGTGCTTATTGTGACGATGTGGGTTCCACTCCATACTCCCATTTTCTTTCTGGAAGCAAGGGGATGGTGCAAAAAGTGCAAAGTGCTTTTATTAAAAACAACAAAATCAAAAGCAGTGTCCAAATAAATGGTGCAGTGTCTCAAAATCGTTAAATAAATAATCCAATAAAAACAGGTGAACTGTGGAGGTTAACATAATAAACAAATCCTTTAAAAACGAGGTTAAAATAATGGCTGGAAGCCGTCCTTTTAAAAACAAAGCCTGGTGCCTTCTTTCTACTGGTGACTCCCCTGCTTCTCCCATCCAGGCTATGCACCAGGGGAGTCACTCTAACTGCAGTTGACCTTCTCCCTGCTGCTTTCTTCTGGTCTGTTCCCCTCGCCGATCCCTGGCTCTGGTGGGCTTCACCAGACTGTGACATGGGCTCCCCAGCGACCAGAGCGCTCAGGTTGGGGGGTTCATTTCCCAAGTTCCGACTCTCGCTGCCTTCTCGGCCTTATGTGGTGAGCCATCCCCTTTCCAGTCACTCCCGCTCATCACTAATGCTCAGTGGGAGTGACCACTACCGACTGCTCCCAGGGTGCTGGCCAAACACCCAGGCTCACTGCTCAGCTGCATTTGTTCTCTACAATGAGCACCTTCGCTCATTCACACACAGGTTTTCTCCTCCCTGTTTCCTGCCTTCTCTCCTTCTTAACCTCCATCCGTCTTTTCTTTCTCTCTTCCCTAGCCGCCTCGCGCTTCTATTATTTATCACGGGGACGTAGATCAGGTGTGGCAATTAGCAGCTCCCAGCATCAATTATGAATGCGGACGACTCCTCACCTGTTCACTTAAGCGAGGACCGCCCACATCACGAATTCAGCCGGGAACCTGCTCCGGACACACTACCACACCCCATCTCTAAGCCGTGAGTGCGGCGACTATTTATTTAAAAAGTGGCCTTTTTGACTGAGCTGTGGACCCGCTACATCACACTTATATGCAGACAATTCGATATATGCACATTGTGGTGCTGACATACTTCGGTGAAATCTCAGCCAGTTCAGTCACTTTAATTGTCCATACTGCAGCTGTGATTTTTATTTAGTGGTGGGAATGTCTGAGAAAAAAAAGTTTTAAATTTCAGAGTACAGGTAGCTCTACAGCTGAACATTGTTGTGTACCTTTATGTTGAATTTCCAGTAAGTACAACAAGACACTTACTTTTCATACATTTCCCTCTGATGCAGAAACCCGATCTAAATGGTTCGTCACTATCCAGAGAGAGGGTTTTATGGTTATTCCCCATGCCTGAGTGTTACAACTTACTCTAGATCTTTTTGGTAAACTCTACTCTAATGTGGCGCTGATGACTTAATTGAGTCCTGCTAATTGCCCTAATTACCCACCTACTGAGTTTCCCATTGTTAATAAATTACCTGGGTTGTGAGTACATTATAAAAGAAGTTTCTTTGGGTTTTAGGAGAGTGTGAGAGGGGAAAGACAGAGCAAGGTATGGAGAGTTAGAGTTGGATGGTCTGGCGTTGGGTTTTTGTTTCTGATTGCTTATTAAAGAAATGTAATTGTTGTAAGCTAGCCATCTATGTAATAAATGTGGATAGTGTGTATCTAGCAGTGTAAACTTTGTGTAGCTAGATAGCTAAGTTAGTGTTGTCTCTCCTGCCTCCATATTTTGTGAGTTTATTTTCTTTTTGACAATAAATGGAGTTTGTTTGTATTTAGCTGGTTTATGATTTGCCTCCCTTTCTCTCTCACTTGTGTGCGGCCTATTTAAATATCCCTAGGCCTTTTGATAGGCTGTAACACTGAGTTTGTAGCACGCATTTTAGAAAAGTGGATTTTCACAAGCCATGGTCTGAATCAGGGTGGCGAGTGTCGAAGTAAGGAGTGGTTCCTGCATTGTTTCAGTGGAATAATTTCTTCATTCAAGACCAGGGGCCTCATGTATAAATGGTGTGTATGGACAAAAATGTTATGTACACCCGTTTCCACACTCACATTGCGATGTATAAAAACTAAACTTGGCATAAAGCCATGCACATTTTCATGCCAGCTTAATCCCTGGCGTACGCAAGTTCTCCGCTCGGTTTTGCAAACTGGAATCACCCAGCGTCAAAGCAGTGCTTTTGTTCCAGTGTGGTCTCCCTTTCTTTTTAGATCCAAGTCCCTGACGTGGCTTTCTCATATACACTGAAATTAACCGCATATTGTTAAATAGTTTAAGGTATCTGATTGTAATTAACCTGTAACAATATAATGGTCCATGGAATGGCCAAACTATTCCAAATACCATAGCTGCTTTAGTGTTGTTACTCTTAGTGCACCACTCTGCGTATTAATCCCACTGTATCAGACACTGCCAGGAGGTGCTGTGTTTGGGACTTCTGAGCCCGTGTGGGCAGCAGATTCATCACACCCGGAAATGCAGCCCAAACTGAGTACTTCCGGGTGAACTATGAAAGGAGCCAGCGACCACCACTCAGCGGCCAGAGTCGGGTGAAGGAGGACAAGGTTGTTGGGGAAGAGTGGTGGTGGTGCCAAAGAAGAGAGAGTACGGTGGATTAGTGGTGTGCCTTATTTGGGACTGTGTTATGTCTGTGGGTACGAGGAAGGCGTAACCCACAGGCAAAGAAAATAAAAAGTATTTCTTTTATTTTACACGTGCCTCCTGTGTCCAATCTGTGTTGGGTCGGGTGCTGTATAGCGTCTTTTTACACAGTTTAATCCCAAGAACTATAAACGCACTCAATCAGTCCAGCAAGTGCTCCTTGTAGAACTGTTTGTACTTATAAGTACAATCACCTCCCTGTAAACATGCAATACAGTTATAATATTGCACAACCTGAGCCACTTTATAAAGCACGCATTTACATATGATGACGATATCATTTTTAAGATGAAATGCAGCAAAATATGTTTATTACATTAAAAAGATAAAATGTTAACATCATTTAAATAATCTATATTGTTAATAATTAAACATGTGAGGACAGGGTGGACAGCGGTAGCGATGAGCTGGCGCCCCATTCAGGGATTGTTCCTGCCTCGCGCTGTATGCTTGCTGGGACTGGCGCGACCCTGGATGGATAGATGGACAGAATAATTAAACATGTACTACGAAGATATTTCAATGTTCCTTAAAAGTTTTGAAAAATTGGCGTTCTCAGCTTACAGATGGCTTTACCTCTATTACACAGCTGATTGTGTGGCGATTGGGTATTTGGAGAAAGAAAAGGAAGGACAGGAATTGGGGGTTAGTATGTTTGAAAAAGACAGTGCTGCTGCAATGAATTATTTCACTGGAGGTCGCGCATGGTGCAGCAAGCATCTTGCGGGAGGCAGAAACAATCTGTGGACAGGGTGCCAGCTCGTCACTATCACTGCGCCACTGTGTTCCCATGTTTAATAACATGCTTTAATTCCTATCATCATGAAAATGATATCAAGTATACATCTCAGTATTAAATTATTCCAAGAGCTGCAATATCACAAATGTAATGGATTCTGTGTCCTGTTGGAGGAAGAAAAAAACAGTTTAAGGTGCACGTAGTAATTCACACACAAAGAGCATATAGAAGAACACATACAAAACAAAGCATTTAACATGCTACTTTAGTTACAATGGGATCTGAGAAACTAGTAAATTAAATGATTTTTAAGATGAAGTTTATGATGTTCTACTTTAATGACAAAATAAACTAGGTGATTAAAATGGAAATTTCGAGATTAAATTTGACATTTCAAGCTTTTTTCTCCACTGTGTGCTTATTTGTTTTTCTTTTTTCTGTACCCTAATAAGCTTCCATATGACTCTCAGACAGTGGGCTATAACTCACCTTTTAATAACGACTTTGATATCTGACAACTTCTTTTTTATTCCGGGCACTGTGCGACTTTGTGAACTTGAACTTTCGAGTTTCTCCGGCACTCTATGTCACTCGATCAACTTCCTTTTGTTGTTTATACCACTGTTAAAACTAACAAATAGTAAGTTTTTTCTTGCTTCCACTTGGTATTCGCTGAAATTCTTCTATTCCCCCCCCCCAGTGCTTTTGCCATTGTCTTTTCACAGAACGCTGATCATAAGGGCTCTTTATATTGATTTGCATATTCAAAGAGGTGTAATTCTGTGAGGAGTTGGGAAGTGGTGGCAGGCACATGCGTTACTTTTCACGCTGACCGGGATTTATGTAGCGTAAGAATGTGGAAGTTGGCGTACGCACAGATTTATGCATCTGGATTTTTTTGTGCGTACGCACATTTCCGCTTTTGTCTGTACGCCATGTTTTAGTGTGAATTCTACGCACGGTGTTATGCATGAGGCCCCAGGTGTTTGGGAGATGAGAAAGTGATCGACAGAGGATGACAAACCAGACGAGGAGGAGGATAATAAAATCCTCGAAGACCACAACTACGCTTTAGCTCTGGATTCAGCAGTTGTTGACCTAGCTCTTGATGAAAACAAGTCCCTCAGAGAGGAGATCCTCCAGCTGAGGAAACAAACTGAGACCCTTACAGTGAAGCTGCAGGTTGGCATTCACCGCTTTGTTCGCTCAGACAAAGACAATCACTTTTTTACAAGGTAAGATGTCCAGCAGACTAATGTTATTATGTATTAAGCTTACACACATATTCACCTATTCACCTGTCCCTGGATATAGCCTTATACTTATACTTAGATACTAGACTTGGCTAGTACACAAATATGTCAATACGTCCAGATCTTACCTTTTAAATTCTGGATTTAACTTGAAACACATTGTTTGAAGCTCTTCTCCTTTTTAGCTTCTGATGTCTGGCATAATGTTTGAATAATGTGACTTGCATCATTTACCATAAGTCTGGGCAAGTCTTGAAGTGATCGGGTGAAAAACGGCATAGCTATTCCATTTTGATATCAGCCACAGAAGTGTAGCAGCTGGCTGATGTGGAATCCGGAAGAGAGTCTGCATATAGCCTATAGGATCACAGTATCTGGCCTACTTGGAGACCTTCGGGAACTGGGAAATCTGTCATTCTACTGATGGACTTTAACACTCACGTGGGTAATGACAGTTTTTCTGTCTCACTCTGCAAGAGAGCTTAAACAACCTGGCACATCCACATAAAAACGACAAGAGTGAGCTTTCTTGAAAGCTTTTACTGGACGTACCTCATCGTAACCTGAAATATATACAAAAGAAACATACAGGTATTTACAGGTGGAGAACCAAAGACAATAAATAATTTACAAAGCAATACATAGCAGAAAGTATACATTACAGTTTTTCTCAGTTGCTTTGGTGCATTTCTCACAACAGAATTGCAGTTCTCAAAACTGCTTGTTCAATTCCCACAACCTTTAGTCAGTTGTGCACATCATAACAGCAATTTCTGGGTGTTTTCGTCATTTTGCAATTGCTTTAGTTCACTCAGGCAGATGCTTATGTGCAATTCTCAGCTATATCATGCATCAGTGGTTGCTTATGTCATGATGATCAAAATGCATTGTGTAGCCCTCTTTTGCATAGTCTTACACTCCAGACAAACTTGTCATTTTTTCATTGTGTAAGTCATTGCAGTCAAAGTGTTCAACAAGATTTCATTGGCTGTCAAGTGTATTTTATAGGTTTCTACAAAACTTTTTTTGGTTTCTATTCACAATACTAACGATTCCTGCACCACCTTAAATTGCTCTCAGGTGACACATTATTCGGGGCAGGTGTGAGATCTTAGATCAATCAAGCAACTAATCACTGAGCAGTCCCCTAAAATTGCTCCTGAACCTGCAGCTGGCAAGCATATAAAGACAAGGCACAATGCAGCATGGAAGCACATCAAGGAAGGACAACCTGAAAATGGAAGAACAGCAAGAAAATTAACAGGGCCAACAGCCCAGCCCAGACCAAGAAGAGTAGGGGAGTGTAGTGTAAGGAGACAAAACAGAAGAGGTAGAAGAGGTTCAACACATAGGTCAGTTTCTGATGAAATAAGAGCCACAATTGTGGACCATGTTATAAATCATGGCCTTTCAATGGCTGAAGCAGGTCAAAGGGTGCAGCCAAATTTGGAGAGGACAACCGTATCCTCGATTGTTCAGACATTTCACAGAGAGAACAGGTGTGTATATCAACAATTTTACTCTGTATTTGTGTGTATTACTTTATAATGTTACAGTATGTCATATATTTACAATAGTCCACACTAGACAATATGTATGTTACTGTTGTCCATTCAGTGTTGCATTTTTACTGTGACACATAGGACTTCAAGACTTCCTGGAAGAGGTGGCAGGGGGCCTATTTGCACTCCTCGACAGGAAGAGGCTATTTGTGCTATGGTCATAGCAAATAATGCCATAAGACTCAAGGAAATACAAACTGCCATTACTGCTGACAACGATGTGTTTGAGAATGTCCAGTCTGTCAGCAGAGTGCTGAGGAGAAACCAAATGAGTATGAAGCAGTTATACTATGTACCATTTGAAAGGAATAGTGAAGAAGTGAAGGAACGTCGGTACCAGTATGTGCAGGTAAGACTGAACATGTGCAGTAATACTGTAACTGTAATCTACTGTACAGCAAATAGTCCAACATTGTATATCAACATGCAGTACAGTTGATTTCACCTTGACACATTTGCTACCGCTGTGAAAGCAACATGAATATGTTAGATTTGACTCTATTGTCTCCAAAATGAAAATGCATTTTACATCAAACTTACTGTAGTATCTTGTTTGATACAGCATATAATGGACCTGGAATCAAGTGAACCACCACATATTTTCATATACATGGATGAGGCTGGCTTCAACTTGGCCAAAGGAAGAAGACGTGGGCGTAATCTGATTGGACAGAGAGCTACTGTTGACGTGCCAGGCCAGCGGGGTGGGAACATCACTATGTGTGCGGCTATTTCGGACAATGGGGTCCACACTCCTATTCCTCTTGTGGGGCCATACAACACCCAACATATGCTGATCTTCTTTAACACCCTCTACAGGGATCTCATTCCTGAAGAGGAGATTGGTCAAGAAAATGTACCACAGTATGTGATCATTTGTGATAATGTGAGTTTCCATCACTCCAACCTAATCAGACAATGGTTTGACAACCACCCCAGAATGCTGATGGAATTCCTACCTCCATATTCCCCATTCCTCAACCCAATTGAGGAGTTCTTCTCAGCTTGGAGGTGGAAGGTATATGAGCGTAACCCACATACACAAATGACACTGCTTGCTGCCATGGAAGCTGCGTGTGGGGATATAACAGGAGACGCCTGCAGAGGCTGGATAAGACATTCTAAGAGGTTCTTTTCACGCTGCATTGCAAAGGAAGATATCTGTTGTGATGTGGATGAGAACATGTGGCCCAATATACAGGATCAGCAGCAATTGTAGAGAGCATTTAGAGTTTCAGTATGTATATATTGTTTTCGATGTTGTAATTTTTTTTCCTTCATTTCATATGTTATGCATAAAGTATTGAAATGCATTTTTTGCTAGGCTCCAAGTGCAGTGCATGGTATGTCACCATATACCTGTGCAATCAATAAAATATTCTTCTTGAATCAATCTTTCGCAATCGGTGTTTTGTATTTTTATGTTTCCTGCCCTTGTCATTCAGATGTTTTGTGCATCAGAAAATGTTTAGATTGTGCCAATTTTATATTGATAACAGGACTTTACATTTTGGCTGTCATGTCCGTGGACGATGATTCATGGACTTTGCATTTTGATGGCACGGACGTATTCAGCGATGTAAATACTTGCTTTTGAAGCATGGATTAAGGATTTTGAAGAGGTTACCTGCTTTTGCTGGTCATCCATGATGTTTTGCCATTTGCACTAAGTGTTTTGAGAAATGCACTCGCTGTTATGCAAATGTTAAGTCTGTTGTGAGAAATGCACCAAAGCAACTGAGAAAAACTGTAAACAATGAAACTTTAAAAGACACTTGCAAGGCATGTGATGATGAAGTGTGTAGACAGAGGTCCAAATTGCTGCATACCACAACTAACCAGACCAAGGAGGTAAATATACCTTAGAGATATGTTTCGGACATGACAGAAACAAGAGATAAAGGGGTGCCTACGTAAGACACATGGGGTGTATTGTATTTAAATGTTTATTATGAAATCTATATGCTTTGTGAGTTTCATAGACATTTATAACAGCATTGTGAGTGCGGGGCAGAACAACAGTGAAACCCAGAAGTGTGTGATTGGGTAAAATAGTCTACTCATTCTGAACCCAATAACAACAACATTTATTTATATAGCACATTTTCATACAAAAAAGTAGCTCAAAGTGCTTTACATAGTGAAGAAAAGAAAAATAAAGGACAAAATAAAAAATTAAAATAAGACAACATTAGTTAACATAGAATAAGAGTAAGGTCCGATGGCCAGGGAGGACAGAAAAAACAAAAAAAAACTCAAGACGGCTGGAGAAAAAAATAAAATCTGCAGGGGTTCCAGGCCACGAGACCGCCCAGTCCCCTCTGGGCATTCTACCTAACATAAATTAAATAGTCCTCTTTGTATTTAGGGTTCTCACAGAAGGACTTGATGATGATGGTCATGCAGACTTCTGGCTTTAAATTCATCACTGTTGGAACATCACGGTGCTTTGAGTAGATGGTGGTGGCACGAGCCACCACCAAAAGGAAACCGGAAAAAGAAACAGAAGAAAGTAGGGGTTAGTACAGATTTTAGAGCCACCATGAATAGTTATTATAATGAATTGGATATACAGAGTATCAGGATTAAATTAAAGTGAAGTTATGAGAAAGCCATGTTAAAATAATGTGTTTTCAGCAGTTTTTTTAAAGTGCTCCACTGTATTAGCCTGGCGAATTCCTATTGGCAGGCTATTCCAGATTTTAGGTGCATAACAGCAGAAGGCCGCCTCACCACTTCTTTTAAGTTTTGTTCTTGGAATTCTAAGGAGACACTCATTTGAGGATCTGAGGTTACGATTTGGAATATAAGATGTCAGACATTCCGATATATACTCTAAGATGGGGTGAGATTATTTAAGGCTTTATAAACCATAAGCAGAATTTTAAAGTCAATCCTGAATGACAAAGGTAACCAGTGTAGTGACATCAAAACTGGAGAAATGTGCTCGGATTTTCTTTTCCTGGTTAGGATTCTAGCAGCTGCATTCTGCACTAGTTGCAGACGATTTATGTCTTTTTGGGGTAGTCCTGAGAGGATTGCGTTACAGTAATCTAGTCGACTGAAAACAAATGTGTGAACTAATTTCTCAGCATCTTTCAATGATATAAGAGGTCTAACTTTTGCTATGTTTCTTAAGTAAAAAAATGCTGTCCTAGTGATCCGATTAATATGCGATTTAAAATTCAGATTACAGTCAACTGTTACCCCTAAGCTTTTTACCTCCGTCTTGACTTTTAATCCTAATGTATCCAGTTTATTTCTAATAGCCTCATTGTATCCAATTTCAGTTTCTCTTTATTTAGCTTGAGAAAGTTACTATTCATCCATTCAGAAATACAAGTAAGACATTGTGTTAGTGAATCAAGAGAATCGGGGTCATCAGGTGGTATTGATAACTACAGCTGTGTGTCATTAGCATAGCTGTGGTAGCTCATGTTGTGCCCTGAGATAAGCTGACCTAATGGAAGCATGTAGATTGAGAAGAGCAGCGGACCCAGGATAGAGCCTTGTGGAACACATATAGGATATTGTGTCTTTGAGTTGTAATTACCACAACTAACAAAGAATTTTCTCCCTACCAGGTAGGATTCAACCAATTTAAGACACTGCCAGAGAGGCCCACCCATTGACTAAGGAGATTTCTAAGAAGTGATGTTTTGTTATTGGTCTTTTGTGCTAGTCACAGTTTGTCAAAGACAAACACCATGTTCAAGCATGGGGGTGTTCGCAAGTGCACTTGGCCATAGGTGAATGATCAATTTCATAGTCATGTCATCAGATCTACAACTGTATGTCTTAGACACGCTGAGCTGTTAACTGATCACCACCTGGTTGTGAGTTAGATCAGATGGCTGGAGAAGATACTGGACAGACCAGCCAAACCTAAACTTATAGCTAGGGTGTGCTGGGAACATTTGGCAGACACCCAAATCTGGCAGCTTTTCAACTCACACCTTCAAACGAATTTCTCTTGCATTCCAAACCCAAATGGGCCATGTTTTGTGACTCCATTGCTGAGGCAGCTGCATAGACCTGCAGATATAAGGTCATCAGTGCCTGTTGTGGCAGTAATCCCCAAACTGGGTGGTGGATGCCAGCAGTGAAGGGAGCTGTCAGATTGAGGAAGGAGTCCTTTCAAACTTGGCTAGCTTGTGGGACTCCAGAGGCAGGTACCGGAAGGCTAAGAGGAGCGCTACAATGCATAACAAAGCTAATCACCACCATTTTTTTCAGGAAGCCAGCCTTTTTAAAAAAGGTAATTGTCCAGTGTAATCTTGAACAGTAATGTCTAGGGATCCTTTCATTTTTTGGAGAGTGATGTTTTGTAGAACTGGCAACCCTGCTACTTGGTAACCACAGCTAGGACATCTCACATTCTATCTCCTGCCCTGAATTGTGTGAGGTAAGCTACAATTTTGTTTCTGACAGACCAAGTCCAATTGTTTATATGAATAGACAGTAAATGTGTTATATTAAGTACTAAAAAACATGTGATGCCAGGAAGTGAACTTCTCAAAAGAAATGTACAGGTATATGACAGATGTTCATATGACTTGTGGAATATGTTTCTGTTCCAAGTGTTACATATTCATGTTTGCATTTTATCCCTTTATTTAAAGTTGGTTTCATTAAGAGAAGCCAGTTTGCTCGAAACAGGTTTTAGGGAAATTGCAAAATGCATATTAAGTGTGGCTAACAACTATATTAGTGTTGCCTGCACAGTGTGGCACGCGGCTGGCGTCCATGACCAGCCGGGACACCCCTGCACTGTATCTGCAGGGAGAGCAGCCCTGGATGGTGCAATACCTCCCCCTGGACGCTAGATGGCCGCCCCCCTGGGTTTGAGAGGTGCCTCGGGCTCCCGCAGGACTCCACGGGAGTTGGAGTTGAATGCAGCCCTGTTGGGTCCCGCAGGCACTGCCAGTGGGTGCTGTAGCTGGGACTCCTGCGGCCCTGTGGGCCACGTATGCACCACATCTGGAAGTGCAGCTGGAACAAGCCAATCAAACACCTGGAACACTTCCGGGTGAATTATAAAAGGGGCCAGCAGCCACCACTCGACAGCCAGAGTCGGGAGGTGGAGGACGAAGCTAGATGGGAGGAGTGGTGGTGCCAGAGGAGTCTTTGTCTTGAGTGTTTTTGGGACTGTGTATTGCCTGTGGGGTTCACGGGGAAGACGTGTCCCACAAGTGAAGAAAAATAAAAGTCTTTGTGCTTTTACACGTGCCTCAGTGTGAGTCTGTGTTGGGTCGGGCGCAATATAGCGCCTTTTTAGTACAACAGTCAGAAACAAGGCTGTTGCCACCTAGTTGTGGGTTATCCATTTGCCCAAACAAGACAAAAAGAAGGCTGTTTCTGCTTAGTTCTGGTTTGTATGTCTGCACAAGTACAAAGCAGAGATAAAACAGCCACTATTAGGTGTATGGATTTGTTAGCTGTCCAAAGAAGACAGCCACAGTACAGGAATCTTAAAGGTGCAGCCAAGCTACATCACAAATATTGTCTTGCTTTACACAAGATGATGAGTGCCTTTCACACATAAACTTACACTCAGCTTGGCTTGCCTTTTAAAAATATTGTCTCTGACTACATTAATTCAAGTAATAAATGAGAAATGTTCAGTAGAACCATGGTTGCATGATGGCATGCTTAAAATGCGTAGAATTAGTTAAAGAAAAGAGCCAAAACCAAAACAATCAAATACAGTAGAATTAAACAGAAGTTAGTTTCTCAGTAGATTTTGAAAATCCTGTGGTACATCTTGCAGCGTGGAACATGTCAGTAATGTACACTAACAACCCTCTGTTACTCCTCACAAAAGAAAAGCATATTTTACAGTAAAAGCTATGTAGTTGCTCCTTGACATTCCATCTTAAATCACAATGTAAAAGAGAAATCATTAAAATGTAATGTTTAGATTTTTCCTACATTGTTAAAATATTTAAGATTCATTGCATCAGAAACTAATATTATTTGATGTTTGTTCATGTCATAAAACAACTTGATGATTGTTGACTATATTCTACAACATGTTTATTAAATACTTCATAAAGTTCAATACACATAAAATATAAACACTATTAAAAATAAACAGGTTTGCGTGCAGACTCCTATTTCTTGGCATATGCTGACAAATTTATTTTTTGTGTGTGATATCTCAACTTAGTTCTACTTGTGCCAGCTGCATATTTATAAGCTACATTTATAGTGTTACATTGTAAAAAAAACAGATTTTAGTTAAGGGAGGCCAAGATTCATGGATTTGTAAGTTAATTAATCTTTGTTATTTTTTTCAAAGATAAACAAAGACTTGGAGACTTGCAATCCACCACAGGGTAATTAAGATACTTGCCTAGAGCTGGACATCTTATTCCAACTACCATCCTTCCCAAGAAATTCTCTTCTGTAAAATTAGTAAGATGCAACCTGCTGTTTCTTGAGAGAAACTGCTGTTTAATGCAGGATAATGAAAGAGACTTTAATGTGTTCCTGTTGTGTAAACAATTGGCTGGAAAAGGCAGTTACAAGCACCACTGGAAATCAACTTGGATTCAGATGAAAACATTTATTAAACATGGTCGAGTTTTAATGATTATTAGATGCTTTAAAAAGCATCTGTTTTATGCTTTCCTTTAAAGCTTTTTTGTTTTAACTTGCAAAACATTATAAAAAAAACTTTGATCCATTTCTACATAAAATATTAATTATTTGTAGACTTCACCACAGGAGGAAACAAGTATTCAAAGAATAAGCTTTGTACAGTTCTATTTCTGTAACACTTAAAATATTTCAATGATCTTCCACTGCTCTGTAAACAGGCATCTGAAAATAAAGGATACTTCTGTGACTGTGTCTGGAGGGATAGACTGCCTACTGGAAAGAGGGCCTAGGGAGTATGCCATGTTAGTAAATGCATGTGCATAGGGTGTGCTTCTTTAGCAAGCTGAGCAGAGAGATTAATAACGAGATAAAGAAATAAAGAGCAAAGTCAGGACTGAAATCCAAAATATTATTGTGCATCTAAGCTAAATTACCAAAATAAAAAAACAGGTTGTAACATTCTAAAATGTAGTTCTTTAGAAAGCAAAACACAAAATAATTTCTGCAGTCATGGGCAATGAATCTAGAGTGATGATGGCTTAAATAGCACTGTGCCAGCAATGTCACATGACTTTCAGGGGAGTGGCCTAGCAATATGGAGAAATGTTATAGTGACCAATAGCCAAAATGGTAGTGCTCATAAAAATAAAAAAAAATGCATCATTAGAATTACAAAACATAATGCTAAAATAAAACAATGACTTTAAATGTAAGTTAAAAAATATTATAAATAATGAAGGTACTATTGGACTACCCTTGTTTCAAAATCTAAATAAAATATTAGAACACAATAAAGAAATATTTATTCAGCCCAAAATTAAGAAACAAAGGTTAGCTTAGCACAATGAAAGCATATCTCTGTGCAGGTAATGTGCTCCAGTAGATAAATAAATAATAAAGAGAAAAGTAGAATATAATTGTTAAGCATTTGTTTTAAGTTACATGTTTTATGATTTATTGCCTTTTTGTTAATTTAAAGTTATTTTTCACATCTGTGTTATTTTGTTTGGTTTCATATTTTTACTTGTGTACTGTCACAATAAATGTAGCTCTGTTTCATGTTCTACGTGCGTGGAGCTCCAGAAGGTGGGTCCACCCTGATGTCACCACTCCTGAACCCTCCCTCAGGCTATTTAAATTGGTTGAGAATGCCCAAGAATCTGAATTTTCTGTGAGTATTGTGTCTTCTGTGTTGGTTTTTCTGGCCTTACGGATTTATTTTGGTCGGTTTAAAGGATTTTGATTTTTAGTATACATTTTGGGACTTGTTTGCTTAATTGCCTTTTATATTGCAAGTGATTCAATAAGTTAAAAGAAATACAAATGATTCTGAGGATGTTGTGTTATACGTAAGAAAAAATGTGTAAAAGGGATTTCTTTGTTTGAAATACACTAGTATTAAATATTGTTGCTACCATTTAAATTGTTAAGGCAACTGCTGAAAATATTTTGTACACACAAAATTAAAAATATCTTGTTATAAATTGACAGGGCTCTAATTAGGATAAAATATTACAATGGGTTTTTAATTTTCTTCTTCTTCTTCTGGCTGTACCCATTAGGGGTTGCCACAACAGATAATCTTCCTCCATATCTTTCTGTCCTCTGCATCTTGCTCTGTTACACCCATCATCTGCATGTCTTCTCTCACCACATCCATAAACCTTCGCTTAGGTCTTCCTCTTTTCCTCTACCTTGGCAGCTCTATCCTTAGCATCCTCCTTCCAATATACTCAGCATCTCTCCTCTGCACATGTTCAAACCAACGCAATCTCGCCTCTCTGACTTTGTATCCCAGTGGAAATGTCCACATACTGTATTTACTAATAGAAATATATTTATAACAGTGCAAACATCTTCCCTTGAAACCCAGATAATTATTTAGAAAAAACATTCTTTTGATAATTATAAAATACAAAGGAGACAGGTTCTTTCCAGAATAAAAAGGAAGCAAGTTAGGTTTGTGTCTGTGTTTGTGGACGTGTGTGCCAGTATGGGTGCTTTCTGAATAGGTTCCTGCTTTATTTACTGTATTTTATATGCAAAGTATTTATAAAAGGATTGTTTATTTCTTATTTGTAATTTTCTTTTTAATCAAACAGTGTTAAGTAGACATACATACATACATACATACATACATACATACATACATACATACATACATACATACATACATACATACATAATTTATTGGGTGATTTGACAACAGGTTTAACATGCTTTAAAAAATTATCAAAAGAAGGATAATATGGTTGTGCAGTGAACAGCACTGCTGCTTTGCATTAAGAAAATTAAGATTTGAATATTTTCTGTGTAGATTTTGCATGTTCTCCCTGTGTCTGTGTGGGTTGCCTTAAGGTGTTTCAGGATTGTGTCTGGTGTGTATGTGCTCATGCTGTGGTGTGCTGGCTTTATGCTCTTGCATAAAGTGTAATATTATAAATAATACAAGAGAAAAAGTTTAGCCAACAAAAATCTAAGCTTTCCTACAGAAACAAAATGGATATGTATTGATTAAACTGTTTTCTTATATTTGAAAAGAAAAATTAATGCTTAACTGACACAAACAAGCAAAACCTTCATTCTCAGTATGCAATAGTGTAATGCACTAACTACCCAGAAGGCATTAAATCTGAATTATAAGATTATTGCATATGTTACGTAGATTTCCTTTCACGTTTCCATATATTATAAATAATTGGTATATTTCAAATATGAAGCAAAATGACCTTCGTGTATTGATATGATAGGTATAGTAGCTTAGCCTCCTTAGTGTTATGTTTACCTTGAAAAAAACGGGTCAAATACATTGAATACAAGTGTTATTACGTGTAATAGAAACATGTAAATATCAAACATACAGTAGTGTTTATTGATTGCAATCATTTTCCCTTTTTGTCATGCACATACTTTCACTATGATGAACTTTCAGACGACTGAATTCTCTGGTGTATCATGGCAGTTTAGTCATAGAGTGCCATATACATCTGTTTCATAATCCTGATCGTTATTACATTATCATCATGATTATTTGATTCAGCTAATGGTTTATTTTCAATTTCCTGCATTAACTGGCTTTATAGCTTTTCGTTTATAAACCTTTGTGTTTGTCTCTTGTTAAAGGCTCGGTCCCACTCATGAACATTGATGAGTTACCATAGAAAAACTTGTAGTATGATGTTACTTAATCCACAATAAGGAAGCAGAATACTGTCCTGAGTGTTATTTGGGTTTAACAGTACATTAACACTCCATTGCTGAACAAAAAGGATTAACTCAAGTATGACTCGGGAATAACCATATTTAGATAGAATTTTGAACCCAAGAGTCACTCTGGGTTAACGTCAAGGGTTTTACAATAAGAATGGATTGTTAATATTTAACTACACAACCAATTGAATGTTTGGTTTAATTTCCTATAAATTGATGTTCTAATGAAACAATCTGGACATTTTGTTAAATACAGAGTAAAAGGTGGAAATGCATGTGTTAACTAATTATAAGTGAAAAGAGTAGCTAAAGAAAGATACCTGGGATAGAGTGGTCTCATTCGTTTTGAGAGATGGACATCTGAGACAGAACTCTGTTGGCAGCGGTGTTATTTTTCCATTTAAAAAAACAAAAACAAAACAAGGTATCCTGTATTTACTCAACACAATGGGCTTCATTACAGCATATGCAAGTATATATAAGCATAAGTGGCAGAAAAAAGGTTCAGGAAGAAATGGAAAAGACACCTAAAGCTTCATCGAAGTCCTCAAGTTCAAATTATGGCCTTCCAATGCAAGTGAGTCGGGCCAGGAGACCTCGTTGATTATAGAAGGTTCGTAGGAGCTGAAAAAGGCCTTAATTTCTGCACTGCCAGCTTTCCATTGCGAGCCAGAGGTATCGATTCCGACTGCGGTTGCTATTCCAACCATTAATACTCCACCTGTGGAGCAGAGAAGACTGAAATGAAGAGAACAAACGATCCGAGCCAAAGGTAACGATCGCCGCAATAACTACCATACTCGGGGAGGACATAAATGAGATAAAGAGCAATATAAAGAACATCACAAAGGATATAAGGAAAGATATAAAGGACATAAACATGACAAATGAAAAGCTGTTTCAGGATATTAATGACTTGGAGAAACGTTTAATGCTAGAAAAAATAGAAGAAAAAATAGAGGAAATTGCGAGAAAGTCTGAAAATAAATTTAGAGCACTTGATACTCAGCTTGAAAACATTAACGCTAGAATTACCAAAGCCTAGGAAAAAAGTCGTAAACCCGGCCCACCTTAAATCCCTTCGTACCTCTCAGTCAGCATCTTTTGTCTTGTAAATGTGTCGATAAGCACAAGCCGCACCACCACCGCAGAAAGGGTAAGAAGTTCTCCCAGTTCAAGCCTTGATTATCTTGAAGTGAAGTGCTGGAGTTTTAGAGGGGAAATAATTGATCGATATTTGTAACACATGCATTTCATGTGTTTTCTGTGTCTACAACAATCTAAACACATCGTTAAAACAAACTTTATTCATGTTTTAGTAATAAATGACAAAATGTAGACATGAACTATACTGTATAAGGTGTGAAGGCTGAAATCCAAATATCAAATAAACACTTTCACAAAAGGTAGAAGTATAAGATGACAGGTTCCGTGGTGCAGTCGTAAGAACTGCTGATTTTTAATCAAGAGGCCGCCGATTTGATCCTGGCTGCCTCTCAAATTTACCATTTTGAGTAGTGAGCTGCTCTTATTGTTAATATTATACAACTAGCAAAATACCTGCGCTTCGCAGTGGAGAAGTAGTGTGTTAAAGAGGTTATGAAAAAGTAAAGGAAACATTTTAAAAATAACGTAACATGATTGTCAATGTAATTGTGTTGTCATTGTTATGAGTGTTGCTGTCATATATATATACATATACATATACACATATATTATATATATACATACATATACACATATTATATATATATATATATATATATATATATATATTATATATACATATATTATATATATATATATACATATATATTATATATATATATATATATATATATATATATATATACATATACACATATATTACATACATATACACATATATTATATATATATATATATATATATATACACACATATTATATATATACACATATATTATATATATATATACACATATTATATATATATATATACACATATATTATATATATACATACATACATATACACACATACATGCACTTACAATAACATAGAAATCAATATAAACAACATTAACATCATTATCATATGAGAATATGAAGTAATATATAAGAAGCACATTTCATATAAATATAAATTATTAAACAGTAAAATCTTCTGTAATTTGCTACCGTGGCTATTCATTTGTCTGTCCAGGATTTTAAATCACTTGTAGCTCACAAACCGTTTCACCTATTGACTTGAAATCTGGTACACATATAGTACGTCACGTCTGCTATCCGCTTTATGGGTGATGATTGTATTACTCTTTTTATCTTTATTTTATTTTATTGTAGAATCAACTCCTATCTGCGCACACCAGGGCGGCCGTGGGCGGATGCGTATGGTGTATTCACTCCATGTTATCGTGCATTGCGCTGTCACTGGTATTTTGATAAAAGAATTTGAACAACATATAAGAAGCGTATAAATTATTAAACAGTAAAACATTAACATTTAAGAAGTAAAGTTACATTAAGTACTACTGCAGTGCCTTCGGGTATATCTCATTTTTTCTTTGCCCATTACATGCTTAAATGTATACATTTCTTGGTGTACCTACCCGAGAACATGCGACATATAACCGAGCGTGGGAGAAGCATGGATTTTAAACACGTGTTGAGTTCATCTGCTAGTCTCCCTCATGGAATAACTGGTAATGTGTGACTAAAATCTACAGCGAGTAAAACGACATTACCTCCTTTTTTTTTTTTTACGATCTCTGAGATCTTGCTTTTTTCGGTTCAAGGCTTCATAAGCTCTTTTATGTTCCATGGTGTACTTATCCCAAACCATCATCTTTGAATGTTGCAAGACTTTCGCCTTGTATGTAGATCGGGGTAATTACATTCATTGCATTCCTAGTCTGAATCACAATCTGATTGTATGGGTGGTTACCTGGCAGGTAACGCTTATGCTTGGTCATCAAGTTGTCTAACATGCCCTCTTTTAATTGCGAGAAGCAGATATATATAGCCAAATTCTCGCGCTTCGTTGCGGCGAAGTACTGCTTTTAATTTTTTATTAAGAAGAAAAGAAAACCTTTTTAAACGGATCAAAAATATACCAATAACAATTTGTTAAGGATCTGTTTTTTTGTGAACCTCCCTTTTCACAGCTGTCGCACTACGGCGTGTGTTTCGTTTATTTGACAGTATGTAGATCGTGGTAATTACATTCATGGCATTCGTTTTCTGAATCACAATCTGATTGTATGGGTGGTTACCTGCCAGGTTACGCTTGTGGTTGGTCAGCAAGTCGCCTTACGTCTGCCACGTGCCCTCTTTCTGTTCCCAGAAGCAGATCATAGAATGGTTTTAATAGTTTACTTTCAAATAATGCAGAGTATGCGACACGTGTTTCTCCCTAATTCTGGGCTCATCAGGCGTACACACTCACTGCATCCCCTCTCGGGAATCGAATCTCTATCGTCAGCGCCAGAGTTAAAGCCCCTAATGTTGCGGTCAGCAAGTCGGTTAACATCCGCCATGTGCCGTCTTTCAGTTGCGAGAAGCAGATCATAGAATGGTTGAAATTGTTTACTTTCAAATTATGCAAAGAGTACGCGACACGTGTTTCGCCCTAATTCTGTGCTCTTCATGCGTACACACTCATTGCATCCCCTCTCGAGAATCGAATCTCGAACGTCAGCGCCAGAGGTGAAGCCCCTAACGTTGCGCTACTGCGTGTGGTTCGTTTATACCTCGTGTCTTCACATTAAACTTTTATCTCACGAATATGTTATTGCAATCCGCAGCGGGAGCGTTTCTATAAACTTAATTTAAACTTACGTTTTACACCATGCTTTGTTTCTTATGAAGATGCTTGTATGCTTCACTCGCTCGCTTCTTATTGTTTCGCTCCCTTCTCAATTGTTTAATGAATTTTTTGTTCTTCGCTGTTTGCGGCTCTTCCTTCATTTCTCCCTACTGTGTTCTTTTATCTCGCAAATATGTTATTGCAATCTGCAGCTGGAGCATTTCTATAAACTTAATTTAAACTTACATTTTACACCGTGCTTTGTTTCCCTTATGAAGATGCTTGTATGCTTCACTTGCTCGCTTCTTATTGTTTCGCTCCCTTCTCAATTGTTTAATGAATTTTTTTTTCTTCGCTGTTTGCGGCTCTTCCTTCATATCTCCCTACTGCGTTCACAGTCTTTTCACGTGATTACGTGGGAGGCGTGATGATGTGACACTCAACTCCGCCTCCCACGGCCATCGAGCTGCCGTCCATTACAGTATATTGTCAAAAAAGAGGTTCCAGTTATGACCATTACGTATTGAATTTTGAAATGAAACATGCCTAACTTTTGTAAGTAAGCTGTAAGGAATGAGCCTGCCAAATTTCAGCCTTCTACCTACACTGGAAGTTGGACAATTAGTGATGAGTGAGTCAGTCAGTCAGTCAGTCAGTGAGTGAGTGAGTCAGTGAGGGCTTTGCCTTTTATTAGTATAGATAAAACATACATTTGATTTGTGTCTGTAACAGCCAGTGTAAATTTATAGTACTTGTAAAAGATAGCATTTTTTTTCACTTTTATTCTCTCAGTCACGATCACGATAAAACTCCCCCCACACCCCAGCACCCCAAATCTGAAGATGAAGAGGAAAAAAGAGAATGCAACATTGACAAGTTTCTGTTCCAAGACCGCCACTTCCCCCAGGAAAGCAAACTCAGTGTTTTCTGACAATGTTTTCCAAAATGTACTATACAGGTCATAAAATGAATACTTCCAAATATCACATATACCTATGTCTCTATTTTTTGTCAGTGCGGCTTTGACATCATGGACCATAAGGTACATACTAATTCAGCATGAGCAGGAACACTCAATAGAACTGAATAAAAAAAAAAAATCAAGTGACAATGAGATATCAAGAAGGCAGATTCACCAGCGTTTGTGTCCAGATCCAGATCAGAGAATTCCCAGTTCTATTATCTGAAAACACCACTCACATCTGCAGTTATTCCCAGTTTCAAATAAAAATTAACAGATCTGGGGTGGTGGTGGGTTTGTATTGTGATTGTGACTGAGAGAATAAAAGTGAAAAAAAAAATGCTATCTTTTACAAGTACTAAAAATTTTCACCGGCTGTTACAGATGCAAATCAAATGTATGTTTTTATTGTATAATATTAACAATAAGAGCAGCTCACTACTCAAAATGGTAAATATGGATTTATGTAAATATGGATTTATTTAAAAATGGATGATAAATTGGACTGGACTGCCAATACTGATACTCTGTGTAAGAAAGGACAGAGCCAGCTATACTTCCTTAGAAGGCTGGCGTCCTTCAACATCTGCAATAAGATTATGCAGATGTTCTATCAGACGGTTGTGGCGAGCGCCCTCTTCTACGCAGTGGTGTGCTGGGGAAGCAGCATAAAGAAGAGGGACGCCTCATGCCTGGACAAAATGGTGAGGAAGGCAGGCTCTATTGTAGGCACGGAGCTGAACAGTTTGACATCCATGGCAGAGCGACGGGCACTGAGCAGACTCCTGTCAATCATGGAGAATCCACTGCATCCACTAAACAGTATCATCTCCAGACAGAGGAGCAGCTTCAGTGACAGACTGCTGTCAATGTCCTGCTCCACTGACAGACTGAGGAGATCGTTCCTCCCCCACACTATGCGACTCTTCAATTCCACCCGGGGGGGGGGGGGGGGGGGGGGGTGTAAACGTTATACAAAGTTATTGTCTGTCTGTATACCTGCATTGTTATCACTCTTTAATCAGTATGCTGTTGCTGGAGTATGTGAATTTCCCCTTGGGATTAATAAAGTATCTATCTATCTATCTATCTATCTATCTATCTATCTATCTATCTATCTATCTATCTATCTATCTATCTATCTATCTATCTATCTATCTGCAAAGCAGCCAGGACTGAACCGGTAGCCTCTTGATTACAAATCAGCAGTTCTTACCGCTGCACCACGGAAGCTGTCCTTGCACTTTTTGTGAAAGTATTTATTTGATATTTGGACTTCAGGCTTCACACATTATAGAGTTCATGTCTACATTTTGTTTTTTTATTACTAAAACATGAAACACATTTGTATTAACAATGTATTTACATAGATTGTTGTAGAAATGGAAGACACATGAAATGCATGTGTTACAAATAACAATATATTATTTACCCTCTAAAACTCCAGCACTTCACTCCAAAATAATCAAGGCTTGAGTTGAGAGAACTTTTTTCCCTTTCTGCATTGGTGGGGGAATGGGATAGTAGGCTGCTTGCTGCTTGTGTTGATCGACACATTTACAAGACAAAAGACAGATTTAAGGTGGGCCGGAATTATGAGTTTTTTCGTAGGCTTTGGTAATTCTAGTGTTAATCTACAAGGATCAGTTTCGGTTGCAAAGAGACTGGACTGGCCAAAGCGCTAAAGCAGTTATGGTATTTGGAATAGTTTGGCCATTCTGTGGACCATTATATTGTTACAGGTTAATTACAATCAGATGCATTAAACTAATAAACAATATGCGGTTAATTTTAGTGTTTTTATAAATCCGCATCAGGGATGTGGATCTAAAAAAGAAAGGATAACCACAGAGGAACAGTAACACTGCTTTGACACTGGTGCTACCAGTCTGCAAAACCGAGCAGAGAACTTGCGTACGACAGGGTATGAGCTACCGTGGAAATGTGCGTGGCTTTACTCCAAGTTTAGGTTTTATATATCGCGATTTGAACGTGGAAACGTTCTCACGCTACATTTTTGTGCTTACGCACTGTTTATACATGAGGCCCCTGGATAGGTCTTCAGCTACAGAGGTGACAACTCTAACACTGCAAAAATAATCACATAGTTTTTAATTGATCACAACTTATCAGATCCAAGGAGGTGACTAAATCCATACTTAAGGGGATATTCCTTTTTCTGACCAATACATCATTGTTACACAATAATTGATTATTTCTTTATAGATAACAATTTCTTGCCCATGATCAAATCTTGCAAATATTATGCTATTGTTATCTCCGATTATGCCCCTCTGATCATGGAGCTCACATCACTATGCCCCACATACTCATCTCACAGTTGGTGTCTCAACCCCCTGTCGTTAGCTGACGAGAACTGTACAGAATTTATATCCAAGCAAATTGATTTTTTCTTAGAGACAAATGCATCCTCTGAGGTTTCTGCAGGAATAATACTCTGGGAAACTCGGAAGGCATTTCTAAGAGAACAGATTATCTCATATCTTTCCCACAAAAATATATCGGCAACCAAGGCCTCAGAGTTAATCACTGAAATTACCAGAATAGATTAAGATCATGCCAGATCTATATATGAGGGACTTTTTAGAAACAGACAGACTTTGCAATCAAAACTCAACCTCTTGACAACAAAAGAAACAGAACTAATTTTTAAATCACAACATCATTACTATGAACACAGAGAGAAGGGTAATAAGATCTTAGCACAACAAAATCAATAAGCAGGAAGTTCACAATGCAATATCAGCAATCACCAACACAGGTGGAGACAGAATTACTGGCCATGAAAATATAATGCACATTGAGACTACTATAAGTCCATATATTCTACTCAGTTTAAAGAACACTGTGTTTTTTGATACATTATGGATACCAAAGCTAGATACTCTCAGTGCAAAGGAATTGGATAAACCTCTGTCACTATCAGAATTACTAGATGCTATAAATTAACTTCAGAGTGGGAAAGCGTCAGGGGCCTCATGTATAAACAGTGAGTATGCACAAAAATGTTGTGTACTTCTGTTTCCACGCTCAGATCGCAATGTATAAAACCTAAACTTGGAGTAAAGCCACGCACATTTTCACACTAGCTAAAACCCTGGCGTATGCAAGTTCTCCGCTCGGTTTTGCAAACTGGTGGCACCAAGCGTCAAAGCAGTGCTACTGTTCCAGTGTGGTTTCCCTTTCTTTTTTAGATCCACATCCTTGATGTGGCTTTATAAATACACTGAAATTAACCGCATATTGTTTATTAATTTAATGCATCTGACTGTAATTAACCTGTAACAATATAATGGTCCACAGAATGGCCAAACTATTCCAAATACCATAGCTGCTTTAGCGTTGTTACTCTCACTGCACCTTCTTCTTCTTATAATAGAGAGATGTATATAGTGGAATTGTATACTGCTTCCATTAGGGGTTGCCACAGTGGAGCATCTTTTTCCATATTCCTCTCACTGCACCACTCAGAGTATTTATCCCACTGTATATGAGTGGGGAATCACAGCTCTACAGTAGCTGATTGGAAAGAGAATTATCGGTATACAGTACAGCATCTAGCACACAGTGCCTCAGCCATGCTGCCTACTGAACTGCTCACAAACGGCAAATGCTTCAGAGCCTTTCCTATACGGACCTCACGGTTCAGAAACAATTTCATCCCAAGAACTATAAATGCACTCAATCAGTCCATCAAATGTTCCTTGTAGAACTGTTTGTACTTATAAGTACAATCACCTCACTGTAAACTTGCGATAGTTATAATATTGCACAACCTGAGTCACTTTATAAAGTGCGTATTTACATAAGATGAAATGCAGCAAAATATGTTTATTATATTATACAGATAAAACTTTAACTTCATTTAAATAATCTATATTGTTAATAATTAAACATGTGAGAACAGCGCTATAGCGACAAGCTGGCGCTCCGTTCAGGGATTGTTCCTGCCTCGCGCTGTATTCTTGCTGGGGCTGGCGTGACACTGGAAGGATAGATGGATTGAATAATTAAACATGTACTACGAAGATATTTTAATGTTCCTTAAACAGTTTTGAAGAGTTGGCGTTCTAAGCTCACAGATGACTTAATATCTATTACAGAGCTGATTATATGGCGATTGGGTATTTGGAGAAAGAAAAGTAAGGACAGGAATTGGAGGTTAGTACGTTTGAAAGAGACAGTAAAGCATGTGTAATAACATGCTTTAACTCCTATCATCATGAAAATGATATCAAGTATACATCTCAGTATTTTTATTATTCAGAGAACTGTAATATCACAAATGTAATGGATTCTGTGTCCTAGTACATTTTTCCTTGCCTCCACTTGGTATTCGCTGAAATTCTTCTATTTTCCCTACGTGCTTTTGCCTTTGCCTTTTCACTGAACGCTGAGCTTAAGGGCTATTTATATTAATTTGCATATTCAAAGAGGAGTCATTCTGGTAGGAGTTTGGGGAGTGGCAGCAGGCGCGTGCACGTGTGTTACTTTTCACGCTGACCGGGATTTATGGAGCGGAAGAACGTGGAAGTTGGTGAACGCGCAGATTTATGCATCTGGATTTTTTTGTGCATATGAACATTTCCGCTTTTGTCTTTATGCCATGTTTTAGTGTGAATTCTATGCACAGCGTTATGCATGAGGCCCCAGGTACTGATGGCTACCCTGCTGAGTTTTATAAAAAAATTCAGTTAAATTAGCTCCCCTTTTATTAGCAACATTTATAGAAGCCAGACATAAAAAATAATTCTACCTCAATCTTTTTGCCAAGTATTAACTACAGTTTTTACTAAGAAAAATAATGACTTGTAAAATGTTGTTACAATGTCCATCATACAGACCAATCTCACTTCTGAATAATGATGTTAAAATACTCTCTAAAGCCCTAGCTAAAAGGATTGAGAAAGTACCCTTCAGTAATAAGCACAAGACCAAACAGGATTTATTAAAGGTAGACATTTGGTTTTCCAATCTTCAACGCATAAAGTCCAACACTCCAAAGATCATATTATCTTTGGATGCAGAAAAAGCATTTGATATGGTTGAATGGTATTACCTGTTTACCACTTTGGATAATATTGGGTTTGGCCCAAACATATATGCATGGATCAAACTACTGTATATCAGTCCAGAAGCTTCAGTTTGTATTAACAACATTATTTTAGACTACTTCAAACTAGAACGTGGTACTAGACAAGGATTCCCCTTGTCACCACTGCTATTTGCAATCGCCATTGAGCCATTAGCTGTTCACTTTCGAAATGCATTAGAGATAAAGGGGATTTTCAGAGAAGGATTTGAACAGAAAATATATGTAGATGATATGGTACTGTATATATCAGACCCACAAAATTCTGATACCTGGGATATGTAGAAGCTGTTTTAGCTTTAAGGTAACATGTTAAGAGGTGCTTAATAGATATATTTTAAGATAATGTCTGCTGATCTAAATATGTTTTGAAACAATTTAAAGAACGTATTGTTTGAAAAAGATGAAATACATTTTGTATGAATGATCTTTTAGCCTTACACATAGTGAAATATCTGTCACTCTTGGAAATGATTTTTTCTAAGCCTAATTAGGATATCACATAGTCTAGAAGCTGGCAGTTTCTTCCTTGACGTCTGCCTACTGTGCTGGGTGTGTGATTATTTTAAATTTAATTTTTTTTGGATTTAACTTGAATTTAACTTGTACAACAGTGGGAATGATAAAATAACAAATAGTCTGGAAATATGAATACCATAATAATATGGTCAGAAACTAATGCAAAAAACAAAGTGTAAATGTAATTTGGACTGTGCTTACTACTCACCACCTAATCAAAATGTAATAATCATGACAAGGTTTTAATATTAAATGGAACAATTGTTAACTAAGGGGAATGATAGTAAGCTTATGGATTAGCATATAACCAGTGTTTTGTAAATAGGGAATTTTTGTAAAAATAATATAGCTAATATTAATAGGATAAGAAGGAAATCAAACATATACTCCAACTTACGAAAAAGTGAAACTTCTTAAGATATGGAAAACATTTTTTAAATTTATAGAAGGGAAAACAGTAATTAATTCTGCTATCACACACAATAATTCAGTTAGAGGCAGACAGGGTTAAAGTAGGCAGTCAAGTTATCTTTACATCTTAGTTGGTCACCCAAGTATATTAATTTAACTGCATAAGACAAACCACTGTTACTTTTTGTATAAGCTCTCACTGAATTGCCCAAGCTCCATGCTCCAAGCTCCAAAGAAGAGTCCTTTCACACTCTTGATAACCTCAGTTGCTCTTTTATGGTATTTACCTTATCTGTAGATAAACTGTTTATCTGGGTTTGCCCAAAAGGAGGTACGGGACTTGCTATTTCAGGTTACATTAACTGTTCAGTTCAGCTGCCACAGCCACCTTGTTACAGACAGAAAAGGGCAACAAAGACAACAAGCTCTTAACTATAAATCCAATTCCAGACTAAGGTGTAACCTTTGATATCAAACGACTGTTCTTTAACTATGATTACACTAACTTTTCTCGATGGTAGCAGGGCTTGCTCATAACAGCAGCTGGTATTCGTGGTTGTCATTACATCAAGAAGAGTGAACTACAGTATACAGTATATGATATCTCTTTTCAAACTGAGAATGAGAATATATCTGATGACTTTTATGTTGATGATAAAAATTCAATTTAAAGCTTTGACTAGTTAGCTGTTCTGAGAGAAGAAATGGGAGGAACTGTAAGGGAAAAATTTTTTTTGCTGTGCCTGACTCTTAACCCAAGACATCCAGACTTCATTATACCAACACATTACAATTAGAGATGAGATTATATAATATTTTAGCTACATTTTGTTCTCTGATAACTTAAATCTGAAACATCTTATTTCTATGAATAAGATATTCACTCAAGACTTTTAATCTGTTTAACTATTTAAGGATCTTCAGATACATAGGTATGTTATTGGAAAATACCATTTATTTGTGTGCTAACTGGTGTATAGTAAAATATATTTAATTATGTTATGTATATGAACCTCACTGAAAAAAGAAGCTATTCTAGTATACAATTCCACTATATACGTCTCTCTATTATAAAAATAAAATCCTGGAAAGCAAAAGCAAGGCTACGATACGTGATCTTCTCGGAAGACATTTAAAAGACCTGCAAGACAAAAGAGACTTTTCACGGAGCGGCACGCAGGGACCGTAAACATGAGACTTAGTGCCAAGAGATTGTCCCAGGGACGTCTCGCAGGGACATGGAACATGAGATTTTTGCAAGACATGCCCTACTTACAAAAGATATCATATAACAGCACACCCATCAAAAAACACTCAATGGTGTAAAAGCACGTAGTACACACATGATCATGTGCTCTCAGCACATACAAAACGTATAAGGACAATATGGAGAATAGAGACCCAAATGCGCTGGAAAGAAAAAAAGGCAGATAAGAGATTATGAAAGCAGTGGAATTCGAAAGGCTCAAACAAATGATGGCGTGATACACATGCAGAGAAAAGTACAGAATATGAAAGCAGTAAAATTCGAAAGTATTGTAGCGTCCCAGCCAAGTTGAGGGCTTTTTGGTTTTATGTGACTGTTAGGTCCCATTAAGGGAGGGTAGAGTACAGCACGGAAGACTGATAGTGGGGTATTGATTGATGCGGTAAGGGGGGGCGTTGGAGAGGGTGCTAGAAAGTTGTGTTTGGGGTTAGGAAGTCGGCGATTGTTCAAGTAAAACTTTTGTGACACTTTATCATGTCAGTCATTACAGTATCAAAGAAAAGATAGAAAAGATCGCATTACCACAAACAAAAGGTGATTAATCATCAGAACCAGGTGTAATTGACAAAATAGCAGGACAAATCAAGGTCAGAAATAAAAGGCAAAGAGTAGACAACAAAGTCTTTTCGCATTCGCCTCATTCAATGAACAAAACCTGGATTTACACAATAATGGACCATACGCTATGAGAATCTGTGGTCCCGGAACAGTTAAAGGAATGACAAGTTAAATTTCAAAGAATACACAATTTGGTCAGGTGTATATTGATGATCACAGAGAAGCGATGCAAATTTTAACAGGCAAAAAGAAAGTTAATGTATATATTCCGCGAATAACATTACACACCAAAGGAGATTGTGATATGCCATTTGTATTAAAATGTTTACAGTTTACTGTGAGAATAGCTTTTGCTATGACAATCAATAAATCACAGGGACAAACATTAGAAAAAGTTTTTTACAGAAACAGAAACAATATTCACTCACGGGCAGTTATACGTTGTGTTGTCACAATGTGTCTCCAAAAAATATTGGTTTTAATGAAGCTTTGAAGTAAAAGTGCAAATAATGAAATTGAAACAATTCCAAAGAAAAAAAAATTTTTTAATTATATATCTGATTAACCAAACACAGGGGTTGGCGAGCGAAGCCTCCTAGTATTATTTATTATAAAGGAGGAAACAATTTTCATATAAGACAAAACCATTATACATAAGGCAAAGAAAAACATCTCAAACCCAAAACCAGATTAACAACTCACAATTACAATAAGAAACATGTAATAGTGAAATCAATCCACAATCAACATATTTTATATATATACAGTGCATCCGGAAAGTATTCACAGCGCATCACTTTTTCCACATTTTGTTATGTTACGGCCTTATTCCAAAATATATTAAATTCATTTTTTTCCTCAGAATTCTACACACAACACTCCATAATGACAACGTGAAAAAAGTTTACTTGAGGTTTTTTGCAAATTTATTAAAAATAAACAAATTGAGAAAGCACATGTACATAAGTATTCACAGCCTTTGCCATGAAGCTCAAAATTGAGCTCAGGTTCATCCTGTTTCCCCTGATCATCCTTGAGATGTTTCTGCAGCTTAATTGGAGTCCACCTGGTGGTAAATTCAGTTGATTGGACATGATTTGGAAAGGCACACACCTGTCTATATAAGGTCCCACAGTTGACAGTTCATGTCAGAGCACAAACCAAGCATGAAGTCAAAGGAATTGTCTGTGGACCTCCGAGACAGGATTGTCTTGAGGCACAAATCTGGGGAAGGTTACAGAAAAATTTCTGCTGCTTTGAAGGTCCCAATGAGCACAGTGGCCTCCATCATCCGTAAGTGGAAGAAGTTCGAAACCACCAGGACTCTTCCTAGAGCTGGCCAGCCATCTAAACTGAGCGATCGGGGGAGAAGGGCCTTAGTCTGGGAGGTGACCAAGAACCCGATGGTCACTCTGTCAGAGCTCCAGAAGTCCTCTGTGGAGAGAGGAGAACCTTCCAGAAGGACAACCATCTCTGCAGCAATCCACCAATCAGGCCTGTATGGTAGAGTGGCCAGACGGAAGCCACTCCTTAGTAAAAGGCACATGGCAGCCCGCCTGGAGTTTGCCAAAAGGCACCTGAAGGACTCTCAGACCATGAGAAAGAAAATTCTCTGGTCTGATGACACAAAGATTGAACTCTTTGGTGTGAATGCCAGGTGTCACGTTTGGAAGAAACCAGGCACCGCTCATCACCAGGCCAATACCATCCCTACAGTGAAGCATGGTGGTGGCAGTATCATGCTGTGGGGATGTTTTTCAGCGGCAGGGACTGGGAGACTAGTCGGGATAAAGGGAAAGATGACTGCAGCAATGTACAGAGACATCCTGCATGAAAACCTGCTCCAGAGCGCTCTTGACCTCAGACTGGGGTGACGGTTCATCTTTCAGCAGGACAACGACCCTAAACACACAGCCAAGATATCAAAGGAGTAGCTTCAGGACAACTCTGTGAATGTCCTTGAGTGGCCCAGCCAGAGCCCAGACTTGAATCTGATTAAACATCTCTGGAGAGATCTTAAAATGGCTGTGCACTGACGCTTCCCATCCAACCTGATGGAGCTTGAGAGGTGCTGCAAAGAGGAATGGGCAAAACTGGCCAAGGATAGGTGTGCCAAGCTTGTGGCATCATATTCAAAAAGACTTGAGGCTGTAATTGCTGCCAAAGGTGCATTGACAAAGTATTGAGCAAAGGCTGTGAATACTTATATACATGTGATTTCTCAGTTTTTTATTTTTAATAAATTTGCAAAAACCTCAAGTAAACTTTTTTCACGTTGTCATTATGGGGTGTTGTGTGTAGAATTCTGAGGAAAAAAATGAATTGAATCCATTTTGAAATAAGGCTGTAATGTAACAAAATGTGGAAAAAGTGATGCGCTGTGAATACTTTCCGGATGCACTGTATATACAGTCATATGAAAAAGTTTGGGAACCCCTGTTAATTCTTTGGATTTTTGTTTATCATTGGCTGAGCTTTCAAAGTAGCAACTTCCTTTTAATATATGACATGCCTTATGGAAACAGTAGTATTTCAGCAGTGACATTAAATTTATTGGATTAACAGAACATATGCAATATGCATCATAACAAAATTAGACAGGTGCGTAAATTTGGGCAGAGATATTACATCAATACTTAGTTGAGCCTCCTTTTGCAAATATAACAGCCTCTAGAGCAGGGGTTCTCAATGTCGGTCCTGGGGGCCCACTGTGGCTGCAGGTTTTTGTTCCAACCAGCTTCTATTTTTAATTGGAATCCTGGGCTAATGAAGCGAACTATTATTTGTCAAATTTTGTGTTTTGGGAAAAATGTAGAAATTAGAAAACTAGAATATTCTAAAATTAGAATATTAAAATGTACCAAGCAGTACCAATGTACCAAGCAGTTATATTGGAATAATGTATCTTATTTTCTTTTTAACAATATTTTCATCTTGATTTTCATTCTGTTTTTTGCAGAGTGTTCTAATTGTTTAATTAATTCATTATTTTCTAATTAGTGGGTCTAACGCTGAAGTAGTTGCAGCCTTGTTGCTTGCCTGGCTGTCTGCTCCGCTGGTTGTCATTATTAGGATACAATGAAGGGAGCAAACTGCACAGAGAAAGGGCAAAATAGAATGAAATCAACAAAAGGTTGTTAAGCATTTAAATCTCTAGCAAAAGCAGAAATATTCCTAAATGTCTTATAAATGTAAAACATGCTGCGGTACTTTCTTAATGAAGAATACGTGAAGAGAAAAAAAAAATTTTGCTAATTAATTGAGCTCAGTGTTATCAGATGTTGTCACTGATTAGGAATCTGGTTGTAACAAAAACCTGAAGCCACAGTGGGCCCCCAGGACCAACATTGAGAACCCCTGCTCTAGACGCCTCGTATAGCCTTTGATGAGTGTCTGGATTCTGGATGGAGGTATTTTTTACCATTCTTCTATACAAAATCTCTCCAGTTCAGTTAAATTTGATGGCTGCCAAGCATGGATAGCCTGCTTCAAATCATCCCATAGATTTTCAATGATATTCAAGTCAGGGGACTGTGACAGCCATTCCAGAACATTGTACTTTTCCCTCTGCATGAATGCCTTTGTAGATTTTGAACTGTGTTTTGGGACATTGTCTTTTTGGAATATCCAACCCCTGCATAACTTCAACTTTGTGACCGATAACATTATCCTGAAGAATTTGTTGATATAGGGTTGAATTCATCCGACCCTCGACTTTAACAAGGGCCCCAGTCCCTGAACTAGCCACACAGCCCCACAGCATGATGAAACCTCCACCAAATTTGACAGTAGGTAGCAGGTGTTTTTCTTGGAATGCGGTGTTCTTCTTCTGCCATGCAAAGCGCTTTTTGTTATGACCAAATAACTCAATTTTTGTCTCATCAGTCCAAAGCACTTTGTTCCAAAATGAATCTGGCGTGTCTAAATGAGCATTTGCATACAACAAGTGACTGTTTGTGGCGTGAGTGCAGAAAGGGCTTCTTTCTCATCACCCAGTCATACAGATGTTCTTTGTGCAAATTGCGCTGAATTGTAGAACGATGTACAGATACACCATCTGCAGCAAGATGTTCTTGCAGGTCTCTGGACGTGATCTGTGGGTTGTCTGTAACCATTCTCACAATCCTGCGCATATGCTGCTCCTGTATTTTTCTTGGCCTGCCAGATCTGGTTTAATAGCAACTGTGCCTTCCATTTCCTGAATACATTCCTTACAGTTGAAACTGACAGTTTAAACCTCTGAGATAGCTTTTTGTAGTTTTCCTCTAAACCATGATACTGAACAATCTTTGTTTTCAGATGTTTTGAGAGTTGCTTTGAGGATCCCATGCTGTCACTATTCAGAGGAGAGTCAAAGGGAAGCACAACTTGCAATTGACCACCTTAAATACCTTTTCTCATGATTGGACACACCTGTCTATGAAGTTCAAGGCTTAATGAGCTAGTCCAACCAATTTGGTGTTGTAAGTAATCAGTAGTGAGCAGTTACATGCATTCAAATCAGCAAAATTACAAGGGGACCCACATTTTTGCACAGCCAGTTTTTCACATTTGATTTATTTTCATACAACTAAATACTGCTTCACTAAAAATCTTTGTTCGGGAAACACCCCAGTACTCAACTGTTCCTAGGAAATGAAAGACATACCACAGTTATTTTTTTGTTGAAAGTAGAGTCAGTTAGTACGCAGGCTGAGAGGAGTTCCCAAACTTTTTCATATGACTGTATATCAAGTTGATAAAATAATACCAACTTTTATTTATCCCACAGGCGCCTATAAAACAATCCAAAGGACACAGAATAATTACCTTCAGAGAATGTATAATTAAAATTAAAGTGAAAAAAAAATGTAAAGATCAAAGTGTATAAGAATAGATACAAAATAAATACAACAATAGATACACAGTGTGAACCCACTAAATGAACCAATCAGTCCCAGCCTTGCGTATCAAATATCAGAAAAATATATCATGGAAGATGATTCACTGGATTCCTGACCCTTTCGTGTGATGCAAAATGTAGACCTGGCCGATGTGTTTCAAGGAAGGACCTATTTTCACTGTACAGAATAGCAATATTGAACTTAAGAATAATAAAACAAACTAAACAACTGAAAAAGTATACAATATATGAAACAAACAACAACAACAACAAACAGAAACTACTGAACTACCTTTTGTACAAAATCAGGTGCTAATAATTTTGGATCCACCTTCTAACGAAACAAAATGAAAGCTGTTTAAATAATAGAAACAGTTGACATAAATTAATTATAACCAAATTCATATATGCTTAAGGAAAGCACTACTGAACAAGAAGTGAAGTTTCCCTCACCTGTATTAAATAAATACTGGAAAAAGCTTGGCTAGCTGAAAAAAATATATATATTGAATTTGTATTTTTTTTTTTTTTCAGAGTTGCTCTGGGTGCATCCTAATATGCTTTCAGGAAAATATAATATTAATCAACAATATGCTAAATTACTCCTGAACATATTATACAACTGAACGCAGTAAGTTTGCATTATGTAGTAATTAAAATTGCACTTTATGGCACATTGTGTCAGTAGAAATTACAATTGGAACTAATTTAGCAGCATTTTTATCCTTGAGTGGCTATGTTGTGAAATTAAGTATAACATGTAACCCCAAGCTAAACTTAAATAAAGTGATGCTCATTACAAGACAGTGTAAATAAATGTAAATGAAATATCAAGTCACATCAAAGCGTACAACTAATTTAAAACACTAACTGAATTACAATAATTGCTCTAAAATATAATTATATAAACAGTGACTTAATTTTTATGGAGACAACCAAACATTAGCTGAAATCAGGACAAAACACTGTAATCACGCAATGTGTTTACATTTAAAAAAGTCAGAGATATCTTGAGCAAAAATCTAAAACAGTACATAATGCATTGCTGATAAACAGCTTCCAGCAAATTTATTTTACTGACACGTCCAAAGATGCTCACCTGTCCCACTCTTTTTTTCATCTTCATATTGATTCTCCCATTCCCTTGTTTTTCTGTTTTACTGCAAAGGATTTTTTTTCGATGTAGAAAACTCCATAATGGTGCATAACACAGACAATATTAGACATCTTCAGAGAAATCTGGTATACTGATGCATTATGGCAACTCATGACTATTGCCACTAGGCAGAAATGGAAACTGGGATTCTTTTCAAAAAAGATGTGGTCATTGCACTTCTGGCACTAGACAAGAATGCTTACAACAGTCAATGTAAAACATTTCTGTAGTCATCAACTGTAGTCAAATCAAGCTTAATGTCTCATGAAAGTGAAGTCTGCCCACCCAGCTGTCATAATGTTTTTGTATTTTCAGCTCTGTTCCGGCACATCTTCTGATACAGATTTTGCTACTGTCTGCGTGTAAACATCTGGCTTTAATCTGGGAGTTTCCCTCATTGAGTGTTTAATTTTTTTCATTTTTTAAATTTACCAGTTATGACCCTGATAATGTTCAAGGTCCAGGTATTTAACCACAGCCACATCAATAAAATAAATAAAATGCTTAAAGGAATACTCCACCAAAAAAGATATTTTGTATATGTTGTTTATCCCATTTAGTTTGTTGTGAGAGCCAAGAGGAGTCTTACTTTCATGTTATAATGGAGAATGAAAGTAATGTGGTTCTATGGAGACCAACACTGGACCTTAGGGAACAACATAAAATATCCATGAAAAAATCTTTCATTATCCATGTTTGGTAACCCACATGTCATGCCATCCTGTTGTTTGCTCTTAACGGTTAAAACACATTCATTCTTTGCTAAGATACTATTGAATACATACTACTGGAAAATCCAATGCATTTTATTAATGCATGCATTACAAAATACATTCCAATAGATGGTACACTGCAAACATTAACACTGAGGTCAACATTGATTACTTAGATTTCAAACCATCTTAGACAGGTAGCACAGCTAGTATTATGTAAATTGATATATACACTAACAATTTTCAGATTGCTACCAGGCAGCCCAGTTGGGGGCTGTGTGTCTGAAAGACAGTAAAGTTATGTCATGATGTGCTGCTATTTATTCTCTTCACTTTCTCATTCCACTTTCATTTTTTTTTCGATGTTGGGAAGGCTGCCATGTGCCTTAGGAATCAACAACACTCTGCAATCATCTACTCTTCTTAAGAAAAGTGAGGTTTTGTGTTTCAGAGGGTGTCTGTTGTCTCTTTTGCATTTGTCTTAGAAACAATAGATGTCTGATTTTGTGATTAAATATACTTATTTTTAATTCTTTATTCTATTGTGATGTTATGTACTTAATATCATATTTACATTTATTCACTTGGCAGGCACTTTTATCTAAAAAAGAACAAAAGAAGTGAACATAATCAAATGAACATTAGTCTGGGTGGCTGTTTTGAAACAGGGTTGCAAAATATGATTATGACAAGTGATAAACCAAACATAACAATGCAAGACTAATTAATATTTCCTTGGTTACAATAACCTATTAAAGTCAGTATTAATTAGGCAGATATTCACAGCACAAGAGAGTCTACAAACACTTCTTAAACACAGTGAGGAGGTCAATAGTTAAAATAAGGATGGGCAGCTCGTCCCATCAGCTAAATGCTGAACATAAAAAGAGTCTGGATTGAAATTTGATGTCATTCATAGGAAGAGGGAACAACAGGTATTGTTGCGTATTATCAGCATGACATTGATATTAGAATCCATGGGAGTAGATGATAGGCACTATTAAGGTGGTGTACAGAACGAAGAAGAAATGACCCAACTCCAAACCATGGTGGACTCATGTGGTTGCCAGATGCACCCTTAACATTTCTTATTTTCAGGACATATGGTAGGATCTTCCCAAAAGATATGATCCAGACCTAAATCAAAGAGGGTGGCAAGGAGGATCTGGTGGTTAATTGTGTCAAAGGTGGAGGAGAGATCAAGAAGGATGAGGACGGATGTCATGTTGATAGCCATAGCCAGCTGTAACATGCCACCAACAGTCAGCAGAGCCATCTGATTTTCATAGCTTTATTTCATTTTACCAGAGGACCAAACATTTTAATCTATAATGATAGTATTGCCAGTCAATTGTTTTTCAATTAACTTATGATGCCTTTTCTATAGCTGATGACAGGGTATGGGTTAAAAATGTAGCGCTTTATTTTTAATGTGACTCTTAGAGGTTGTGAAATGCACGGAAATGTTCATTTTTAGGAAATGCACACTACTTAAGCATGAAAACATAAACATGATAGAGAATTTTTTTAATAGTAACAACTGATTTCAGAATTTGCATAAAGCAGTTGCATAGAATATGCAATAAGTAGGTAAATCAAGAATTTGTCTGCCAGAGATATGCTCATGAAAAATAATTTTAGGCCATGATTTTCCTTTAATCAGTTGCATCAGTAATCAATGTGCCCGTGGTACATCTCTGCTGTTCCTACAATGTGTTAGTTTTATATTGTGTTTGATCTAATCAGAAGCAATAGCTTACAGCATTCATTAAATATTTTTAGTCTCTTGAAATGCTATTAGCAATAACTTAAAATATTAATAAAATTACTACTATCCCATAAATCTAAATGTTTCAACAGAAAAAAATGACTACAAATTAAAAAAAACTTGGCATGATACATTTTCAAGAATAAAAGTTGCATTGCTGCGTGATCCTCTATAGTGCAGTCTAAAGTTTTTGTTTATCCTCTATTATTAATGTATTTAATTATTGATATGTTTCTTTATTAATACTTAATGTGGAAATGGTCATCTCTACTTTCTTAAAGGGATAAATCACAGCTATGTCTCAGGAGAAATCTATAAAGATGTCAGCAAGACATGCCACAGGTAAGTTTTGCTGTCTAAGAGTGTAATTACTTTTGCTGTAGAAGATTTTAAGGCATTGTACTCTTACTACCCCATACATCTTGTATCTGAAATATCCGTTTTTGTGTCATTTAGGGAGAACACACTTTAACTGACATCATAAACCTGTATCTTTATTTCATAATATTGAATTCTGTTTAAACATATTGCCTAATTTTTTTTCAGAAAATTAAATGAAAACACTATCTTATATTTACAGAAAATATAAGCTTTGTATATATAAGCTGTGAAAAGGTCTCCAAATGTTTGTTTATTTATTTTACTTTTAAAAATATAGGATTTATTTTAGCTGCTATATGCTTAGATTACATTTTATAATGTAATACAAATTAATTTAACTGACATGTAGTATATATACAAAGCAACTTACAAGCCACAAATGGACAGTAAACCTCTGCAGTATAGATGGTGCTCTGGGAGCTAAGGCGATTTATGCAAAATTGCATAATGAGGAACTTTGAGAACCATACATGTTTGGGTTTACAGTCAAACACATTTGTATTACTAACTAATGCTAATGATATAAACCTTTAAAAAACAAGTCTACAAATAAGATTAGCGAACCCAAAGTGTAAAATGACTATTATTAAAGAACTTTACATTATTGTGAAAGTGTCCATGTAAGGTATTTTAGGCTTCAAAGGTTCTCTTTTTATTGGTTGACAAGTAGAAATGCCCTTATATTGTTCTTTAGCTTACTAACCTTGTTTTACATGTACATTCTGTAATTATTTCCCCTGGGATCATTAACAAAGGCAGGTCACCAATGATCTTAGCCTGCTTCCGGTGGGAGCACAGATCACAACCTACCCCCAGTTTACTATCCCTGAATGGACTTAATCTCTGAATACTTTAAGAATGGCAGGCCATCTCAATGCTGTAACAACAAAACACAATCTGCTCCAAACTTACCACTACTGCAAGGACTGAACCTGAACGAGAAGATCACAGTCTGCTCCTATGAACATTTGATCTAGGTTTAGAAGTTAAAATAGAAGAAAACATACAACCTGAATGATTCAAACCAAAGTCCATACACCAAGCTTTGCATCAGATAGTTTGCTTTTCTTTTTTGCTATTGCAATATTTACCTTCATAATCCAGATAAGTTGTTCTAAGTGTGTGCCATTACAGTATTTTTCTTTCTAGGTTATTTGTGGTCTTTGTGAGTGTTGGGATGCTACTGCAGATGGTTAGCCGGGGAATGATGTTGAAGATATTCTTCTAAATCTGCTTCTTTATATTGTGCCTTGCAGGCTGATCATACAAGAATTGGAAATAGTGGCATCACCTGGAATTGGGCAACTACTAATTTAAAATTGTTCCTGTTACTTGACAGTGATCATACTTTAAACTACCAGATAAGTTCTCACACGGATAAGTCGAGACTTGATTTAACAGTATAATTTCTGGTATTTTATTATGTCGGTCGTATAAGTCGAATGTGGAAAACTCACGCTATTGGTACAAGGGATTATGATATGCTATCGCCCTCCTGAGAGAGTAACCACGGAGCACACTGCCTTTTTTTTCTATGTGGGTACAGTAATGTGCTGTATCAGCGTGTCCTCCTAACCTCTCTCTTTCCCTCTCTATTGTGCCTACATGGCCACACGGTAATACCCAAACTATTCCGAAGCAACGTCTGCACTGATTTGTGTCTTTTGTATCTCACACCCTCATACACCTTTATCGTAAGAGCATCCCATATCTACAATGGAGCGTTCGATCAGAAGAAAATATGAAGCTGGTTTTAAATTAAATGTTGTTGAAGTGGCAAAAGAAATTGGTAACTGCGCTGCTACAATAAAATTCGATGCATCTGAAAAACTGATGTGAGATTGGAGGAGGCAAGAAGGTGTAAAAAAAAAAAAAAAAAAAAAGTGTCGCATTTTTGAATGGGTGTATAAGTCAGGGTCTGATTTTATGATCGATTTTTTTGGGTTTCAAGACCCGACTTATACATGAGTATATACTGTAAATATAGTATCATGTTAACTAAAAGTTCCCGAGCACTTATTTAATACCTTCTTTGAAATTTATAGCTTGTACAATCTAATAATTACAACACTATATTAGTATTTGCATTTACATTTGCATAGTTACCAAAATTGGGTGCTCTAGATTCCTCCCACAATGCAAAGACATGCAGATTAGGTGGATTGGTTTTGCGAAATTGGTCCTAGGACATGGATGGGTGTGCGTTCACCTTACGATGAACTAGTTAGTCCCCTGTCCAGGTGTTGTTCATGGTATGTGCCAAGGCTGCACCGCGACCCTACCCAGGATAAGCAGGTTAAGAAGATGAATGGATGGATTCATCAATCTATCTGCATATATCCTGTCAACCTATTCCTTTTGAAGAACACTTCTTTGTCCCATTTAGCCCATTGTTAAAAGCGCTTGCCTGTTAAACTCCCATTTAAATAGACACAATCAAAACTACTAGCTTTCCCTTATAAATTCTATAGTCCTGTTTACACAATGTACTAACTTAAAAGCTGTATCTTATCTAAATAATCCTACAACCTCAAATCAGAAAAGTTGGGATGGTATAGAAAATGCAAATAAAGTGATTCTTAAATTTACTTTGACTTTTATTTCATCGCAAACAGTATGAACCCAAGATATGTCATGCTTTATCTGGTCAACTTCAATTCATCTGTTAATAATCATCCATTTAGACCTGAAACACATTCCATAAACAGCTGGGACGGGGGCAAATTAGGGCCAGTAATGAGGTAAAATAATTAAATAATGATGTAGTTTTCAAACTACAGATGTGAACAGATGATTGTAATCATGATTTGGTGCAAAAGCAGCATCCACAAAAGGCCAAGACTTGGGGAGCAAAGATGGACAGAAGGACTTCAGTTTGTCAACAAATGCATGAGAAAATAATTGAAATGTTTAAAAGCAATGTTCCTTTAAAGAAAGATTGGAAAGGATTGCATATTTCTCCCTCTACAGTGCATAGTATCATTAAACAATTCAAGTAATATGGAGGAATTTCAGTGTGTAAAGGGTAAGGGTGCAAGCTTAAGATGAACACCCGTGATGTCTGATCTCTTAGATGGCACTGCATGAAGAACGGTCACTCATCAATAGCTTATAAAACCACATCGGCAAGGAATTACTTTGGCAAACCTTTGTCATGCACTATAATGCGGAATTTGCAAACCCACTTAAAACTTTACTTTGCAAAAAAGAAGCCTTATGTTAACCATGTCCAGAAGCGGTGTCGACTTCCCTGGGCTCTGGGATGGACCATTACACGGTGGAAATGTGTATTGTGGTCAGACGAATCAGTATTCCAAATATTTCTTGTAAAAAAAGGAAGCTGCATATTCTGGACCAAAGACTGTTATCAGCAAGAAGTCCAAAAGCCAGGGTCTGTCATTGTATGGAGTTGTGTCATTGCTGTTAGCAAAGGTAATTTATACTTCTGTGATGGCAAAATTAATAAACAAAAGTACAATGAGATTTTAGAGCAATATATGCTGCCTTCAAGATTACCTTTTTCCCAGGGAAGCATTTTTCAACAAGTGGCTAAGAGTTGGGAATCTTAAACCTTAAACCACCACATACCCCTGGATGCCAAATATTTTTTTGCTGCACTTTTTAAGGAAACTTCACAATTCACCAAGAAAAAGTGAAATGTTAATGGAAAACATATTTTTGTCAGGCGGCACGGTGGTGCAGTGGTAGCGCTGCTGCCTCGCAGTTAGGAGACCCGGGTTCTCCCTGCATGGAGTTTGCAAGTTCTCCCTGTGTCTGCGTGGGTTTCGTCCGGGCGCTCCGGTTTCCTCCCACAGTCCAAAGACATGCAAGTTAGGTGGATTGGTGATTCTAAATTGGCCCTGGTGTGTTTGTGTGTGTCCTGCGGTGGGTTGGCACCCTGCCTGGGATTGGTTCCTGCCCTGTGTTAGCTGGGATTGGCTCCAGCAGACCCCCGTGACCCTGTGTTCGGATTCAGCAGGTTGGAAAATGGATGGATGGATGGAGAAAAGAAAGCACAAAAACATGAAAAAGCACAAAAATATAGCAATTATTTCACCATAATGCAGGTGAGTTTGTAATTTGCTGGATAACTACAATTCAATTCACTGAGCTTCAGTTCAGAAGTCTTTGAGCGTATGGTATTGTCCAAAACATGGTGATATACACAATGCTGGACCACCATTGCAACCAGCACATACTGTATGTATTTTGTTTCCATGCGCTTGCGTGACTCTCCTTTTACCCATTTCTTGCCTGGCTATCAGTGATATTTACAGACAACACATTCACATGTTGGGTTCCTCTTGCGCTCAGTTGGTGGTATGGAGGTTGGCCAGTTCTTTGAAACACTGAACTCCAGGCAAAGCAGATTGAACTGAAACATCCTAGTCAAGCTGATCTTGTGAGGTCACCTTCCTCAATGCTTCTGGAGACCAGGAGCCTAATGTATAAATGTTTAAATTTTGTGCGTATGCACAAAAATGTTGTCTACGAACGTTTCCACGTATAAAACCTAAACTTGCCGTAAAGCCACACACATTTTCATGGTAGCTCCAACCCTGGTGTACGCAAGTTCTCTGCTCGGTTTTTCAAACTGGCGGCACCCAGCATCAAAGCAGTGCTACTGTTCCTGTGTGGTTACCCTTTCCTTTTAAATCCACATCCCTGACTCGGCTTTATCATATACACTGAAACTAACTGCATATTGTTTATTAGTATAAGGCATCTGATTGTATTTAACCTGTAACAATATAATGGTCCAGGGAATAGCCAAAGTATTCCAAATACTATAGCTGCCTTAGCGTTGTTACTCTCACTGCACCTTCTTTTTCTTCTTTCAGCTGCTCCTGTTACGGGTAGCCACAGCGAATCATCTTTTTCAATATTACTCTCACTGCACCACTCAGAGTATTAATATCACTGTGTCTGAGTGGGGAATCACAGATCTACAGCAGCTGATCAGAAAGAGAATTATCGGTATACAGCATGAAGCACACACTGCCTCAGCCATGCTGCCTATTTGAACTTCTCTCACACGGCAAACACTTCAAAGCCTTTCCGGTACGGACCTTGCGGTTCAGAAACAGTTTCATTCCAAGAACTATAAATGCACTTAATCAGTCCATCAAGTGCTCCTTGTAGAACTGTTTGTACTTATATGTACAATCACCTCACTGTAAACTTGTACTACAGTTATAATATTGCACAACCTGAGCCACTTTATAAAGCGTGTATTTACATATGATGATGATATCATTTTTAAGATGAAATGCAACAAAATATGTTTACTATATTATACAGATAAAACTTTAACTTCATTTAAATAATCTACATTATTATTAATTAAACATGTGAGGACACGGTGCTGCAGCACTAGCAAGGAGCTGGCGCTCTGTTCACGGATTGTTCCTACCTCGCGCTGTATTCTTGCTGGTGCTGGTGCGACACTGGAAGGATAGATGGATGGAATAATTAAACACTTACTACGAAAATATTTCAATGTTCTTTAAATGTTTTGAAGAATCTGCGTTCTAAGCTTACAGAAGGCTTAGCATCTATTACTGAGCTAATTGTGTGGCAATTGGGTATTTGGAGAAAGAAAAGTAAAGACAGGAATTGGGGGTTCGTATGTTTGAAAGAGACAGTACTCCAGTGTAAAATTTTGCCAAATCAATATGCGGACAAAGATGATCTGCTGTGGCAACTCCTAACGGGAGCAACCGAAAGAAGAAGAAGAAGATGTTTGAAAGAGGCAGTACTGCTACAATGAAGTATTTCATTGAAGGTCATGCATGGCGCAGCAAGCATCTTGCGTGAGACATGAACAATCACCACGCCACCATGTTCCCATGTTTAATAACATGCTTTAACTCCTATCATCATGAAAATGATATCACGTATACATCTCAGTATTTTAATTATTCACAGAGCTGTAATATTACGAATTTAATGGATTCTGTGTCCTGTCAGAGGAAGAGAAAGCCCGGAAGCACGTAGTGATTCACATACATAGAGCACATAGGAGATCAAATACAAAACAAAGCATTTAACGTGCTACTTTAGTTACGATGGGATTTGAGAAGCTAGTAAATTAAACGATTTTAAGTTGATGATGTTCTACTTTAATGACAAAATAAACTATGTGATTAAAGTGGAAATTTTCGGGATTAAAGTTGACATTTCGTGCTTTTTTCCCACTGTATGCCTTTTTTGTTTTCTCTGTAACCTAATAAGCTTTCATGTGACACTCAGACGGTGGGCTACGACTCTCCTTTTCACAGTGACTTTGATATCTGACAATTTCTTTTTTATTTCGGGCAATGTGCGACTTTGTGAACTTCAGCTTTCGAGTTTCTCCGACACGCTGTATCACTCGATCAACTTCCTTTTGTTGTTTATACCACTGTTTAAACCAACAAATAGTACATTTTTCCTTGCCTCCACTTAGTATTCGCTGAAATTCTTCTAATTTCCCCTGTGCTTTTGCCATTGTCTTTTCACAGAAGGCTGAGCTTAAGGGCTATTTATATTGATTTGTATATTCAAAGAGGAGTAATTCTGGAAGGAGTTGGGGCGGAACAGCAGGCGCGTGCACGTGTGTTACTTTTCACGCTGACCGGGATTTATGTAGCGGAAGAACGTGGAAGTTGGCGTACGCATAGATTTATACATTTGGATTTTTTTGTGCGTAAGCACATTTCTGCTTTTGTCCGTACACCATGTTATAGTGTGAATTCTATGCACTGTGTTATACATGAGGCCCCAGGTGTTTGATAACCTGCTTCACTAACTCCGTATGTTTTGTTTTCATCACCTGCTTGCTGTACAGTAAATATGCATTTGTTGCAGACAGATCCAGTAAGTGAAAGAATAGTTTTTTCGTCCATTTGAGAGTTTTTTGGATGGAACTGTTGACAAGAACCATCTGATCGGACTTGTCCACAGAGCCCATGTGCTTATTGTAGTCCAGAACTGTCTGTTGGTTTTCTGATTGGCTGCCCTGTTTCGCGGTTTGTTTTGCCTGGTGCCTCTTCTGTTGATGTGTCATGGAACGTTGTTTTAATGTTTACATCACATTTGTTGTGCAAGACAAGTATTGTTATCGGATAGCACGTACGGTACTTCACCAGGTTTCAATTTGAGTTTGGTCTGGTCCTTAGGAACAACAACACGATTCATTCTGAGTGTAACAAACAATGTGAGTTTTCTGCTAATACAACATTTGCACCAGTTTTGGACTGTTGTAGTAGTTGTCCATATGCAGAATACATCCTTCATTAAGCAAGCCATCCATCAGGTCTAGGACAACGCACTCCAATGTCCTGAGATTACATTCATCTGACGTTGTGCGTGACTGTCCGGTATATAACTGGAATTGATGTGTATAACTGGAATCTTCACATAGCTTGTACGCTTTCATGCCATACTTTGCACGTTTACTGGGGAGGTAAGTGTGAAAGCCACCCTCGAACCAGCATTATCATGCCCTCATCAATGCACACTTCTTTTCCTGGGATGTATGCGCTGGTTAATGCAGATGTCATTAAGTCATAAACATCTCAAATTTAATACAGATGATCGGACTCTGCACTATCCTTGTCTGGCATTGGTATCACGGTATCAATGAAATGAAGAAATTGCAAGATCAAACAATACCTGTTTCTTGGCAGTAAAGCAGCAAATGCTGGAGTAGCTAACAAAATTGACTTTGACCTATACATCTCAATAGTCAGTTTGCGTATGATACCCATCAGCATTGACATTCCAAGGAATTAAGCAGTTGTTGGTTTCCACTTACTGTATGTACATGTGATTATGGACTAAGTGAGGCACTTGCACTAAACTGCTCTGCATAACGGTTTGTTTCACGCAGAAGTATTTGGATAAGTTCATCATGCACAATAAATGAAAATAAATCAGCAGGTTTCAGTTCTTCTGGCAGCGCTTCAAGCAAATCAGGGTTTATTTCAGATCATCCAGTAAATGGGTGTACAACTGGATGAATTTGATCACTTCTCCAAGAAAACTCTGGTCTCTGCTTTGCTGCTTTTCCTTTTGCCTTTTTTGAGGCTGGTGGCTGTAAGCCCTGTTCAATGGATTCCTCTGTTTTATCATCTTGTCTTTGTATCTCAACTTCACTCACATCACTCTCAAATGAGTCACTATCACTCTCCCTGTCAGGATCAGGAAAAATTTCTTCCAAAACTTATTTACACATAAGGCATCTCCTTGGACCTACTGGTAGCTTTATTACTACAAGGTTCAATTGACACAATTGCTGAGGCCAACACTGACGCTTGCAGGCTAGCCTAGTGCAGCAGCTGAATCCCAGGACAGTGATGCTGATTCACTAGGGGGCAGCAGTGATCATGAGCTGGCTGCTCAATGAATGTACCTCACCAACTATACTCCGCTCCGGCATGCTGGCAAGTTGCACTGGGAACCGAGTATAGCCGCATCCGGTGTTCAACAAGTGTACATCGCCGAATATACTCGGCTCCGGCATGCTGGCAAATTGCACTGGGAACCAAGTATAGCAAGTTAACAAAAATGAAGCACACAAATGTTGCTTGAAAGTTAACTGTTTCAGCATCACATCATTTTGGACCCACCTAATCTAAATCCCCTGGGGAGATTACCCTTTAATGGAAAATAGACTTTACTTTGGGTGACAGTTGCCAAATTGCACAATAGTACTGCACATATCCCTGGATGCGTTTGCTTAATCAACTATACATCTCAAAGGTATTTATGAAACAGCTGAAAGCATGAACAGTTGAAGGCAAAACTAATATAAAACCAGACTATCAAGTCTCTCATTTCAAGGTGGATAGACAGCTGCTAAGAATGTTAAACCTGATACTGGTCAGCGTTCTTAAATGTTTTACTAAGTCATAGAGCAGAAGAGACAGCAATCCAAGTACACCTTTTACTGATACAAAAAATGGTTTATAGCTTCAGTTTAAATCTAATATGAAAACTATGACTTTTGTTTAAAATTCGCTCATTTTTCTTTCTTTTTCTTTACTTACCTTAAATTTTGTACTTAAAGGGATGCTAAATGGTGGCTTCTGCTTTATTTTTATATTATAAACTTTATTGTGACGTTTTCATGTAGATTTCTACAGGATACCTTTTCACCTTTTCACAAAGTACACTTTGTTTTAAATATAAGCACAAGGAGCCACATGTATAAACAATGCGTTTATACACACAAAAATGTTGCATATGCCTGTTTCCGTGCACACTTTGAGATGTATAAAAACCACGCATATTTTCATGGCAGACTAACCCTGTACATAAGCACATTTCTGTTCAGTTTGCAAACTGGCAGCACCCAGCGTCAAAGCAGTGCTACTGTTTTTGTGTGGTTTCTTTTCTCAGATTTGCATCAATGACAAAGGATTTATCAAATACACCAAAAGTAACTGAATATCGTTTAAAAATTTAATTCACTTAATTGTAATTATTCTGTAAAATTATAATGTTGTTAGAAGACATTGCAAAAGGAAGATTAAGAAGAGTGCACGTATTTATAGATGATGACAACTTGCTTCTAAGTCAATTTCGATTTCCAGGAGCTATCCTCTTGGTGCTGTGTGCTGAACTGGCACCGACTTTATAAAGGCAGACTTTGAGGAATTGTGTTCTACATGCTCCTTTGCAAGTTCTGTCCACTTTCAGATTTTTAGCCATACAAGCTTTTCAACATGAACTTGTTGATGAGTAGGTATTTCACAAACATCACTAAGTTGCGCTATTCCAGCTGTATGGCATGGTATTATCCGCTTGTCATCCAGATATATAAGATTTCCTTACACTGTGGTTGAACTGACAAACACGAAAGTGCCATCTGCAGTAACATCTGGTTTTCCAAATGTAATCAGAGTGGTCAACTGCACGCACACTGCTATTTCAATGATGCTGGACAAGGTACATCAGCCAGGGATGATTAACCAAAAGAATGAGCTGGCTTTACTTCTTCTATAGAAGGAGAGCTTATGAAAATGATTGCAGGTGCTTATTCCAACTAGTGTGGCAAAAGGCAAGGAGTTCTTTCGAGGATAGCGAGTCACCTCAAAGAGCCATGTAAAGAGCAGAGAATCTATTCGTTGTGGCACTTGGATTTCCATTCTATTAATATGTTGCTCTATAGTTCACAGAAAATGTATCAAATTGTGCATAGTGATTTGCCCATACCTAAACAGATGCAGTATGATGAACCTGACCCACCAAATGATCAGCTAAATTGGTGAGCGTTACAACTTTGTTTGAATGTAATTAGCAGAATGTAAAAACAGGTAATCAGTTGCAGCATTTATTTTTTAACCAATTCATTTAATTTGTTGTAAATATCACATAGTATAGCCCTTATACTCCTTAGTTGATTGGCCACTTCTTTTATGGCATCCATTATTGCATTTTGTGACTCCAGAACAGCGTCTGTCAACACACAGCCAGATGGTCACCCAGTGGTTTCCGAGGTGTGTGAGTAGCCAGCACAGCAGCACCATCACCGCTTGGATTTGCATCCTTGAAATGGGGGTCAGCTTTTGTAATATTAACATCTGTAGCACCTTTTCTCTTCACAAAAAACAAAATCGGAAGAGCAGACAAAACAAATTATTGGCAGAGTTCTAAAGCTATCTTAATCAAGGTAGACTTCCATCAAAATACACAAACACATCTTCTACTTTTAAATACAAAGACTAGATCAGCATACTCCAACATACAGTAATAATACAGACTGTATAATGACTAGTCTTCTGTACATTGACTAAAAATACAGACAAGATTGACAAGCTCCTGTGATCTCTAAAATATCCATGGAAGGACAAAAAAATTATACTACAAAATAATTGTTTCCTGGCCAAAGCAAAATCTGCAATACCCCTTCATCTTAGTTTGGCTATTTTATTATACCAGGAACCCAGAATAAGCATTCACAGGCTGATTTGGTAGTGTCAAGTCTTGATAAATTATTTATAATATATGCTGTTAAAATTATTTAACACATATTGTTTGCAGTGTGCAGATGATAACCACTTTTTCATGTGTGTTCTTCTTCTTTCGGCTGCTCCCGTTAGGGTTTGCCACAGTGGATCAGTGATAACCACTTTTTCATGTGTATGCCTAACAATTAAGCTGTGCAGACTGAGAGAGAAAAAGTCCACAGTCCAATAATTGATGAACAGAAATGTTGCTTTACTTAATACTAAACAATGAATGTTGAAGGACTACCTAGCACTGATTCACCTTGTCAATTACTTTAAGTTTTCCTGAGATTCTTGCCTTAAATAGTAAAGTGGTGTTTTCACAAATACTGCTCAGACCATTTCATGACCTATAAATGAAATCACATTGCTGCATAATGGCAGACTGGAGAGTGCAAACACTGCTTCTTGCTTTTTCTGTAGTTAGCAATTTGCTCCAGAGAACAATAATCTTAGGCATCAAATATAAATTATTTATAGGATTTTCTGCAGTTGACAGCTTCTTTCAACTGTCTAGCAGATAGCTCCTGATGGTGTAATTAAAATAAATATTCAAAAGAAAGTTTTTTCTTTCTTCATCCTTCATATATTGTACACTTTTCAAACTGTATAAACCATATATATATACAATAAGAAACAGAAATATTGTTGTGCTGTTTTATAAAATTAAACCAATGTATTCTGAACATTGTCCTGTGTGCTGATAATACCATCTGTCAGAAATTATATATGTCTTTAGAGGATAAATTGATTCCAGGGTTGTGCACCATAAATTGTCTTGCTTATGTACTGTAACACTTTTCCAGAAAATCCCTAAAGCACCATTTTTGTGTGTGTTTTATTTATTTGATATTGGTGTAAAAAAGGGTTGTGAATCATATGAATAGTTTCTTCTAAACAACTGAAGTGTTGTACTCACTACCCTTCAGCTATCTGCAGCTCCTTTATTACATAAGCATAATAACAGCCGTTTATTTTTGAATATGTAATTTAGGCACAATAATGACAAAAACCCCTTAGTGCATAGGGAGTTAAAAAGCCTCATCAGTGTCAGTCAACACGTTTTGTCCCACAATTAGTCTCCATCTTACATGGCTGCTGGTTTTACACATAATACTTACAACAATGAGTTGTAATTAAAATATTCAGGCCACCTTTATTAAAAATTTTTAATGCATCTGTAAAGGATAAAAAAGTAAGGAATGTGTGGAGCCTGACTTTCTACTGTGCTAATCCCACTTCTCTGAATGAGTCCATGGGTGCTGACTGGAATTTGGATACTTCCAAAATCAAAAAAACAAGTGCACCTTTGACCTGTTGCCTCTTGCCTACTGTTTTCCTTTGCTTGCTATTCTCACCCTGTTAGGGTTTTACTAATTAACCTGTATTGCTCCTGATTCTTATCACGACTGCGAGGAATAAAAGCAGCCACAGAAAGGAGCTTACATTCTTATGAGCCAAATGTTCTGGCACCACACATTGCTACATTATTTTTATTTTCTACTTTTTTTGTTTTTAGTTGAGGTGCGTTTGCAAAGCATGAAGTACTTATAAAAATGTTGCGTGGGTCCCATTTACAGTATTCTGCTTGTGTCCTGAAAGAACAGCAGTGAAGAATAGGGAGCAGGGTTGGAGTGGAATCCAGGGATAAACACTTTTTATGAAGGCACAAGGCATCCCTGTACGAGGAGTTGAGTGGCAAGGGTGAGTGATAGTGTTTTTGTGCCCAACTGGTTGACTGGTTAAAAGTCCTGACACAGAAAGGGTGAAGTCAATTTCTCTCAGTGGGTATCTTCGCAGCACTGTGGAGGAAACAAAAGAAAATAAGATTAGTGCCAGCGCTCCCTCTCAACCTGGGGTGAAAGTACATGCCTTTGAAGACTGTGGAGGATGATCCACTGGCACGCATGCATGATAAAAGTATAAAAAAAGAATTTACAAATGTACATGTAATACCCAGAATTTAGAATTTATTGGAAATATTTACTGATTTTTAATTTAAATATTCAAACATTATTTTTTGTCTAATTTGACAGCCATAGTTGAAGTGTAACCTTATACCACTGCCTGATTCATACATTTAAAAAGAAATGCTGTCCTGTTTTGTATCGTATGCTCATTGCTTCAACACTCTTTCTGTTACTGGATATCTGTATAATGGATATGCATTATTCCCTCCATTTTGACACAACTTATCATTGGCTTGAAACTTGTCAGAAATCAACTGCCTAGCATTGCATGAGAAAGAAAAAACATAAGTGTGGGAGGTATTTCAAATTAAAAAGAATTTTCCTGCATGCCGAAGTCATCTGTAATTTGAATGATTCAAGATTCTAGATTTTATTTATTTGTCACTAGTACACACTCAAGGGTATATAGTGAAATGCAGTTCAGGGAGCAGCTTGTACTATGCAAATAAATGAAAAAGCATACATTAAAAACAGATTTAAATATTAAAAGGTGCAGACAGAGGTGTAATAACTGCTAAAGAATAGTTCAATAATAGTTACAAAATATACATGACTATTATGACTCACTAGTAAATGTGTGTCTGTTTAAAAAAACAGCACAGCTTCTTTATGGTCACATTTTATTAATTTTTACTATCTATGTAAAATTATTCAGTTGAAAATGTTATACTTTTTATGGCTTTATGGGAAAGATCTGTTGCTCTACTAAGGTAATTCTGCATGATTTACTTTTATAACATGTGAATCAGTGCTTACTGAAAAACGTGCTTTGACTGTTGATAACTGATCACATTCTTCCCTTTACATTCAGTCAAGGCCTGTCTATAATTTCCTATTACTGGCCATACATATACTGGTTTATTGGCATTTTGAACGTCAATTCCAATGATGAAGTCCTAAATTATTTTGTCATACCGATTCTTTGAACATGTACAAGAATATGCCCTTTGATAGCCTGGTATAATATTCAAGGTTGATATCTACCTTCTGCCCCTATGACACAAATCTGGATTAAGTGGGTTTGACAATTGATGGGGTAAAGTTGATTTTAAATGTTTGCAGTCAGAGCACTACTTATAATGAATATCTTCTCATTCTTTACTGACCTTTACACTGCCTAGGTTCTGAGTCTGAAGCATAGGGTTTATTAATACCAGCTGATATGCCTTATATACCAAGCAGAAACAAGTTAACCCTTCACATTCAAAAAAGATATCCACAATAAAGAAAAACTGTTTTGATGGGTTATTGACTCCATTGAGGCATGTTTCACAAAATTAGTATTAAACTAACTGTGCTAAATGAGTAAGATCATGAAGAAACCAAGGGCTTGCAGGCTGTGGCATGGGAGATTATTGTATGCTAAACCTCCTGGCTAGATGTGCAAACTCATAATGTTTTGTGATCATTCCTTGCATTTCTGAGGCTAATTAATCTATGTCCCATAATTGTAATTGCCTACTGTATATTTAAACAAATCTTTTTTGACTTCTTGGTTGCACCCGACAAAAGCCAAACCACCTTCCTTCCTTAAATTGCCACTTCATAGCTACTTCAAAGTGATACATAAAATCAGACCTTAGGACCTCCAGCTTGTTTTGCCTTTCCTAGCGTTTGCATCACTGAATGCCTAAGTTAACTTATAGCAAAACAATATTTAATAATTCAAATGAAGCCACAAACGCATTAATATTCATGACACTAATTTTAGCACTCATTATATACAAAACATTTTCATATATATGCTAGTACATGTCACATCATAAGAACACACATTCACATCATAAGTACAAAATATGTTATAACTGTAAATTAAATGTAGATACTATAGTTCTTTATTTGTTCTCTAGGTGGGTGAAGGGAATCTGATGTGATCTGAAATAGATTATTTATTTGACTGACATGTAAATCATTTCTAAAATTAGTAAAATTACAGAAGTGCATATAGTAACTATTGTTTTGGGTTACTATGGTGCAGTGGTTAGTGCTGCTACCTCATGGAGCTAATGTCCAGGGTTAAAATCATCAAAAATTTCAGGCATTGCTTTTTCATAAAAAAGTAAAATATCCTTTGTGTCTTCTGTTCATGCATTTGTGTAGCTGGTGCTTCTAGGCCCGCTTGTATCCAGCTCACTTTATAGACTCAAGGATACCAATGTGAAATTATCATAAATTGTTCAAGATTATGAAAACATGTTTACATCAAAGGGATCAGATGCTATAAGGGAATATAGACAAGGCTAATGCCCTGAACCAGTTTATAGATTGATTTTCCCTCCTTCCACCACACCTCCTTCTTCCAATGATGAATCCTCCCACACCATTCCTACTACACTAACAATTATTATCACTTTAACTGGTATGGCCTCTGACCACCATTTTGGGCTGTCCATATCAAATGACCAAGTTGGAGACATATGAGGAGGCTACACACAGGAAAACCTGTGAGACCAGAAGGAGTTTTTCTTAACAGTCAGCATGGGTTCAGAAGAAGGAGGTCATGTTTTACTTACATGCTGGAATTCTATGAGGAAGCAAAAAAAGCATACAATCAAAGTGGGGCATATGATATTATTTATCTTTACTTTCAGAAAGCATTTGATAAGGTGCCACATGAGAGGTTGAGCATCAAACTAAAATAAGTGGGATTTCAGGGTGATGTTTGCAGATGGGTGCAGAATTGGCTCAGACACAGGAAGCAGAGGGTGATGAGGAACCTTTTCAGAATTGACTGATGTTAAGAGTGGTGTTCCACAGGGGTCAGTGCTAGGGCCGCTGCTCTTTTTAATATACCGTAGACCCCCGGGAAGCCGCGGTTCAGGGTTCGCGGACTCAGTCATTCACTGATTTTTCCTTAGAACCTAACTATTAATTGTTAGCGGAAAGCACAAATATCCTTCGCAATTTTTTATGGCTTTTTTCATGGCAATACTGTGCTGTAGACAGAACAGGAAGCAACCGCCGAGGGAAACGCGGGTTGGGATAGTGAAAGTAGCCAATCCGAGAGTGTTATTCATTTCTCCTTACTGTTGATTGACTGCTGTCCTGTAACACGTCTCCAGCTGAATGGGTTTACCACCGCTAAGGGAAACGTGGTTTAGGATGGTGAAAGTAGCCAATCCGAGAGAGTTATTCATTTCTCCTTGCTGCTGATTGATTGCTGCTCTGTGCCGCGTCTCCAGGTGAGTGGGTTTACCACCGCTGAGGGAAAAGCGGTTTGGGATGGTGAAAGTAGCCAATCCGAGAGCGTTATTCATTTCTCCTTGATGCTGATTGACTGCTGCCCTGTGATGCGTCTCCAGCTGAATGTCCTTGTGTTTTCCACTTTGTTATTGTATTCGTTTTGTTATTCTTAAACGCACAAGATGATGCAGAAACGCCATGCACCTTCTAAGGCTTCTGGCACTGAGCCTGAGCGCCAGAAAAAGTTTAAAACACTCCAGGAGAAGGTTGAACTACTGGATTTGCTCCAGGAACTAAAAAGTTATGCTGCAGTAACCCGCCACTATGGCATTAATGAAAGCACCGCACGCTACATAAAGAAGAACGAAGCAGCAATCTGGAGTACCGTATCTGTAAGTTTCTGTGATAGTGCCAAAAAGGTAACGACCGTAAGGAATAAAAATATCGTCAGGATGGAATCTGCCTTGGCATTGTGATCACCGACTGCAGGAAGAAGAACATCCCCTTGGATGGTAACATAATCCGTGAGAAAGCACGGAAATTGTACCAGCAGTTTGCTACAGGAGACAATGTAACAACTTCCCATCACAATGTTCCTGAAACCTATAAAGAAAAGCCAGCACGAAACCCCACCAGAAGAAGATCCGTCCAAAGAAACGACTCCTCATGAAGCGCCTGAACAAGAGGAGCCACCCAAGGAGTTTTAAATCCTCTGCATCGTACTGCACAGCTACTTCATCATTATCATCAATATGATTCATCTTTGGAGAGTACCCGTACATTTTACTGTATTTTAATTAAATTAAATTATTATGTATTTACTTATACCAAAGAAATGCATGATTTACAGTACGTATAGCGGTAACATTGGTATTTTACATTCTAGCACAGTGGGAGACATAGCAGTACAGTACTGTACAGTATATGGGATTAACTTTACATTCTGTTTTTAGATAATGTATTAAGGTAATTTTTTAGGTAATGTATTAATGTATTAAGCTGAGTCTGCAACAAAATTAAAGTGCTTTGGGGGCATACTGTATTTAGGGTTTAAACTTTAAAAATAGGCATTTAAAAGGCATTTTTTAACCACATCCAAAGGTCACGTTTTTCACAATTCGCGGGTGCTCTAGGAACGTAACCCCCGCAAATTTTGGGGGTGTACTGTATATAAATGATTTAGATATGAATATAAGTAACAAGGTGGTTAAGTTTGCAGATGATGCCAAGATAGGTGGATTAGCACATAATTTGGAATCCGTTAAATCATTACTGAAGGACTTGGACAGCATACAGGCTTGGGCAGATTTATGGAAGATTAAATTTAATGTCAGTAAATGTAAAGTATTACGCATAGGAAGTAAAATTGTTAGGTTTGAATACACAGTGGGAGGTATGAAAATTGAGAGTACACCTTATGTGAAGGATTTAGGAGTTGTAGTGGACTCTACGCTATCAACTTCCCGGCTGTGTTCAGAGAGGGCATTAAGAAGGCAAATGTTAGGTTATATAGCACACTGTGTGCAGTACAAGTCCAAGGAGGTTAAGCTTTATAATGCACTGATGAGGCCTCATCTTGAGTACTGTGTGAAGTTATGGCCTCCAAACTACAAAAAGGACATAGCAGCACTAGAAAAGGTCCAGAGAAGAGCGATTAGGTTCATTCCAGGGCTACAGGGGATGACTTATAAGGAAAGATTAAAAGAGCTGAGCCTTTTCAGTTTAAAGAAAAGAAGATTAAGAGGTGACATGACTGAAGTGTTTAAAATTATGAAGGGAATCAGTACAGTGGATCGAGACTGTTACTTTAAAATGAGTTCATCAGGAACACGGGGACACAGTTGTAAACTTCTTAAGGGTATATTTCGCACAAACATTAGAAAGTTTTTCTTTACACAGAGAACCATATACACTTGGAATAAGTTATCAGGTAGCATGGTAGACAGTAAGAATTTAGGAAATTTCAAAACTAGACTTTTTTTTATTAGAAATAAGTAGATAGGACTAGCGAACTTTGTTGAGCTTTGTCGTATCTAGATTGTTCTAATCTTCTAATCAACATGACTTAGGTTTTCAAAATTACATAATATCCAACAACAATGCTTCAAGATCAGACAAGACCAAACTAAAGTTGTTTGGCTCTTGTGTACAATATTGTGGAAAACCAAACACAATTCATCTCAGTAGGGACTTTATATCCATCCATCCATCCATTATCCAACCCGCTATATCCTAACTACAGGGTCACAGGGGTCTACTGGAGCCAATCTCAGCCAACACAGGGTGCAAGGCAGGGAACAAATCCCGGGCAGGGCGCCAGCCCACCATAGGGCACACACTAGGGACAATTTTAGGATCGCCAATGCACCTAACCTGTATGTCTTTGGACTGTGGGAGGAAACCAGAGTACCCGGAGGAAACCCACGCAGACTTGGGGAGAAAATGCAAACTCCACGCAGGGAGGACCCGGGAAACGAACCCGGGTCTCCTAACTGCAAGGCAGCAGCGCTACCCACTTCGCCACTGTGCCGCCCAGGGACTTTATAACAACTGTTAAATATGGTGGAGGAAGGAGGATGGTTTGAGATAGTTTTGTAACAATGGGGCCCCGATACCTTGCAATCATTGAGTATACCCTGAACAGAAGATTTTCTAGAACAAACAATGAAGATTAATATATTTAGCAGGAAAAAAAATAGTATTAGAACTTGGAAGGTTTTTAGATTTTGAGTTTTGGCTTTGGCAGTTTGGCTTGGACGGGCACTTGGATTCAGTTTGTTCTGAGATTATGTATCTGACAGCCCCTTTTTGTGCCTTCCATATCCCAGTGTAATTATTTCTCATTCAGAAATCCCTCCAGCTCATTTAAATTCTAGAGTGATATTCAAGTACTTGAATCATTTATTTCTACCTAAAAATGAATTCAGTTTTTGTAAAGATGTAGCTAGATATAAATGTCTTTCCATGTCACCTGTCACTTATCAATGAAAATCATCATTTACTATTTTGAAAATAGCTCTCCTCACAAGTCATTTATAAACTAGAGAAACCTAATTTACTTTTAACATTTAACTAGAAAAACTGGAACACAATAGAAACTACATCATTATTTTTTTGTAAAAATGACATTTCTATTAGCACAAATTTTCGGACATATTACTTTAAAATACTAGCCATATAAAAAGTGAAATGAAATAAGGAGAAAACTTTGCACTAAAGTTCATGAACAAATATGAAAATAACTCTTAAAAAAATTAGGAAGTGAGCTGCCTAGAGTAATGAAAGGGAAGTTTGGAATAGTTTTGGGACCCGGGATAACATATATTCAAAATAATGAGCCTTCTATCAAAAACCTGTAAGTGAAACTAGGCAAATAATCAAACCAGAATTGTAGTCATAAGAACAGAGCACATAATACTTGACCTGGAAGCTACTACATAAAACACACATGCAGAGTTTTTACAGAACCCATTACCTTTGATAACCAGGAAGTGCATGACACTGACTTTTATACCATCATAATGGTGACATTTTGATCAATGCACTGCTGGTCATTTCTTCATAGCAATGCTATGACAAAGCACTTCTCAAAATGGCAGCACCCCCACAAAAAATGGCATTAAAATGAGTTCCTATCTAAAAATAAATATCAGAAATGGATTCAGCAACCCCACAAACCCATAATTGCATGCAGTAAATTCCTAATAAAGGCCCAAAAAGTGATGCAAATTTTATCATTTAGTTTGCATTTTTGTATAGTGAGAATTAAATCTTTTGTATGAACAAAAGCACAAATTTATTTGATTTATTCAATGTTTTAAATGTTTCTTTATGGTGGATTCCATAGTGGTTGACCTTGCATCCTGTAAAAACATGATTGATGAACTGGACTCAAATAAAGGGGCAAAATATATAAGCAAAGACAGATTGGTGACTTTTATCTTGATGTTGCACAGACTTTGTTTGTCCACTGTCTTTCTGGCATTTGAACATTCTCTTCATTTTCAAGTGGGTTTTCTCAGGGCAGTGGGTTTTTTTTTTGTATCCCAAAGTGTGTATTTTTGGTTAATTGTCATCTCCTAGCAGGTCCAGTATGAGTGAGAGTGTGCTGTTGTAGCAGTAGTATATAGTAGTACAGTATAGTAGTATGTGTACCATGAGATGAATAGGACTTTCCATCCAGGGTTTTTCCCTGCCTTAAACCAACATTATTAGGCAAGCTGACACTCCCTTTCTTAGCAGAAAAAGTTGGGTTTGGAAAATGGATGAATATATTTAATGTAAAAAAGCACATGCTATTTAAACCATGTGTTCAGTAGCCATTACATTATTAAACTGGTTTAACTGAGTGGAGTCATTTTTCCATAAATGGCACTACAGAATTCAAATATCACTTCTCATATTATTGCCGGGTGCTGCTCATATCCATAGTGAACCATTTTCATTTTTGTGTCTCTTGTCTATTTTGGGGTGTCACCCTGGTTAGAGCTCATATCTGATCCAATGTCCTGAGCTGAAAGCCTAGGCCCTGGTATTGCCATTGCAGGTTTTCCACATTCTCCCCACATCTATTTGGGGCTTCCTCTGTGTATTGTGGTTTTCCACCCACATCATAAAGACGTGAGTGATGCAGTGGTAGCATTGCAGTAAGGAGACCAGGGTTCACATCCCAGGTCCTCCCTGTGTAGCATCTGCATATTCTCCCAGTGTCTGTTTGGGTTTTCTCCCACTGTACAAAGACATGCAGGTTAGGTGAAATGGCAACAATAAATTGGCCCGTGTGTGTGTTTACCCTGTGATGGATTGGTTTGTTCCTGCCTTGCACCCTATACTAGCTGGGATAGGCTCCAGCCTTCCAACTGTGACACTGATCTGGATTAAGTGTATTACAAAATGGCATGACATAAGGAAGAACATTTTAGGTTAAATACCAACTCTAAATGTTCCCCATGGAGAAGTATATGGTTATGGCCATCTGAAACTATAAATTGGTTTTAGAATGTTGTTGATCCACATTGTTATTGAAAACCTCAGTTTTAATCTCTGATTGAGTCCACTACTTTTTATCTATTTTACTGACTCAGTGGATGCCCATCATAAACAATTCTAAGCTAATATGTGTAAAGACTTAGTAAACTACCTGTAGATGCTAAGTTTCAACCAACAAGAGTGTGTACTTAGTCATGGAACATGGCTATCCACTTTTGGTATGCATCACAAATAATTTATTAATTTTCATAGTTGTATGACAAATTTTCATAGTTGTATGAAATGACATAGTTATATAATATAGTTGTATAGTTATATAGTAATATTGTATATATTGTAGTTGTATAATATAGTTGTATAATGACATAGTTGTATGACAAATTTTCATAGTTGTATGACAAATAGAATCATAAATTGATGCATGATTCATAGCTTTTAATTTTTAAACCATTTCTCTCTGTGATTAATCAAGGAAGGCAAGAGTGGGCAATTTTTTCTGTGAGCAGAGCCATATTGAGATCAACTGCTGTTCTTTTTTCCTTGCTAAGAAAAGCATGCTATTCATCATGAGGGGGGAAAAATATTTTATATACAGTACATGTATGAAACAGTACAGATTGATGAATAAAAACAAGTAAACAAGTTTTTCTTTTAGTTTCCTAGAGTAGCACTTTTTTCTATCAATGAGTAGTATTATCTATTTAAAAAGAAGCAAAACCCAAGCACACAGTAAGTCATCGATTAACCTGTTTGTCTTCAAGATGTGGGAAGACAACTACAAAGGCAAAGAAAATACATAAAGACAACACCAGATATGGACCAGCCTGAAGCCAAATATCCTGTACTATCAAACAGCAGTGTTAAACCATGCAGGATCATGTTGCCTTACCTGAAATGATATGATATAATAAATGTGCTACCTGAACCCATTTGAATGTACACAAGACCTGAAATTTCCATAGGACAACATACCTATCAGAGAAATTGCTTTGTTTTGCAAATAATCACTTTTTAATATTAAATCTATCCTCTGTGTCCCACCTTACTGCTCCTTAACTCAAACCAATCCAACACAACCCAACTTCACCCTGCCACATTCATAACTGAACACAACAAAGAAAGCAAAGGAGTTCAAGCAGACTGGCAAGCTAGGGAACAGCATAACAGCAACCCTAATAAAAACAAGAAAAAGGAAGGATTAGGGTGGCTAGGACCATTGGGCATCCATACGTGAACTAGGGGCATCATGTCAGCCCATTTATAAATGTGAGAGGCAGATGTCCCATTGATCCTCAATGCTTAGAGTTCCAGAAGGATCAAAGTAAAGAAAGACTTCCAGATGGAAAGAGAAAAGGAATTGGAGAATCTTCAAGGGCATTTCTGCTGCAATTGTCCCTAAAGCAATTGTATGTACATAATGGAGAATTTGGGCAAAAAAGTGCACATTTTGAAATGAACATTGAAATAATAGTGAACTTGTCATTTTCTGTAACCCTGCATTTTGTTTAATAGAGTTTTCTTGAATTAATTGTTAAAAAATTTTAAAAAGCTTGTGTGTCTTCTGGGTTTATTGTCAAAGGAAAGTACAAATAATTCTTAGGAAAGAACTTAACACTCCAATACTCAATTAACCTCTGAGGGATTTGTTTCTTCACTCTGAACATAAACACAAAAATTTTAAAAAATTAAACAAACTTAGAAAATCAAGAATACTAGAACAGGGTTTCTTAAACTTATTTTTTTTTGTTGTGAATCATTATTGTCCATTTTAGTGTCTTTGAGATCCATTCCTTGTTGAATGCCGGATGATTATCAGAGAGGGAGGGGTTCCCCCTTGAGGAATTGTGGACGATCATCAGATTGGGGACGGGACTCCCTCCTTGGATAATTGTGGATGATTGTTAAGGGGGTAATCAAGGACAATCGTCAGATGAATGACGATTTTTTATTCCACCCACGCCAACCCACTGCACACCATTTCCCATACTATCCATCCCATCACCAACAGTAACTTGTCGCGATCCATAGTTTAAGAAACCCTGGTTTAGAAAATTAATGTTGCAAGGGCAAGACTACATATTCTCAGTTAATGCCATTAACCTATACTTGCTATTTAATTTAATTTTATTTATTTTGTCTCCTGCCTCACCATCACTGACTGTGGGAAAGGCCAGGGGCAAAAGCCCATTCCTGCAAAAAAAACAGGCAGGATAGCAAAGGCTTAGAGGAGCTTTTTAAATAAAGAATAGAAGAGGAAATAAAGCTATAAAGCAGTGAACTAAAAGAATTTTGTCAAGAGTTAAAAATGGAATCCAATCAAAAAACAAATCAAATACCACTAATACCACTAATCTGTGCCTCCATTAAATAATTAAGTAATGCAATATAATGTAGATCCTAAGTTAGATGTGCTGAGAAATAAAGATTACTGTTTAATGAAAATCCAATCAGTGCCTCACACCCACAATCATGTCTGTAATTATGAATTCCTAGTGTAACTGTGGATGATGAACCCGTGAAACAGTTCAGAACTATAAAATGAGAAAAAAAATGCATAATTAATGTTCACAGTGGGTGGCACAGTGGTAGCGCTACTGCCTCACAGTTAGTAGACCCGGGTTCGCTTCCTGGGTCCTCCCTGTGTGGAGTTTGCATGTTCTCCCTGTGTCTGCGTGGGTTTCCTCCGGGTTCTCCGGTTTCCTCCAACAGTCAAAAGACATGCAGGTTAGGTGCATTGGTGATTCTAAATTGTGCTTTGTGTGTGTGCGTGCCCTGCGGTAGGCTGGCGCCCTGCCCGGGGTTTGTTTCCTGCCTTGCGCCCTGGTATTGGCTCCAGCAGACCCCTGTGACCCTGTAGTTAGGATATAGCGGGTTGGATAATGGATGGATGTTGACAGCATAGTGTGTGCCATGTACCTGAAAATCTCTCATTCTTTGTCTCTTATTTATTGTATTATCATTAGTGCATGATGTTTTTACAATATTGCAACAGATTCTTCTAAGTGCAGAGAATCGTATTATTTTTCTTTTTCCCTTGAAGACACAGCAATTTGTTTAGAACATCGCTCCACTAGCCGGGCATATGCATGTATACTATTTAAAAATGTTAGCTAACCACCGATTTGTCTCATGACCTGTGCATCCAAACCACACTATGGTTCAACCATCTTTAAAACCTGCTGAATCCAAATCAGAATTGCCAGTAACCAGAGCCAGGATATGGTGTGATTTTCACACTCACACAGGGAAAATTTTAATTCAATTCAGTCTGTTCTTTTTTATCACTCTTCATTGAGTCCATGATTCATAATAACTATCAGTCAATACAATTTATTACAAACACTGGCAAAACTTGCATTCAAAAGTGCACTTATCAATGAAACACCGCCCAAGATTCTCAAAAATTCTTAATACTGTTCATGGTTGCAAGAGCGGCGTTTGGGGGTGGCAAGTGGGGCGACCGCCCCAGGCCCCACGCCTAAGGGGGCCCTGTTTTTGAGGTTTGCGTGTCCCGTTTAAGTGGATTTGTCATGTTATATTCTCCAGTTATATTTTGATAAAGTCCACATGTTATCTTGCAAACATTTTGCTGAATACTGTAATGAGAAAATCCGGTGCATGTTAGCATTATTTTTATTAAATTCGTGCACAAGTTTATACAGTCCACACATACTGGTAACATAGGCCCCGCACAACCCTAAGGCCCACTCTCCATGGTTGCAGTGGCCCAGAGCCCACCCTGTTAGTTCCAGTGAAAGGCACTACAGGATCCACTCATTCACACACACACACACTGAACCAATTAAGAATTGTCAATGAACATGAAAGTCTTCAGAATGTGGAAGAAAACCTAGTCAGAAAAGAGCAGCGAAACCATCAGGGAGAAACAGACAATCATAAAGACAATCCTGGGCATGGAATTCAAATCCATAAAAGTGAAGAACAAAATTACACTGGTAAATCTAACAGAATGTCTTTATTCTAGGAACAAAAAAAAAAACACTATCCCTGGTGGAAACTCATACAAAGTTGAAAATGAAAACTTGCAAATTCAATAGACTGAAGCCTCACTCAGAACAAAATTGTAACCTAAATATACAGTATTGAAATAGAAATGCATCACACAGCTCTACCAGGTCACTCTGCATCAATATGACTGGAAAATAAATAAAGAGAAAGAATGACTAAAATAAATGTAAATTGCCACACTATAAAAATTCAAATGATATTCTTTAATATAAAAGAGCAGAATGAACAAAGTAAAAAAAAATAAAATTAAAAATAGTGTGATCTCACCCATAACCTAATATATATGACTAATTTTCCAAAAAGATACATTCAAATATATTTTATTGTAAACTGCTTTAAATGCTCACAATAAATCCAATTTGAGCTGTGCAAAATATAAAAGGAAAATAATCTGACAGACAGGAACTCACCCCTGCTTGTTGGCCGCTTTAAGTGAAGCAATTTAGATTTCCATGGAGTGGTAAATGTAATTTTTTGAACCAAAACACAATTAAAGCCCTAATACAGTACATGGCAATATGGAGAGCAGGATCCTGCAGTTGTGTTTTCCCTAACATTTATATGCCCATTATCATATTAATGTATCCTGCAGATTTCAACAATCATATGATTTAAAAGCATATTATTCCCAGAAATTACAGGAAAAGTTTATATGCACTCTATATGCAGAATTCTTTCTAATATTTCTAAAATTATAAAATAGAAAAAGTAAGTGGCAGTGTAATTTATTTTTTAGAATTGTAACATTTATGGAAAAGATGGGGGAAACTTGTATAACTCATAATTTAAATCTCAATGAATTATGTGTCCCAATGTAGTCTCCTACATAAAATATTTAATTCTTAAGCTTGATTCTAATGCCTATTAACTCCTTCATTTTATTGGACCTGTACTACTTTTATGGGTTTTTCTATATGGTTAGCTAAACCAGTGTTACAAGTTCAGGCAAAACAGATGAAAATACTTGGTTACCCCAATGTCCCTGTCATAGTTTAGGTCTTAACATTTTACATTTTAATGTCAATGCATTTCAGACATTATATGGATAAGGGGAATGTAGCATCTCCTAAAATTGTTGTTGTCCTAGGCCCCAAGACTTCAGAAAGAATCCTTCAAACAGGCCTAGGCCTAAAACTCAAAAACAGGCCTAAGGCCTACATGTATAATTACTTATGGGAAAAGGAAAGGGGAACTGTTAAAATATCTGGCTCAAGGAAACAAAGTAATGTCTTTTTTATTGTTTTATGTCAAGTAATGAGTCCAAAAATAAACCCAGAAATTCAAAATGATCCAAAATTAATAAAATATTTAATAAATAGGGAAACTAAATACAAAGATTATGAACAACCAAAAATAAGCAAAATGAAATCTGCACAATTTAAGAATCAAAACCATGAAGTTCAAAAGAAAATGGAAGTGGGACCAAGAAATCTATAAAAAATAAGTGATCAAAAGGGAAGCTAAACAATATTAGCAGGAAATACTAATGCCAGCAAAATGCTATAATAACAGGTGTCTTACATAGAGCTGTTAGAGTAATGCCTATATAGATTCGAAGCACACTAAAATGGCTACTAATGACAAGTTGGAAGAAAGAAACAAAGCCAAGAAAATGATAAAGTCAAAAACCAGAAAATTCCATCCTGTCTTCTGTCTAAACCAGAGTGGAAATCAATATCATAGTCAAGAAGTAGTATTAATTTGAAACATGAAACACTCAGAAACCAGTTATTAAAGGTCAATACTTGGATTTTGATTGTCTCTCACTGCCATTTTTTAAACCATTTTAATACAAACAAATAAAAAATAATTATAAAATAAAAAACACATTATGATTGTACATATTTAAAATTGTTGGAATCTTCCCACAATAATTTTTACAAAAATATTCAATTATTTTATAAAATTTACAAAAAAGCTCAATCACTGAGGTAACACCTAAAAAAATCACAACAAATACAAATTACAGAAAAAAAAATAGAAATAAAGGTCTTGGTGTTACGGATTTTTTTTTATACATCTTTTCAAATTCTGGGTTATATTGCTTTGTATTTGAAATTGTTAGTATTTTTTATCATCTTTTCGCCACTGTTTCTTGGCAACAGAGAGGCAGACGCTTTATTTATTGTTGCTACATCCTTTACTACTAATGTCATGTGGTACTGCAGTTTATGACATCACTATGTGCAAATATAAAAGAAGGCTGCATGAAGTAAGAATTGTCCAATTCTGTCTATAAAAACTTTAACAAGTTTAATTTTTGCTTTGGTTAGGACTTGCTTTGTAGTTTGATTTAGTTTTTTTTGCCTCACAATTTTGTATCTCACTTGACACTGTTCCTTGACTGTTCTGCAGATCTTCCTTACTATACATGTTTCCATGGTCATCTGCCTAAACATTTTCTTTCTTGAGCTTCCGAATTGCTCACAAGACTTGGAGCTAGCACCCAATAAATAAATGAAAGTTATGTTTATATCACATGATCTCACACACACACACAAATACATGCACCACATTGCAATCACTAAATCCAATCACGACTCTATGGCCAACAGAAAGGCTACAACCATTTAACTGAAAAGTTTGTCAATTCACTTATCAAAAAATAAAGCTGAGGTGGAATTTTAAGAACTAGTTTAAAATATGGACTATTTTTTTCAAGGCTTGGAAACCTACATAATATCAACTTTATAATGCCATGTGATACCGGGACAAATTATAATTTATGCTTTGGATATTATTATTATATGACTTTAAGATTGATGAGTTTAAAATGAAGACACCAATTACAATTAATAAAGGTGGTTTTGCTTCAAGTGGAGCTGCAGCAGAGTTTGTAATTTTTGTTATGGATGACATGGGTGTGAAGAACCATCAGCACTAATTCTGGACACTAGGGAATACATACAGAACATACTGTATGTATGGTGGTGATGTTGAGGCCAAAAGGGGCAGAAATTGAATTGTTAGGTATCAAAACGAGTTTATGTGTTTAATTGTATTTTTTGTCACTTTAAATTATTGTTTTTCATACTTTGTATTTATTTTCTGTTATATTTGTAACTATGTCCTGTCTTTTTAAATGTTCCTCTGTGTCCTTTGTGGGTGGTTTCCAAAGAGGTGGAGCCGTTCTGACATCACTGCTTCTGAGTCTTCTCTCTAGCTATTTAATACTCATTTTGTGACTATTGCCTTTTCTTTGCTTTGCTGTTATTTTTTGGTCTTGTGCTACTTTTTTTGGATTGTTAGTGTTGTAGGACTTGTTTGCTTTAGGATTGTCTTTTTACCCAATTCCTTTTTTGCTCTGTTGAGCTTGGAAAAGGGAACAGGTTTCCAAGGAACAAAATCTTTATTGCTGAACTGGCAGGTACAAACACAAGACCTTATTCAGAAGGGGTCTGTCAACAGCAGAAAAGCACACAGATTGTAGCTGTCAAAAGTGGCAGTCCAGCTCCCTTCTTCAGATCAAAAGAACACAAAGTCCATCAAGCGGGTTCAACGGCTCGGAAGCAACGACTGGAGCAGATGCAATCTGAGGAAGAGAGGACAGGAGAGTGAGCCATTAGGTTGGCCGGGAGTCAATCTTTTAGATGTTCGAATCCTCATGCGAGAAGCTTGTTGTGCGGTAAGTATGCAAACCTGATCCCGCAAAAGGGATGGGTAAGAGTGTGTTTGTTTCTCATTGAAATACTGTTTAAGAAGAAGTTTCTAAAGGGCAGCTGCGTTTCTTTGCCATTGGTTTACTGTTTAACAGAGAGACATCTTGCAGTTAAGAGCGTAAGAGTGTGCCACTGGCAGCGCAAATGGAACAGGGGAACTACTGAACTGCACATGAGCGATGGTCGCCAGCATTAAGGGCAACCGTTATGGACAAATAATCAGCTGGTGACACCAGTCAGTCACCTCCCTCAACTTTGTCCACACCTCTATGAACTAAGCGCCATTCCAAAACGTGCTTGGCAAGCCAAGAGAGGACGGACAATAAAATTAAACAGCTTTAAGCTAATGAACTACCTTGTGAGTCAGGAGTTTGTTTATTTCTGTCTGTAGAGCCACTGTAGAGGAGCTTAATCAGTTACCAAGGTAAATTTATGACCCCACAAGTAATAACGGAGCGCGTCCACAGTCCATTTAATCACCAAACACTCTTTCTCAATGGTCGAGTAATTATGCTATCTGGGAAGTAGTTTTCTACTCAAACATGTGATGGGAAGATCCTCACCATTGAAAACCTGAGACATGACAGCCCCCAAACCAAACACACTAGGACATTCCTTAAAATTGGGTACGACAACAAAGCAGTCTTCAAATCAGAGAAGGACCATTCACAATCATTGGACCAGACAATGCAGTGGTTCTTTCGGCCCTTTATAAGATCAGTTAGAATAGCAGTTCTATCTGCAAAATCTGGGATGAATCTCCTACATTTAACCAGCAAGTCCTAGAAAGGCACAAACCTGCTTTTGCATTTCTGGACAGGAGTATTCATATCTTTATGACGTTAAGGGCAACCATTATGGGCAACTAACCTGTGGCTACACCAGTCTCAATATTTATCCTTTATAAATAATCTTATTTGCTTTTTTGGCCACAAGCCAGAGTTTTTCTTGGTTACTACCCTTGGGAAGCATTTTATAATATTTAAATACATTTTTTAAACTTTTAGCAAGTTTCCTGTTTTGGGGGCCTTGTCAGTTTTTATCCTCCTGGTGGGAGATAGGAGTAAACTGGACTGGATGAGCCTCTTCTATGCTGACCAGTGAAGGTCCTGCCCTGCTTTTATGGTATCTTTGGAGGCCTCAATGCCCTTTATGTTTGGGACTCCATTTTATAAAAGGAATAATGTAGGAAGTGACATCAGTTGCCTTCCTCATGTGGACTGCATTGGCATGTGATTAAAATGTAGCACGTTCTCTCGATATACTGAACCCAGGTGAGAGGCTTAGCATACTCATGAATTTGACAATACGTACAAGTCCAAGCATGAGTACAGCTTGTGGTTGTAAGACAGATACGTGTTGAACTGCCAAGCCTCTATAAGGGTATCAGCTCATTTTTGATTAATACCTCTGGTTATCAAGTGAAATTCAGAGAGTAATTTGACCAAATATTTGCTAACAATAAAACTGCAGCTCTAATACATTTTCATCAGGAATGCAGCCGGGGAGGAGTTGTTGACTTTCGGCATCTTTATCAACTCTGTTTTTATGCTGAACTAATAGTGGATAGGAGCATACTGTGTTAATTGCACAAACATTGAGGAAGTGTGGGGTTGGAGATGGTGGCAAAAACACATTGAGAGTGAGAAATACAGAGAATCATATGCCCTCTCTTTCATAACAGTCTATTACAGAAACATAAATAAGGTTTCACAGTTTATGATGTTGGTGTAGTGGTTTGTGCTTCTTCACAGATCCCGCTCCTCAGTTGGACTCTTGCACCCTTGTCAACTGTGTGGAGCCTCCACATCTTCATAATTTTACTCTGATACTAAAGTTTCTCTCCCATTCCTCATATAGTGTACATTTGTGTTAAATTGGCCCTTTTTAGTTGTATGGATGGATGAACTGGCAAGCTATTCAGGGCTAGCACCAGCCTTTGGATTGTTTTTGCCAGGATAGGCCCTAGCCACCATGACTCAGAATAGATTTGACTATTGTGCATTCACTCCTTAAAAAACCCAATTTGCACCCTACTGTGCATTCAAATTTTAGCCCTATATTCCAAGTTCCCTTTATTTCTAAGCACCTTGAAAAAGAGGACCTTAAGCAGCTCCAGTTATTTTTAGATGTAAATCATATTTATGACACTTTTCAGTCTGGCTTTAGACCATACCATATTACTGAGACAGCACTTTTAAAAGTTTTTAACAATGTGTTGCTGACTGTTGATTCTGGGGTTTCTGTTGCACTTGTGCTCCTTGATTTAACTGCTGCTTTGCTTGACTGGTTTAAATCTTATCTTAATGACAGGATCTTTTGTGTTTGTATAGGAAAATTTTCATCCTCCAGGACCAATTTTAATTATGGTGTTCCACAGGGGTCCAAACTTCACCCTGTGTTATTTTCCATCTATATGCCTCCTTTAGGTTCTATTTTTAAAAAGCAAGGTCTGTCTTTCCACTGCTATTCTGTTGACACCCACATTTATTTACCACTTAAAAACAATTCTGTACAGTGTCCATTGTAATGTTTGGATGACATCAAGAGCTGAATGTCCTTAAATTTTTTTGGATTTTAACCAGAGCAAAACTGAGGTTTTGATTTTTGGTCCTTCCGAGGTTTCTGGCATGACTGCTAGTAGTCTTGGTCGACTGAACAGTACTGAGCATCATCAGCTAGGAATTCAGGTGTCATTTTTGATAGCTTTCTTCAACTGGATAAACATATAAATTCTGTTCTTAAAAACTTTTTTTTTTTCCAATTGAGACTGTTAGGAAAGGTAAAGCCTTTTCTTTGTTTTTAAGTCTTTGAGAAGGTCATAGATACTTTTATTTCATCCCGCCATTATATACAGGGATCAGGCAGTCCCTTCTGTATTGCCTATAACTCAGTCAAAATGCTGCTGCTAGGCTTTTGACCAAAGAAGCGAGTACACATTACTCAGATAATGGCCTCTCTTCATTGACTGCCTGTTAGTTTTAGAATTGATTTTAAGGTTTTATTGCCTGTTTATAAATCTTTAAATGGTTTATATCTTACCAATCTTCTTAAACCATATGCCCCATCTCTGATCATCTGACTAGTTGCTAGTGGTGGTACCTCAGACAAGGTTGAAGCATAGGGGTGATTGTGTGTGATTGCGGTGGCTGCTCCACGGCTCTGGAACAACCTGCTGCTGGAGATTAGATCTGCTTTGAATGTGAACATTTTTAAATCCAGATTGAAAACTTATCCTGGTTTTTAATTTACATTAAAAGGGTTGCTGATTTGTATTTTATGTATTGGATCGCCACCATTATATAAATGTTGACTGTAATTATGGAATATTTTTCTGTTATGCTATATGTTATTTGTTGTCTTTCTATTATTACTATTATTTACTGTACAGCACTTTGGTAAACATTTTTGTGTTTTTATATAGGAGTTTTTAAATAAAGTTGACTTGACTTGACTTATATTGTACAAATTTTACTTTGCCATTTTACCACTTTCAATAAGTGCACTAATTAGGTAAATGTTTTTTTTTGTTTAACAAGTTCAGAACTACATAAGTGTAGCAACTGACTGTATATAATATGGCTTGTGGAGTTCAATATGAGACAAATAACTATTTCATGTAAAAAAGAAATGTATTATTTAAAATTTCAAGGAGCATTTTGAATAGTCAACAGTTACTAACAATAACCCATAATGAAGATAAAAAATGCTAAGTGCCATTTAAAATACAGTGCATCCGGAAAGTATTCACAGCGCATCACTTTTTCCACATTTTGTTATGTTACAGACTTATTCCAAAATGGATTAAATTCATTTTTTTCCTCAGAATTCTACACACAACACCCCATAATGACAACGTGAAAAAAGTTCACTTGAGGTTTTTGCAAATTTATTAAAAATAAAAAAACTGAGAAATCCCATGTACATAAGTATTCACAGCCTTTGCTCAATACTTTGTTGATGCACCTTTGGCAGCAATTACAGCCTCAAGTCTTTTTGAATATGATGCCACAAGCTTGGCACACTCATCCTTGGCCAGTTTCGCCCATTTCTCTTTGCAGCACCTCTCAAGCTCCATCAGGTTGGATGGAAAGCGTCGGTGCACAGCTATTTTAAGATCTCTTCAGAGATGTTCAATCGGATTCAAGTCTGGGCTCTGGCTGAGCCACTCAAGGACATTCACAGAGTTGTCCTGAAGCCACTTCTTTGATATCTTGGCTGTGTGCTTAGGGTCATTGTCCTGCTGAAAGACGAACCGTCGCCCCAGTCTGAGGTCAAGAGCGCTCTGGATCAGGTTTTCATCCAGGATGTCTCTGTACATTGCTGTAGTCATCTTTCCCTTTATCCTGACTAGTCTCCCAGTTCATGCCGCTGAAAAACATCCCCACAGCATGATGCTGCCACCACTATACTTCACTGTAGGGATGGCATTGGCCTGGTGATGAGCGGTGCCTGGTTTCCTCCAAATGTGATGCCTGGCATTCACACCAAACAGTTCAATCTTTGTCTCATCAGACCAGAGAATTTTCTTTTTCATGGTCTGAGAGTCCTTCAGGTGTCTTTTGGCAAACTCCAGGTGGGCTGCCATGTGCCTTTTACTAAGGAGTGGCTTCCGTCTGGCCACTCTACCATACAGGCCTGATTGGTGGATTGCTGCAGAGATGGTTGTCCTTCTGGAAGGTTCTCCTCTCTCCACAGAGGACCTCTGGAGCTCTGACAGAGTGACCATCGGGTTCTTGGTCACCTCCTTGACTAAAGCCCTTCTCCCCCGATCGCTCAGTTTAGATGGCCGGCCAGCTCTAGGAAGAGTCCTGGTGGTTTCGAACTTCTTCCACTTATGGATGATGGAGGCCACTGTACTCATTGGGACCTTCAAAGCAGCAGAAATTTTTCTGTAACCTTCCCCAGATTTGTGCCTCGAGACAATCCTGTCCCGGAGGTCTACAGACAATTCCTTTGACTTCATGCTTGGTTTGTGCTCTGACATGAACTGTCAACTGTGGGACCTTATATAGACAGGTGTGTTCCTTTCCAAATCATGTCCAGTCAACAGAATTTACCACAGGTGGACTCCAATTAAGCTGCAGAAACATCTCAAGGATGATCAGGGGAAACAGGATGCACCTGAGTTCAATTTTGAGCTTCATGGCAAAGGCTGTGAATACTTATGTACATGTGCTTTCTCAATTTGTTTATTTTTAATAAATTTGCAAAAACCTCAAGTAAACATTTTTCACGTTGTCATTATGGGGTGTTGTGTGTAGAATTCTGAGGAAAAAAATGAATTTAATCCATTTTGGAATAAGGCTGTAACGTAGCACTGTGAATACTTTCCAGATGCACTGTACTTAACTGCTGGTGCTAACTGTATATTAATGAATGATGTAACAATATATGAATAACTGCAATAGTGAACAGAATATTGGAAAGAAAGTATTGAACTAATCAGATTTTCCAAGCATACAGCCATTCAAGATCATGTTTGTTTTTGTTAATTAGATCCATATTAAGGATATTATATGTGAATTTGTGGGCTCTCTCCAAATGGTCTTGGTGCTGGGTCAGACCATGGGCACCATAAATCTTTTCCTTGGAGGACTAACAAAGATGAGGTCAATTGGGGTACAAAGTTCACAGCTTAACGTCATGCTGGTTGACTCATGAAGGGCTGAGCAGTAAGCCCATAAAGTGAGTGGCTGATGCTGGTCCTAGTTCTGTTGGTGGACAGATGTGTGCATAGCCATTTGGGTGGTTAAAGTCCAGTGAGAATGCTCCATCAAGGACAGTGGCTTTGGTCTTGTGCATCCCTATCAGCCTGCAGAACTCCCTGGTCAATGTTGTGTTTTTCTGGCAACCCAAAGCGACAGTTTATTTTGGTTACTAGCTTTTTATCTTCTTTGTTTACACTATGGTCAAGGACAAAAAACACCTCTGATCACTTGGTGAAGTAGTCCATGACAACAAGCACAAACTGGTTACTGCTTTGTTCAGATTCCTTTTTAGGCTTACTTTTTTGCTTCCTTGTTAGACTATTGAATTCTAAGAGGAAGATTTATTGCAAACAGTACTATGCCATCTTCACAGTGGAGTTGGTTTAAATATTCTCCACTGATCTTTATCCACACAGTGAAAAGCTTTTTCATGTATATAAATATATATAGTGTATGCATATGCTTAGTATATATATTATATATACTGTATATATGTGGATGAATGGTTGGATGTATACATACATGTATGTACTGTATGTTTGCAGTATATACAGTTATGGTCATACTGCTGTATATGTCACCTGCTATAGCAATTCAAGCTCATTCATTTATTTTTTTTTCAGAATTATATTTGTTTTTGTTTTCCTTCCCTTTCAGAACAATCCATGACCCTCTTTACTTTTTTCATCTTCTGTATAATAAATGTTTAGCTTTTTTCTGAATAGAAAAAATTGATGACCACTTTATCCCTTGCTTCCCTCTTTTAACTATGACTCACCTCTCCCCTTCTTGCTCAGCTGAACTGAAACCCTTCCCCTCATGGGAAGTGCAGGTTGGTGTTTAAAAAAACTGGCATATAGCTCAGTTAGTGGTCTAGAAAGAAAAAATTACTGACAAATTGCTAGGAAATTTCCCTCTGTGGCTCAGAAGGTGCAGGTAATGTCATAGGCCAACAAAGGAGTAAAGAATGTCAAAATTATATTTGAAAGAAACATGCATTTTGCTGTGAGGAAGGTTGATATGGATTTGAATCATGAAGTGTTTCCACATTGTAAAGAGTACACAACAAATCATAGAGCGTTCAGGAAGTACTGTAAGTCCACTTTTGTTTTTACTGTCTGTTTAAATAGCACAATGATGAAGTTATCACTGAATGAACTGTTCATTGAAAATGTTGTAGGTTGTTTTTATTTTTCTCCTGGTCTCTTTATTTAGCATTATGCACAATGCAAGGAAAAATGTGTTAAATGTTTGCCCATCTTCTTTGGAATGTTCTTGAAACCCAATATGTTGGGTTTTGTCATTGTCATATATAGTAACTAAAAGGGACACAGTGTATTCATCAAGTGTTTTACGGCAACTTTGGGGAAGCGATTAAAGGGTGGACTGAAGGGGGGGCAAGTATAAAAAGGGAAGCACATGTTGTTACGCCGCTTATGATTTACAGTCGAGTGCATGTGTTGTAATGTGTTGCAGTTTGCTAGTAAAAGGCTATTGAAGTTCATCGAAGTCTCCATTGTCATTTCACAGTCATGGTATCAAAAAGTTATTGACTGTCAATGTGTTTCTGAAGTTACTTCTTAAAGAGAGAATATTAAGTCTAAATGGCAAAGAGTTCCCAGGAGAAACTGAAAATAATATACCTGTGTTGTCAAATTCAGTTTAATAGAGGTCCAAAAATAACAGAAACACAAGTGGAAATGCAATTGCTTTTCCTATCCACATGCAAACAATTAAATCAACATAAAAGATAAAAGAATTGTGTAGGGCTGTAGCAAAAGTTAGGTAAGCCAAAAATTGTGGCTACAGGTATGCAGCTTAAAAAATTTAGCAGTATGGCAGTAGTGTCGTGTGTGAAGTTTGCCTTCTGTCTCCTTCATGAGATCACATTTTTGGCATTATTCTAAAATACGTGAATTCTTTGTGGCAGTGTGGCATGTCACCCACTTTTCGTTTTTTCTCCATGAGTCATTATAAGCACTCGAGATGCATGTGTTCAAGCTTAAATAAATTTTTATAAAATGTTACTTAGCACTAAATAAGTTAAACAGGGTTTGCATTCACCTTCACTGTAGCACTGAGGTGGCTCATTTTAGTGTGTGTTTTGGAAGCATTATGAAGAAACAAAACTGAGTCCAATTTACTAAGATTCAGCTGGTTACATGTTGTTTCTACAACATGACCTGCTGTGCTAAAGTTGTGCACTCTACTAACAATTGCTCTGGGAACACAGGAAATTGCCTTTGGAAGTTTGTATAGGTGAGAGAAAGATGTTTGCTGATTTTCCCAAAGGACAGGAAGATTCTCCTATACACAGTCCTCCAAAATTGAACATTCAAACCCCTTAAAAATCTAGCATGAATCATACATTTGTAATTTAAATTATTTCAGAACTTGATAATTGTGGTAATATTAAATGCAATAATAAAAGGGTGGTTTCATTTTCATTTTATTAAGTTAGGACCAACTGGGATTTTAAAGTAATGGGCACAAGACCCTGCACCCCTATGGTGAAACTCAGGCGCTGCAGAATTAAATGTCAAACCTGGAACAAAAGATTTCATTTCATTATGAATTTTCTTCCACAGCTTGCATGTTTTATTATCCTGAACCAAGTGCTTCTACCCTTCAAACTCTCTGCTCATGCTTGATTTTATAGATGTCTGATGTTTACAGATTTTACATAATTTTGATGTAACAGTACGCAGACCACCAGTTGATGATTCGGGCACAGCACTATAATTATTCACAATTCTAACTGTCTCATAGAAGACAGCAAATATCCACTGCCAAAGTTAAAAGCAGCCGTGTACAGAATTTCTTTGATAGAATAGTCTCATCCTTACATTATTATATGATAATCAGCTCATCTTTGTTTAAGGTAATCATAACACACGGTCCCAAGACAGAGTTTAATTATCTCATACTGTTTCTTTTTTTATATTTTGGATTCAGATGAGGCTTAATTTTAAATCAACTAAGAATATGCAGTAGACAAGTTATGAAGAGACATAATTAATG